>NW_004955474.1:10569904-10666010 GCF_000276665.1 Chinchilla lanigera | reverse complement strand
TTTTTTTTGTTTTTCTCCGGTACCAGGAACCGAACTCACGACCTTACGCTTGCCAGGCAGGCGCTTTGCCGCTGAGCTAAATCCCCAGCCCCATTGCTTCTGATTTTAAAGTGAAAGCTTTCAGTTTTTGTCCACTTAATATGATGCTGGCTTTTGGTTTGTCATAGATGGCTTTTATCAGATTGAGATAAAGACCATCTATTCTGATTTTTTGTAGGGTTTTTATCTTGAATAAATGTTGGACTTTATTAAAAGATTTTTTCTGCATCTATTGAGATGATCATGTGGATTTTGTCTTTGGCTCTATTAATATGGTGTATTACATTTATTGATGTGCATATGAACCATCCCTGTATTCCTGGGATGAATCCCACTTGGTCTAGTAGCTAGTAATTTTAATTCTAGAAGCTAGTAATTTTACTGAGGATTTTTGCAACTACGTTCATTAGGGAGATTGGCCTATAGTTCTCTTTTTTGGATTGGGTCTTTTTCTGCCTTGGTATCAGGGTAGTACTTGCTTCCAGGAATGCATTGGGGAGAAATGCTTCTTTTTACATTTCATTAAAGAGTTTGAGAAGAACTGAAATTAAATCTTCTCCAAATTTCTCAGAATTCAGCTGTGAACCCACCAGGATCTGAGCTTTTCTTTTTTGGTAAGTTTTTATTACATTTTCAATTTCATTGTCTGATGTTGGGTTATTCAGGATGTTTATGTCTTCTTGATTCAGCTTTGGTTTAGCTCAGGGTTCAGTCCCCAGGACCATAGGGTAACAAAAAGCACACATACGTTCATGCTTTACAAAAATGATATTGGTACCCTACACATGAGTGGGCATACAATACATTATATAGTTTGCTTTGTGCCCCTAGAATTCTATATTTTAGATATCCTTTGAAAGAATATGTCTATCAAACTGGTATATGTTAAAAGCTATATAGTCGTGTATATAGCAAGGTATCAATAGATGCACCAATGTCAAGGCATTAAGAGTCCATTAATCTAAATATAGGTATCAATAGACATCTAATGAATTAATCACTCCAATTCTGGAACATTTATATTTCAATCCTAGAAATTATAATTGTATTTGATAAATGCTAAGAAATGGAAGAAGTGGACTAGCCAAATGCTATTCATATTTTAATTATTACTTATATGAATTAAAAATATCAAATTAAATTGTAATTATGTAAATATTTTTACATTCAAAAACTGTACACTTGTTCTTTTATGACTTCTGGGTTCTTAGTGTGAATGAATAAATCTCTTAATATTTTTATATCTCTATTTTCTTCAAGTATCTTACTTTTTTACATATGTGTTATTTAACAAAATATTATTTCTGTATAGAATATATATTAGCATATACTAACATTTTTGCCAATGTAAATGTTACTTAGCAAAATGCTTTGAATAATGAATCAAAAATCTCTAATATGTTTCTATAAAACGTTTTTTATTTCATTTTGTACTTAATTCTCTTTCATGAATAGATATGTATTTCCTGTGCCAGCCTATCATATCATGATTATATTAGTTAATTTTTCACCTAATTTTAATGTACACTAGGCCAGATCCTTGTTTGTATTTTTACTAACCATATCTTGGAAATTTTTACATTTTTATTCTTCTACAGACTTTAAGGTAATTTGTTAATGGTGCAAATATCTTTTATTTCCATTGGAATTTTCATATGCATGTATCTTATCCTGTCTCTCTCCGGAATTAAGTACAATGTTTTTGTTGGAGATATTGGTACTTAAAAATAGACTTCTCCATGTAAGCTAATGAATGAAAGGATATATATATATATATATATATATATATATATATATATATAGTTAGCATTGTAAACAGTAACTCAGTGGGGCCTGAAGCCTGAATCATCCAGATGGATGCTACCAATTTTGATATCATGTTACAGATAAATAAGCATTGAAAAGTAAGTCAAAGAACCATAATATATTCTACCTTTAACTTTTTATTTTTGATATCGGGAATCAAACTCAGTACCTTGCACTTGCCAGGTAAGCACTTGTGCCACTGAGGTATATCCCCAGTCCCCTTTAACTTTTTGTAAACCATGTTTTGTGGATAATTTCAGTTTTGCCAAAACTGTTTCATTTACATCAAATTTCAATAGTTTGAAAACATTAGTGTTAATTTTGCGTTGGCAGAGGTAACCTAACCAACTACCAACTACCATTATGTTTGGAATTAAGAGATATACCTTTCAATAAAATTATTGAAACAAACAAAAAAATAGAAATATGAGCACCTATATACTTGTTTGACTGAAATGAACCAAAAGCAAACCAAACAGAGGTTGTTCCAAGAAATGAGTATAAATTACCAATGTAAAGTTTTGAAAGTAATAATAGAACTGATTTAATTAACCGTACCTGGGTGTGATGGTACACACCTGCCATCCCAGGATTCTTGTAAGTACAAGATTTTTTTTTTTTTGGACCAGGAATCAAATCCGGCACCTTGCACTTGCCAGGCAGGTGCTTGTGCAGCTGAGCTATAACCCCAGACCCTAACCCTAGGATTCTGGAGGCCGAGGCAGGAAGATCAATGTAAGTTTCAGACCACCCTGGACGACAGTGTCAGTTCAGAGCCAGCATAAACCACATAGTGACAGACTCTGTCTCAAAAACAAAACAAAAGAAAACAAAATGAAATGAAATAAAACACCAAAACACTGGCTGGAGTAAAATAGAGCTACATTTTATTAAATGTTTATTCTGTAAGGCTGCTATGTGAGTTAGATTTCCTAATTCTTACTAGAAAAATACAAAAGGATACATTAAGGAATACAGGTTAGGTACGTTTTTATTCAAGGAATATATGCTGCATACCTCTAAAGAGAAAAAAATCATGTTTCATGTGTAACTTTTGTGCTGTGAAATAACCATATACGACAACACTGCTTGTATCAGTTCCTTAGAACCACTATATTTTCATTCTCATTAAAGTTCTTGCAATAATAGTGGAAGTAGAATAATTATGTCATAGACACTTACAGAAGTAGGAATTTTTATCAATTCTATATCCTTTCAGTTAATAAGCAACAAATATGAAGAATCTATAGAGGAATCTCCAACATACAAAATACTTAATTACCATTAAAAAAGTTAGATAGTGAGGATTAAAAAAATACTGAAACTGATTTTCAAGAAAGATTGGAATACTTTTTAGGTAAAAGACATAATCCCTGCTCTCTGAGATTTTTGTCTGAAGATGTGAAGGAAAAAGGAGAGAAATTTCAAGCGATGCCACCAAAACAAGGACATCTTTTTGATCTGGGACCTTCATTATTTTTTCTTCTTATGGTCTTTTCTTGTGAACCAATATTTTATGTAAGTCCCAATTCTCAGATGCACCTTCTTTTTAACTGCTTCTGTCAAAACTTCTAACTCTGAAATGTATAATCTATTGCTGATTCTGTCACTATTAAAATGAATGTGATTTGCACAAAATTCAGTATTCATATCTTGTTTGTATTAGAAGCACTTGTTTGCAGACAAAAAATATGTGAGAGGAAATATTTATCCAACTGTCTTATGTGTAAACAGGTGTATCCATGACTTTGAATTTTGCCACTTCTGAACACAGAGAAAAGTTAAATGAGTGACCTTCAAATCATTTTATTGTATAGAAAATTCAGCTAGTATAAAATACGTAGTTTGTAGTAATATCCATTTTTGACTGAATTGTATCCCCTGAAAGTGTATTTTTGAGAAAAGTGTAGAAATATGAGTGGGGAAATTCATTTAAAAGGATAAAGTGTAAGGTTTCACTCGGAAAATGAGGTCGCTTAGCTATTGCATTTCACCACCATTCTATGAGACAGTGAACATATACAGCTGGTTGGGAAGACAATACCTTCCTTGCAGCTTCTTGTGTAGATCCCTAGAGTCTATACATGTGGGAGAAAAGGAGAATATTCAAAATATTATCCAAGTACTTCAGTCACTTGTTTTAGAAACAAGAAAATGTACTATGGATTTTTTAATAAACAGAAATACACATCGGAATTTATATTCAATGTCCATTTGGTTGAGGAATAAGAGAGAGCCTGTCTGAGTCTACGCTGCACCTACTTTCTCTGGACTGATGGCTCCAGGCCTGCCTGGTCTAGCTGTTTTCCCAGAGGTCTTGTGTTTTTTCTGTGTCTTCTCAACTACAGCCTTTACCCAGGGGTTCTCACATATGTTGGAAAATAAAGTCAATAGCATATTCTTTAAAGAAGATGGAGTTTTACAGCTAAAGTCAGTATAAATTCATTGGACTTTTACAATGTAGTGTCATAAAAATAACCTTCAAACCTCTATGTGTTAATATGCAGTTATACAGAGAAGTAAATATTACTTTTGCTGGGGAAAATATAGTAAAATTTTACCATGTACAAATTACCTCTTTACTTTCACTGATATATGACATAAATATACAGGAAATAATATAATATCTCAAGAAGATGCTGCTGGATTTAGAATGAAAATGTGATTTAGTACTCATTCTCGTGATATTTTCAGACATTTGAACAGTTATGAAATATTTTGAATAGCAAGTCTACTTTGTTTTCCTGGATTATTTTCTAAGCAAACTAATTGGTTTCCAGTCTTTTTAATATGATATTAAGACAGAATTGGACATTAAACATTAGAGGAGGATTTCCCCAAGTTTCCTTTTAATGGAGGTTTTATTAAATTAGAAATAATCCTTTTGTAAAGTTATTAAATGTCATAAGAAGAACTCATGCATTATTCTTGGATTGCAATATTGACAATTGCAAATTTTTTTCAGACATTCATGTTAGGCTAATATGCAGAGCTTAATTTTTCTTGTTTCAATTTAATTTTACAAAATTGCTGAATCTTAGAAAAGCTTAAGCAATGTGCTAAATTTCAGAAATATCTGTTTCATATCCAGCAAATTTACTAGGTAAACTGAATCTTGATTGAATACAATTTTGGATGTTTTACCATTTCAGCCAAAATAAGGTATACAAAACTGTAAATGATATTAATCTCCAAAATTTTAAATCAAAGAAATTTCACTAATTGTAACACAGCCATATATGTGAACCCATGTTTACAGCAACACAATTGTTATAGCTAAATCTTGGAAACAACCCAGATGCCCATCCATTGAGGAAAATAAAAAAAAGAGGTATTTTTATACAATAGAGTATTACTCAGCTATTAAAAATTATAATCTCGAGGCCTTTGTAGGTAAATGAGTGCACCTAGAGACCATACTCATAAGTGAAATAAATCAGACCTAGATGGGTAAACATCATATTGTCTCCTTGGTGTAGGAACCTGAAAGACTAGGTAAAACTCAAAACGTACAATAGGAGATAGAAGAGGGAAAGAAATTGCTCAAAGGAAGGAATGACTGGGATGAAGGAAAGAAGATAAAAGAAGGAATGCAAAATATAAATATATATATATATATATATATATGACTAGCTGCGATAACTATATTGCTGATGTCTGATGGTGTATTGAAATGAACAGTCAACGATTACAATTTTTTTATGCTCTGATCGATTTTGCATGCTTGTGTCTTGTGGTCTGAGCAACTGATTTGAAGGTAACAATATGCAACGGAATTACAAGGGTGAACTCCTACCATCTTGTCTAGTGAAACTCTGTATTATCTTTAATGTTTTATCAAAGAATTATTTTCTTATTCCCTATAATGGATTGAGCAATCTTTCACTCTTACATCTGGTAATCTGAGCAATGTAGTTGAGGATGATGATATGTAATGTAACCACCACTGTTGATTCATATTATTTTGTCTTGAGACTCTCATTTTGAATGTTCTTGCTTTGATTTGTTTATGTTTGTGATACTGGTATGCTGCTACTGTTCTACTTCTTTGTTTGCTTCTCATTTACTACTCTCTTTAAAATAAAAAAGAAGAAACAGGTAACCACCTCTTTCATTATAAAAACATTTCACCTAATGATATGTCAAAAGTTTTCTTTTCTCCATGGTGTCTGAGAGGATAGCAAGGTACTATTACTTTCTAATTTGATGTTCAAGAATAGTAGAAATAAAAGTAACAATAATTTATCATTTTAGCAAACAATGACAATAAAACCCCAGAATACACTGGGTTTTTATTCTGCAGAGGAGGACCAAAGTATATAGATGCAGGATTGAACTGAATATCAGAAAAAACCACACTGATGTTGCCTTTTAACAGTGCTGGGATGGTTCCAAAATACGAGGATGTGAACAGGCAGAATCCCTCTTTCTCAGTCTGTGCTACATCTCCTCTCTTCCAGTCTCATCTAGCCTGACACTTGCCAGTTGGCAGCTATGTCCTCCGAAGTGACAAAGTCACATATTGGATTTGAGCGATTACATGGGAATTTCTTGCCTTTATTGTCCATGACCATCTTGTTTGCATGTCTGTTATATTATATGAAAATGTTCATTGAAAACAATTGTAACTTTGAATGGGTTCTTAAGTTCCAAATGAAGGGAACTGAAAATCCTTTTCTTGGGCATACTCACGGTACAGCATTAACACATTATTTCAGTTAAAGGAAGCTCTCCAAATATGTACGCGTAAATGCTGCTGAAAATCGCTCACTCCATACAATTTTATTTAGCGCGTATTACGTTTTTTGCGGATACAACAGGATGTGCAGAGCAATTCCTTACCCAAGATCTGCAGTAATGTGGGAAGAGTAGAGGCTATCTCTGGTTGCATTTTCCTACAATATTTTTCAAAAATTTAAAACTGAAAAAATTCAAGATAACATTTACATTATCATACAAATTATCCAATATCCAGATAAAAATACAAGATTTCTTACAAAAAATCCAGGACTCATTATTCACATAACTTAATGATGATCTAAATGATAAGAGAGTGATAACATGTTCATAGGTTAGAATATAACACTTCTAAAGACAGTTTCTTTTCAATTTATCTATGGAATCATTGCACTCTAAATCAGCATCTCTTCCTTCATCCTATGGTATGGTTTGTATCTAGATGTGTTCCCCAAGCCTCATGTGCTCTTTGTGGCGGGGATTTTGGAATGCGAGTGGATTATGGCGGCCTGACACCTGACTGGATATTGGCGGGTAGAACTTGATTGGAGACTGGGCGCTAGAGGTACCTCCTGCAAGGTATCTCTGTTCCAGCTCCTCCCTTCTCTCTCTGCTCTAGCCACGGTGATGTGGGCAGTTTTCCTCCTCCCACGGCTTTCTGCCACACTGTTTCTGTTTAAACCTATTGAACCTGGATGGAAACTTTTGAACTGTGAGCCAAAATATGCCTATTCTCCTTTAATCTGTGGGTGACAGATGTTTTGTCCCAGGGATGAAAAAAGTGACAAGAATAACCTACAAATTCCCAGTCATCGCACTACTGAATATTCTCCAGAAACACCTCTGTACAGATAGTGGTCTACTTATAACAGTAACTTTCATAGTAAGGAATCCAAGGTAAATCAGGTGCCCATTACAAAGGGAATGAATAAATTAAGTGGGTAGACGAATTATTTAGAAAAAAATATACATCATTTGGAAAAGGCTAATTAGAAATACACTCATCAATATGAATGTGAAATGAGATTTTAAAACCAAGTGCTGAGAAAAATAAATAGAATATATGTGATGAATAAATATATAGCAAAATACAATTTCTATACTTTTAAGAGCATATTCAAAAAATGTAATATTTTTCAAAATTATATATATATCCCAGGGCATAGAGCAATATATTAGAGTGATACCATTTTGGTAATAGGAACAGGGAGACTTCAGAGGTGTGGTTGGAAATAAATTGAAATAAAAATGAGAGAACTTTACACAGTTTGATGATAATCATGCACTATAAATAAAAGAATAAATTCACCTTTATTCATGATACATGATTGCTTTGAACTCTTTCATCAGAAAAAATATATAAGCAAAAAATGTTTAGTACATAGAGGGAGTAATCTGCTAAATCTATTGTTCTTGAGAACTTAAAAACATTAAAGAAGAGTAAAATGTTCACTGGATTGGAATTATACTTCTTTAATGACCTTAAAAAGAATTTCAGAAGATTGTCATGGAGATCATGATTCACCTTTCTGTATCTCTTGTCTGGCCCCCAAAACACATATCTGTGTCATGTACACAATGCTTTCATCCCATCCAACATCTTCAAATTTCTCATACCCTTACAGCATGAACAGTAAATCCAAAATATCATTGAAATATACCAGTTATCAATCTACATATTCTAAATCACATATTTTAAAGCCATCTAAATTAAGTACGGGTGAAACTCTGGATATGGTCCATTCTGAATTGGAATCATTCTCCTTTTTTTTTGATCTGTGTAACTAAATAACAATTTATCTACTTCCAAAATGCCACAGTGGGAAAAATATGGAATAGATAGTCATATTCCAAAAGGGAATAAATTGGTTAGGATGAAGGAGTCACCAGTTCCAGAAAGATCAAAATATAGCTGATAAAATTCTACTAGGTTTTAAGGAATAAGAATAGTCCTTTGTTGCTCAAGGCTCTTCCCTTAAGGGACATGACAACTTTGCCATCTGACTTTCTGGTCACTTACTTGGCATCAACCCTACTGGCCCCTGGGCCATGCATCCAGCCTGGGTCTACACTTTTCATATCAGCTTCCCCAGATCATATGGCTTCTTTGCACAAAATTCTGCCATTGGAGCTGGCCTGCCTTCCTGCCTGCTTGCTTGCTTTGTCTCTCACCGTCCACTTTGACCCAGGATGGTTTCATTTTTTAAAATCCTTAGCTTAAAAAGAATCTTTCTCTAATCTATGTCATATTCATAGATTAGAAGGCTGGACACAAGTTATCTTGTGTGGTGAGAGAAGAGACAGTCACCTTTCAAATCACTGCATGTGTTTACCAGTTAGACACTTTTAGTTTGGGAACTGTATTGAGGGCAAAGACTAATATTTCCTCTATGTCACTGTGTATTTTATTTTTTTTATTTTAAAGAGATATGAAAAGAGATAAAAAGCACTACAAAAATGATATAGAATATCAAAACAAGATGAGTGGAATTTAACAATGGTTATTATATTACATATTGTTACCTTCAAAGTAGTTGCTCAGATTACCAGGCATGCAAAGTTGATCAAACAGTATAAGCACTAACTCTTCCCTTCAATGAACAAATGGAAATTAGTAGTCCAATTATCTCAGCTATCTTGTGTGTATATCCATATCTTTTCCCCTTTCTTTCTTTTCTCTTTTTCCCCATCCCAGTTGTTCTTTCCTTTTGGCAGCTTCTTTCCCTTTCACTACATCTATTGTACCTTTCGAATCTTTTTCACTCTTTCAATTTCTTACACTAGGGAGACAATAAACATCACTGTGTATTTTGGAACATCAATGCATTAAATAAATACTTAAGTCTTCCAAATATTAGAAATTTATTTGTGACTAGTACTTAAAATTTTCTAGACATTTGTTAAATAATGATGTTAATCTGATTTTTAAAAAATTAATGTTGTATCACAGCCTTTAAAATGTGAATCCAGAACCTGTTTAACAAATCTTAATTGTCCTTGTTAGCAAAATTCTAATTATACAAAAACAAATGAGCCTGTGTATGATGTGAAATATTTGTATGTAAAAACTGGTTCTAACTATTGATAATCACAGATAAATATTGTTTATAAGCCTGTATTGGAATTAGCTCCATTTACCCCCATGGCCAATTATATAACCAAATATGTTCTTGATGAGACTTGTATAATGGGCCATCATTCTATCAAGAACAAAATTGTTTCCTATTCTTGCAATTTGATAATAAGTAATAAACATGTAATATATCAATTTACAAAGTTAATTATATAATCACGAAGAGTGCCAACAGCAATAACCAAAATACTCTGTACTGTATTTACTTTCATATACTTCATGTTCCCTAAGGCACTAGGTCTGGCATTTTTCCTACTTTCTCAATTTTCTTTGCATAATTTTCCACTTGGTGGACTGCCATTGTCAACAGCAACACTCTTCAACTTCTGCGGGCTTGGTAAGAGCAGCTGAAGAGAGGAGAACTGTGTTTAATTAAATCCTGGTTGCTGAATGTAAATGCAAAAGTGCTTAATTATTCAACATTGCTGGTGATGAAAGTCACAGAAGAGACTCCAGAAGAAATTTGGTTCCCATGATCTCTGAGATACCATCATGAAAAAAGTATCTCTTTCCTCTTTCACTCCTTTCAATTCAAAAAGTGTTTGTAAAGAAATGCCCGTGGAAATATGCATATCTCATGAAATACTGTGCTAAATAATTAAAAGCTGCTAAAAAGATATATAATACAACAACATGTATACATAGATAACGTCATTTTATAACTATGCATAGGATATACTTCGGGAAAACATCTGCAGGATTTAGAATTCACATATATTTAAGGGAAATCTTTGAGTACAAGCAAAAGAAGAAAAGGGAAGATTAAATTTTTGGACAAGACCTATTCCATATTAAAATTTGATTTTCCATTTATTTCAAAACTTGTTTACTTTTTAAGTTTAATTTTTAAATTTACATTAAACATAGATTACAAAGTGTATGTAATTCATTCATTCAATAATTACAATCACTATACCAGCTTGTTAACTGTTTTGAGTAAATATGAACTAAATATTCATTCTAAAGATTTACTAGTAAGTTACTTGTTACATATTAGACATTCACTGTAGTATTGCAATCATATTCCTTCAATGTATGTGATAATGCAAAAGATGATTCTTTGTGTATATTTCTCGTTTTACATATTGTATACAATGGTATCACCATCTTTTGTTTTCTTAAGTGATTATATCGATATCACTGGTAATATCGGTACTAACATTTGGATAAGGTGGCATTTCAATTTTTCACCTGAGAGTAGGTAACCAGAAATAGATGAAATTTTATACAGATGCGGCCATCCACAGATGTGGGTATAAGAAAAACTTAGTTTTTCTTCCCAGTATTTATTCACCATATAAATCTACTAGCACATTCTTATATGTTATGTAAATAAGATGTGGAATTCCAATAGTGTATCAGTGTTGTACAGCAGATGGTACACTGAGATTTACCACACCATTACGTTTAATGGGTTTGAATTCATTTGGATTTCTTGATGTTCTCTCTGTCCTTCTCATAGCTGCAGTGTTGCCAATGTTCTTGTTTACATATGATTTGAGAGAGTGCTTAAAGAAGAAAAACTCGTTTATTCTAGAAATATGAGTATTTTATGTCAAAATTTAAAGTGTATATGTATTGTATTTTTGAGAATTTATATTCCCTGAGAGGAAAAGGTAGTTAATGAATATTCAGCAAAGTACTTGCAGTCATTACGCTCAGATATTTTATAAAATGGGAATACTCCATTAACTGTTGTAGTGCTAGTCTGGAGAATTCATTTAAAAAACAAAAATAAAGTTCCAGTGTAGATAACCATGGATGACTTTTTTTAAAAAAACCTTTAATCTGAGAATACAAATAGGTAGGAAAGTATTAATCTTAGTTACGTTAAGTAAAGATGTTCGCAATTATTTCTGTTAACAAAAACTATATAGAACTTGTTCACAACTTTCTTTAGAGTAATAAATAATATCCCTTAAAGAGTTTTACAGATAAAGAATTAAATTTTAGTAATTGAAAATGAGAACATGAGAAATATGGATAATTGTTAAACTTGCTCTATTTAGAATCACAAGGAGTGTTGATGTAGCTTTAATCAGTTACAAAAGATACTATGGATGGACATAGAATGGAAAAAGGATAATGAATTTAATATTATGAAGATAGTCTAAATCGGTTTTTCTCATAGGTTTGTTTCAAAGGATCCTCATCAAAATCATCTATGAAATATTCTTAAAATGAAGGTGCCTGGGCTTTATTCTAGACTCACAAGAAACAAAATCTAGGGTAGAACTTGGTTATCAAAACACTGAAAACAGACAAACAAGCAAACTTTCAAAATTCTGTGGTGATCAATTATTACACACACACACACACACACACACACACACACGGAGGTCACCATTCACACTCAGTATCAAAAGGAAACTGCCTGAATTTACATTAGAATTTTTTCCCTCGCTAATTATGCAATGATGAACTTGTTACTCTATGCCTCAGTTCGTTTAATGGTAAATGAGGTTGACCTCACTATATCACAAGACTGCATTAAATGAGCTCATATTTTTAAAGCAATTAGTATCCAGCACATAGTGAGTGTGCATAAAAGTTTGCAAAAAATAATTAAAAATGCAAATGTTTACTGGAACTGCCATCTCATCATTAACATTTCCAGGGTATCTATTAGAAAAGAAAACTATCTAGAAAATATACAAGCATTGAACATAGAACAAAATATTATTTTCTGGTTCAAAATAATTAATGGAAGACAAAGTGCATTCCAGACTTTGTTTTTGCTTTCATCATCATTAAAACTTTGTAATAAATATTTGTAACATATTCAGAATCAGCGTCTGATGCTACTCGGGATAAAACATTCTTTCAATCTGTTCCAAAATAGTGCCATGTAGTCTCTGGTAGCAGACATACTCTTCTGAGTGGTGAACATGTTTTCTTAAGCAAAAATAAGATGAAGCTTAAATGCAGTGTCTTGGTGCATATACGTGCATGCTATCTACGGCAAGTAATTTCAGTAATTCAGCTTAGCAGTCACTTTAAAGTGACACTTCAGGCACAGTATTCCAGGCACTTTGTTTTCAGTTCATTTGTGGGACACTGAACTCATTTGGCAGTAGTACTGAAGTCACATTCGTTTGCAGGCACTTCGGAGGCACGCACACAATACCCCTAATTGCATTACAATGGCCTGCCTTCGCCATGTGTTTATTGATTCTTTGTTCTTAGAGGCCTTTTCAATTATTATCTGTAAACTTCATAGATTTACAGTCATTTGTCAGCATCGAGAAGTACAAAAGCTGAATGCTGAAGATGGATAGAACGTAATTACATTTCTGTGGATTCATACCTGGCTTTTTACCTAATGAAAGTTAATTCCGGCAATGAGCTCCATGTTTAATGCATGAGGATACCGCCATCATTTTACACACTTTAACGTTATGATCCTGAAGTTTACATACATCCCATCAGAACCAGCTGACGAGGTCTTCTGTATTGGAAGCAATATTTCTGGGCACTTTCCAATCGTACTTGCAGCATTATTCACACAAGCTTCCAGTATGTCTAATTACTTCTTCAAATTGGCCTGAAAAGCATTTAGACAGTGGGGCCTTCCATTGGCCCAGAAGTCATTTGATCTCTTTATGACTTCCTAGAGCCAGCAGCAGCCATTGCAGATTGGCTCTGACTGTGAGACAGGCAATGGTGCATCTGTTTTTTGGTTTGTTTTTTAATGAGAAAAACACTTTCGAAGAAGGCAAACTTCATATCCTTACTTATGTAAGAGTTATGTACAGCCCTTTAAAATATGCAAATGAATGTACCTCCGGGAATAAAATGTTTTTTGAATCTAATTTGGAAACTACTACCTTGTTTCCAGATCCATTTTAATATCATAAAATCTTTTAATTTTGTCATATGTACGCATGTAGATATATAAGAAAACAAAAATTCTGCCAAATTAATCAGACTGACATATATAAAATTTAACATTAATTTTCAAAGTAAGAAATCATATGTTTAATTAGTGATAAAACTGAAATTTGTGCTACACGTTGTGATCTTTCTTGACTCTTATCAAAAAAGCCACTCTGTTTGATTTTAAATTAACAGGCCAATATGTTAATATCTTTATAAATGAAACTATTACTAGATTGCAGGTACTCGTAGGGGGAACATTTAAAAATAATTTAATGCATAGTATGTATATATTTACTGTATATATTAACCTCAGACAAAATTAAGACACGTTTTTATGAAATTGAGAATGATTCTGTCTATGACCATACCACACTAAATGTGTCCAATCTTGCCCTATCTAGGAAGCTAAGAAGGGTTGGGCCTGGTTAGTATTTGGATGGGAGTATTTGGGTGGGTCAATGATTCAGTAATAAAACTGTAAAGATTTACAAAAATATTTTTATATATTTAAGTTTTTCCCAGTCTCACAATGTAGAAAATGCCATTTCACAAAATTTTTGGAAAACATTTATGTAGGGTTTATCAAGTATTTTATTTCCATTGAGATTTGATATAATAATTTGAAAACTCCTTTAAAATACTGTCAAATCATTGAACCAGTTATCAGTAATAAAACAAATCAGTTAATGAGTATAATAATTTCCTTTTCTAATCATGAGATTTATTCATATATAAAAAAGAATATACAGAAATTTTTAATAATTTGTTGAAGTATTTCATGGAATTGGAAGTTGATTTGCATTTATTTACATCAAACACTGAAAGTACCAATAAATATATAAATATGGGTGACACCATCATAATAGTATCTATATATGTATGCTTATGCATATATATTTACATATGTATATATATAAACTACTTTATAATTTAAAAGTTTGAAATATTTTAAAATTCACAGCAAACCTCAAAATGTTTCATATGCTTAGAATTATAATTTGGGTATATCAGCATTCAAATCTTTTAAGAAAGTCATCATTTTGTCCAATATTTATGACTGGAGAAGGAAAATGTTTAATTTAGTGTTTTTCAGAGAAGCATCATTCATATAAACCTTCTATCACATACAATCTACTTCAGTGCCTCTATATTCTTTAAAAACTTATTCAAATGTAAAATCATATCATTACTACTTAATTTAAGAAAATAATTATTTAATACCACCACATTCCATGAAATATAATAGGTACTATTACTACAATAACAAAAGCTCGAGTCTGTATTTTTACAGCAGTTAGGTGGGAGGCAAGCATCAAAGGAAGAAATTAGAAAAGTGTAATTATAACCTAGGTTATGTGCTGTGGAAGGAAGTTGTTGAGTGAATCAGGAACAGTGAAAGGAATTATTCCATTCCCCAAATCCTTGAGATCAAAGTGGTAAAAATTAATAAGGCTCATCACAGACAACTAGATAGAAATAATATGAAATGAGACAGGAGCTGTATAAGGACAGTCTTAGAGAGCAGGGGATTTTTAGAGTGCTCTAGCTTCTGAGTACAGGATAAATTAGTGGCAGGGAAAAGACCACACAGGAGGATGACCTGGGGTACTGCTGCAACAGTCCAGGCAGAAGGTGGAGATAACTCATTACTACAGTGAGAGGAGTGGAAATAAAGATGTGGACAAAAATGAGATGCTTAGGAGGAAAAGTTGGATATAAAGAATGAGGGAAAAAAGATGAGTCAAGTAAAATTCCTATGGATTACATGGCTATCCCGCCATTAATTGATATATAGAGATTGGGGTAGACTCTAAACAAGGATGAAAGATGATATTTCAATTTTGAGAAAATTGAATTTAAGGTTCTTTAAAATGTCCAAGTAGAGATGTAAAGGATAAATTAAGTGTAGAGATGTGAAGCTGAGAGATGAAATCTAGGCTTAAGTTTTAATGCTAGCCATTTAGAGATGACAGTAGAAGTCCAGGATGTGAGTGTTGTTCCATATTAGTATATTAATGCATAAAAAAATCAAAGAATTTCTCAATGGAATTTCATACAAATACAAAGAGAGATTTTTAAAGAACATACCCACTTATGACAGTGTCTATAGAATAGTAAATAGAATCACCCAAAAATTATTGATCTAAAAAGAGTTCTGTTACGTGATCAAATTTGACAATGATATACATTTTTCCAGAAAACAAATTAATAAAAATAATTTAAACATAGTGAAAGCTTAGAGACAAGACCTGTTAGTAGCTTTCAGAATTCTCGGATCACTTATTTTGTTCTCTGAACAGTGCAGTTTCTTTCAGCATGTATCATCAGTACCTGCATAACTGGAATAGTATATAGTTCTCAATTTACTCTCTTATTTGCAAACTAGTGGCCCTCCCCTTCCCCTTCCTCCCTTCCAAGTATAATTGAAAAGTGAAACGCAGAACAGCATAACATAGTATAAAGTGTTAAATGTTACAGAAGATGCAATAGTGTTAGATAAAAAAGTGCTGTATAAAATAGTCATCTAACATGCTGTTTTTATTTATTTAAATTTTCTCATGTGAATTAAAATAGAAAAATCTTGAGAATTTAAAACTAAGGTGGGAAAAGATTGAGCTATGAAAGAAACAAGGTGAAGATTTTAATCTCTCTTGTTTGAAATGAAAATAAGTTTATGTTTTCACCAATGCATAGAACAGATGAAATGTTTAAGTTCTAACATCAGTTATTTGTGAAAATTCAGACACTCAATTTGAAATGAAACTACCCATACTTGAACTGTATTTCTTGTTATTTTTTTAAAGCATAATTTATCTTCTGGCCATGAGAGGATGTTTTAGTACATTTTATACATATGATTTCAGAATAGTACATTTTTAAACAGCTTTGTGAATATACAGTTTGAGCAAAATTCCAAATGTAGCAAATTTTAAGAGAATAATCCATGATTTCACCAAATGCTGTGTTCTTATTAGACTTAGCTCTGGCTTTAGATAAATGTTAGAATATAAAATATTTTGAAGTTGATTAACTACAGAAGTTTCCTAGAGACAAGATGCCTTACTCCTTTTGTTCAGCAGGTATATGAGTGTCTTAGGCAAGTGTAAAACAATTTAACTGTGATTGTGTTTGATTAGATTGTTTAAATATACATTTTACACAATAAAGACACATTTTATGTACAATGATGGGTACCTGTTCTTAGCAGCCTTTCTTTCTTTAATGTCGTCTGCACATGTTTACTATGATTTAAAATAAGGTAACAAAGTGTGTGGGAATACATTAAAAACAATGTTATCTAACTCACTTAGGATAAATAAAATAATATTTTGCACCAACAAAATCAATATACTTCTCATTTCATTATGGGTCAGTTTTTATTTGTAAAACATCATGTCAAGATATATATATTTGTATTAGTTTTCAAATTATAGAAAGAATGAATTCTTTTCCAATAATAATAATAATTTCTAATAAAACTCAGACTCCAGGATTGTTTAATGGATTTCTATGTAATGATACGTTTATTATTTACAGAACAGTATATCTGGGAGACAGTTATGATTATCTGTATTTTATAGCTAAGGAAATGTGCCAGATAGACCCTAAATTGCTTGGTCAAGGTACATAACTATAAAAAGTCAAACAGATTTTAAACTCAAACTCTTAACTTCTAAATGGCGTCATCTCAGCTTGTGTTCTACTAAGTACCCACAGACACTTAGACATCTCTCTCTATAGCTTCACCCATGGAGTTCATCTGTCAATACTTATTGTTTATACCTCTTGAGTATCTCTTTCATCTATAGCCATGCTTTATTTTTTGCCCTAATTCAGGCTGTCATATTATCCCTTGATTTTTGTTTTATATCTTCAGTCTTCTAAATTTCTAATTCTTTTTATATGCATATGTCAGAATCCCCTATCTGATGTTCTTTCATAATAAAAACTCAACAAACAGGAATACTTGGGAACTTCTTTACCCTGATAGGAATAGATAAGAACTTTCCCCACATTTTAGTGGCACATTCAAATAAACCCAATGGTAAACATTAGACTTGATGGTGAAAGATAACCAGAATGTTTTCTCCTGTCTTTTCTATTTAGTTTGACTAGAAGTTTAGGCGGGACAATTACAGAAAAAATTAGAACAGAAGATATCCCTTTTGGAAAATAAAAAATGCTGTTATAAAAATATTTGCAGATGACATGGTCTTGTGCCTATAAAATACTAAAGTAAATAATAACTTTTAACTAACACACAAATTTGACAAGATTTTAAACAATGTCAGTGCACAAAAACTCATTCAATTATTATATATTTATAATGAATAACCTAAATATAAATTAAATAAAATAATTTCACTAACAATACCATCAGGAAGAATGAGATATATAAAGCTTTAAAAAGTATAAAACCTATTGTCCAAAAATTATAAAATATTGTGGATACAAAGAATCCCATTGAATTTTTACACTTTGGTGAATAGTAAAATATGTGAATATAATAAAGTTAGTAAATATAAAAATAATAACATTTTTGTGTGGCTGAGGACCTCCTAACTGAGCTACATCCTCAACACTTTTCATTTTTTTACTTTGAGGCAAGATTTTAGTATTCACTAAACTGCCTAGGCTAGAATTAAAGTTGGGATTGTCTTGTCTCGAAAACCTTACTGAAACATTCCATTCGTAAGTTCCTTCAAGCTGTATCCCTGGTCTAAAACTTAAAGTCAAAACCCCTGTGCATAAAGTTAAAGAGTCTAATGATCTGGTCATTAATATTTTGTTCCTTTTTCAGTTCTTTGATGCGCTAAAATTAGGTTTATTGCTTAAATAGCCCACATATTTTCTCTCCTTCATGATTCTCTGCCCATGAGGTGTTTATTTCTACATGTTTACATCAAAATCTTCTCTTATACTAAGTCTCTATCCCCTATATCATCACCTTTCTGAAGGATGGCTCTTTTACTGTACTTGCTTTCTCTTTCTGAATCTTCACAGTAGAAAACTTCTGTACTTCCATTATAACAATGGCCGTTTTCTGTTTCTGACATGTTAGAGTCACTTGAAACAAATTATTTGAGGACAGGGTTCCTTTTCAATTAATTTATTTTAACCTCTCTCGCAAACTAATAAAATGGTATATAGAGAATTTGTGTTCAATAAACATTTAAAATGATCTGACTATGTATTGAAAAAAGGTGGCAAGAATGAACAAATGAAATTTGAATGAAGGACACAATCAATAAATGAATCTTACATTCTTTTTAAGCTTCTTAATCACATGTTATAGCTGTGTCATCAAGTCCTTAGGTATAAATAACAGAATCTACTGAGATTAGTGTAGACCAAGAAGAAATTTTTAAAAGTACTTTATCTCACAAAATTTCAAAAAGTGCCAGACAGCCACATTCTTTCTCTCTCTTGTTAGAAAAAAAGACCAAATACATTGCAGATATACAGGTAGAGAAAACACCGCTGGTCCTCTCCAGCTTCTCAGCACTTACAAGACTCATGAATAGATTAAAAAACTCTCTTAATGTTACTGCCTGAAGAGATGGACCCAAATTTTAACTAGATTTTAAACAATTTCCTTGTATACCTTCCTAGGACCTACTGTGAATACCTCTTCTTTCAGAGTCTATTGCTTGTAAAATGCCAGATATGTTTAGCAAAGCGTGAAACAGCTCTAGTCATTCATCAGTGGTCACAGAGCCACACTTAGGCATGACTTTAAAGGTATCATAAAACTTATATTTATTGTTCTGAATAAACATTAGTCTCATGAAAAGTAATGTGGTCTGACAAAGCCTTGTAATGATCCACTAGCTGGGTGCACTGTCATTAGCCATGATGAAAGTGTCTGTGGATTTCCATGTCGGTGCACATTGCCCAACTGACAAGGCAATACTCCAGAGAAATGGGAATTCACCCTCCATGTCTTTATAGGTCTCAGCCTCCAGTCAACCGACCAAGAGCATGCCAAGCTCTCCTTGGGTCTCAGTGCTGACTTTGCGAAGGGGTGGACCGAGATGGATGACAATTCAAGTTAAAGATGAGTGCAGCAGACTTAAAGCAATATCACTTGTCAGTCATTGAATGGGAAAAACATTGTGAGAGAAATGACCTTCAGTGGATGAACCAAAGTACTTGATTTTAATATCATTGGTCTTAGAAAAAATCCTGACTTAAGTTTCCTTTTATGAGCATCTGATACAAATTCATGGTCACTCACTACAGCAGAAGAAGTCAGATAGATTGGCTTGTCTTACTCCAAGTTCAAAGCTAAAAAGAAAACCAAGAAATTAAAATAACAAAACCTGAGCATGGAAGTGCATTATGGGAAAATCATTCAACCCCGACAAAGCTTCAGTTTCATTAGCTCCAAAATAAAGAAACTGAAATATGTCATCTGGTGGTTGTGAATTCTAAGTTAAATGAAATGAATTTAAAGTATCTAAGAGAGTATCTGGCCCACAGTAGGTAATAAATGTTTGACAGATATGATTATTTATTTTGAGCATGACTTTTTGACCACATTAATTTATATTTTAATTATATTTTTGTTCTGTAATAATATTTTATGTATTCTCTACAGAAATAATAAAGGCATTATATCAGTGTCTTGGTTACTTTTCTCTCATTGCTGAGACAAAATATCTGACACCTAAAATTAAGGAAGGAAAGGTTTATTTAGCTCACAGTCTGTGGAGGTTTCACTTGATACTCAGCTGGCTCCAAGGCAGGATGGCACCTGGCAGAGGGCACCTGCTCATGGCAGCAGAAGATAGCAGAAGCAACAAAAGCACAAGGGGGAAGTGGTGGCCAGGAGCCTTTTTCTCTCCCCTACATTGTAAGCAAAACTACCTGCCCCAGGGTGGGTGTAGCACTCACACCCATAATCCCAGCATTAGACCAGAGATGGATCATAAACTCTAGAAGGCCGCCCCATGACTGCATGAGGATTTGGGGGGACATCCAGACACAAACCATAACAATTAATCACTTAACAATTGAGAA
This sequence comes from Chinchilla lanigera, assembly GCF_000276665.1. NCBI lineage: Eukaryota > Metazoa > Chordata > Mammalia > Rodentia > Chinchillidae > Chinchilla > Chinchilla lanigera. Next base: position 10,645,393 of record NW_004955474.1, on the reverse strand, counting down.
AACTCAGAGATAAACCAAACCAAGTGATTTAACTAAAAGGCCTAGAAAACAGCTGAAATCCTGCTATGCTACAATTACACCTTTTCTATGAGTCAGAGGGTAGTGGTGGTGGCATAAATGAAGGATGGAAACAGTAAGGTCACATAAAGCCAGAATAACAGTATTGAAGAATGCAAGCCAACTTGTAATATCAGATTAAAACTTCAGGATCCAAAATGCACAATAGACATTGTAAAATGGGAAGAAACTGTTCAAAAGGAAAGAGAAACTTGGATGTAGAAAAGCAGAAAAGAAGGAAGGGAAAAGTATATATATATATATATATATATATATATTAGTTAAGATAGTCATACTACCAATTTCTCTTCATTGCCAAGAAAGATTTGTACTAATATAATTTGGGCAATTTAATGCCTATATTTTGGACTCTGACAAACTAATTCAAAGATAATAATATGCAATGTATTAACCATTGTTACTCTATTATCTTGTTTGAAAATTTTGTTTTAATTTTTTCTCTTTAAAATAAAATTTAAAAAATCTTGCCATACTTTTCCTTACAAAATCATAAATTTTATGAGTCTTTAAAGGTATCCATTGTGACTATCTGTAGTATGTATTTATCCAATGGAAGGAAGCATTTCAATCTTTTGCAATTGTTCATGGTAACATTAATATGTGACATAGATGTTGGTCTGTTCCTCATATCCATTCATAACTTATTGATTCAATAAAATTTGTAGGTAATTTCATAGGCTCACAGAGAAATACTATATATCCATGTTTTGCTTTTGAGTGTGATCATGTATAGAGATGCAGCCAATGTAATAGATAAGAGATGCCGTATATAACTTGTGAATTATACCTTGAAAAAAAGGGAGCCAACCTTCCATTCCCATATTTCTCAGCAGCAGCAGCTGAGGGAGTGTTATGGTTTGTGTCTGGGTGTCCCCCCAAAGCCTCATGCAGTCACGGGTGGCAGGTTTTAGAGCATGACTGATTATGGGTATGAGAGCTACAACCCCGCTGGGGTGGATAGTTTGCATACGTAAGGGAGAGGAAGAAGCTGCTTGCCACCATTTCCCCCTTTGCTCTTGTTGCTTTGCTGTCTTCTGCCTCAGAGCCAGCCAAGTATGGACTGAAACCTCCACAAACTGTAAGCTAAATAAACCTTTCCTTCCTTCATTTCGGTCATTGGGTACTTTGCCTCAGCAAGGAGAGAAAAGTAACCAGGACAGGGATCCTTCTTTGACCTGCACATGGAAGCTAGATATTGAGCATGTCAGAATAACAAAACGGAGGGAGCCCAAGTCTCTTTCAGCTTTGAGAATCGGAGCCAGCATCAGCTTAGAGTTGTAGATAATATAAAAATAAACATATGCTATTTAAAACATTTCTGTTTTGGGAAACAGCAGCTAAAGTGATATTTTCACAAATCATGGTATAACTTATTTGCCTGTCAGTATCATTTGTGTGTCCTTCATTATAGAATAAGTATACTATCAGATCAGGTATCTGAAACAAGCTAAATGAAAATCTGTGCACCTTTGTTCTATGTTTGTCAAGTGAAGAAAATATAATTATAAATTAACAAATGCTAGGAAGTTAAAATAGATCTAACTTGCTGTTTTAAAGGTGAAGAGGTTTTATGGTTTATGTTTGCATGTCCCCCCAAATCCTCATGCACTCATGGGGCAGGCTTCTAGATTTTTGATTGATCCATAGTCCAATGCTGGGATTATGGGTGCTACATCTGCCCTGGGTGGTGGTTTGCCTACAATGTAAGGGAGGGAAAAAGGCTGTATATCACTTCTCCTCCCTTTTGCTGCTTTTACTATTTTCCACCACCATGAACTGCTGCCCTCTGCCATGTGCCACCGTGCCTTGGAGCCAACCAAGAATGGACTGAAGCCTCCATAAACTGTGAGCTAAATAAACCTTTCCTTCCTTCATTTTGGGTGTCTGATATTTGTGTCAGCAATGAGAGAAATGTAACTGAGACAAGGAGATTCAGAAATGGAAGAGGAGAAGGGATGAAAAAGTATTGAAGTGTACATGTATCTGTTCCCCACAAGGAGCATAATCATTATCTAACAAAAACATGTGCTATTGAAAAAAGGGAAAAGTGAGGGGCTGGGGATTTAGCTCAGCGGCAAAAGCGCCTGCCTGGCAAGCGCAAGGTCGTGAGTTCGGTTCCCGGTACCGGAGAAAAACCAAAAAAAAAAAAAAGAAAAAAAAAGAAAAAAGGGAAAAGTGGAAAAAAGAAAAATAACTAACTCTAATTTGAATGTTATTGGACTTTCACCTAAACCATGCTTAGGTTTTTATGCTTGATTTCACTCTCCATAGGGTAGCTAAAGATAAATATATTATGAATATGAATGCTGTATATGTATTATGTATTTTATCTACATCATTTTTCCTATAAGTTGTTTTAAAATAATGTGGAGTACAGTTATTTGTGAGAATTTATTAATTAAAAACCTAGCGTTAGGCCAGGCATTCTAACTCAGTGGTGTGGCACCTGCCTGGCAAGTGCGAGGTCCTGAATTTGATTCTGGTACCAAAAAAAAAAAAAAAAATTCTAACATTAGACTAATATATATTCTGTTATCTAATTTTCATTTCAAAACATTCATGTACTTGTATAGCTATGTGTACGTTTATCAGAAATATATATGTACACGTATTCTTCTCACTTATTTCCTGTGGAAGAAGAATTAAAGATGAGAAGTGATAAAACTTGTTTGGATATACTCATGTATTAATTGAAATTCCTAATAAACATTTGTAATGTTTGTAATATAACATTAGAAAGTTTGCTTTAACAATTCTGTATGACCTCATCAAAAATAAACTAGTCAACATTTGAGGACCCAAATATAACCAAAAGCATTTTCATTATTTCAGTTTGTATTTACCTTTCATCTAGTTAAGATGTAACAGTGAAGAAAAGTTCTCTCTGTATGAAATAGTAAAGCAAAAGTAACCTAACAGAAATTATTCTATACTCAAAATTCCAGTAATAATGCAGGTAATCATTAAGGTCCTCTGAGAAATGCTTCTGTAAAGTTTTTATACATTCTAGTTGTCCTTTAATGGTTTCTGCAAATTAAGGAAATCATGAAAGAAATTAGTAAAAATTTAACCATGAAGTTATGAGTAAAATGAAGTTCTAGAAAATACACCAGTGAAGACCACTGTTCATTCAGGGCAAGAAATATGAATGAAATTTCTTTGAAAGGAATGAGCTATTCATACTTGGAACAAATGGATGAAGGTCAAAATCATTATGGTGAGTAGAATTTATAAAAAATTCTGGACGCTATGAGCTAATTTCTGGCGACAGAAAGCAAATCAGTGGTTTCTTGGGACATGGCTTAGACAGAGGAATGCGAGGGAGAAAAAATACAAAGCATGAGGAAGCACTTTAGATAATGGATATATTCATTATCTTGATTGTAGTGATAGTTAAATGGACCATTGACCATTGTGAAGAAGTTAATATTTCATAGGATATCCCTAAAAAAGCATTTATATATTTTGAAAATATATTGAACAAAAACGTTGTTTTTACATTTCAAGCAGTATGATTTAGGCAGAAGAAATTTAAATGACCAGTGAAATTGATCATTGAAAATTTAACTTTCAGATAATCTATTTTCAAACAAGGTTGTGGAAATGAAGAATTAGAAGACAACTGGAAAAAGAAGACAGATGCTATGCATTGTTCATAATGAACAAACAACATTACAAATTAGGCTAATATTTGCTTTGTTATGGTGAAATTTCAGTTCTGTTGAATCACACAGGAAACAGAGATAGAGTTGGGATTTATTCTGGGATAGAGAATGGGGGAAGACAAGCAGGACAGAAATGCACTTGAAACCTGCAAAAATTTAAATGCCAAGATGGGCTAAATTACAACTGAGTGACTAAAGGTATTAACCTCTGTCTTCCTCACTGGCTCATCACTGGGACAAAGTACCCAACATATGCAATTTAAAGGCTTATTTCAGCTCGTGGTTTAAATCCTTGGTTAGTGCTCTCTAAGGCAGAATAAGGACGGCAAAAGCGTACAATGGAAGAAAATCTGCACAACCCAGGACATACAGCAAGCAGAGAGAGAAAGGAGGAGCTAGGGACAAGAATATACTTTTCCAGGAGTTCAGCCTAGTGACCCATTTTCAACCCAGCTCCTATTTCTATCAGTACATTCCATTTCTCAACTCATCAATGAATGATCCACTGGCAAGCACAGTACCTCCATGATGAAATCACCCTCTAAACACAGGAAATTTGAGGGGGGCATTTTAGATCCAAACCATAGCAGCCTGCAATGAAGCCTCATGTGAACAAAATCTATTGTTTTAAGATTTGATCCAAGAGTCTATGACAAACATGAAACAATAAATAATTAAAATACAAAACCTCCATAATATGAAAATACTTTCTGCCATAATAAATTGTAAGAGGTAACAGAGCTAAAGAAAAATAAATTAGAACTATTTTTTAGAAGTTTAGTTCTAAGTGAGGAAAAAGTAAATGCAAATTACAATACAATCCTAGTTCAAAAATCTGATTTCCTGGTTTCTTGTACGTTTGCCCTTAAGCATATTCCACTTGAATAGCATAGTTGGTATTTTCTTTTTTATTATAAAAATAAGAAAAAATAAAACAATTTCAAAATAAGATAATAGAAGAGTCGCAATAATTAATGCATTGCATATTGTGATCTTCAGAGTAGTTGCTCAGGGTACAAAATATAAGCATGAGATAGTGTGCAAACAATATTGGTACAAACCTTTCTTTACAATGAACTAAGACCAACTAGCAGTATACCTATTTTAGATATTATACTTATATATTTATATATATTTTTCCTTTTCCCTTCATTCTTTGGCCTTTTCCCATACAGTTTTTCTTTTAATTTGAACTGTTTATTCCTAACTTACAATATCTATAGTATTTTGTGTCCTATTTTTCAACCTTCTCACACTAGCAAGACTATACAATGTTCACACATGCAGGTCTGATTTATTTCACTTATGTGTATAGTCTCAAGTTGCATTTATCTACCTATAAAAGGCTCATGTTTATCCCTCTTTATGGCTTAGTAGTACTCCATATATAAAAAAGAACACATCTTTTGTATCCATTTTACAGTTGATGAGCATTAGGGTTGTTTCCAAGATTTAGCTGTTGCAAATTGAACTGTTGTAAACATGGGTGCACATCTATTGCTGTGGTATGATGTCTTCAGTTCTTCTGAGAAGATACCCAGAAGGGGAATAGCTGGGTTGAATGGGACCTATCATCCTAGTTTACTAGGGAATCTCCACACTGATTTCCACAATGCTTCCACCAGTTTACACTCCAACCAACAGTGGAGTAGGGTTCCTTTTCCACACAACCCCTCCAGCATTGGTTATTGGTTGATTTCTTGATGATAGCAATTATTTCTGGAGTGTAGGGGTATCTCCAAATGTTTTTTAATTTGCATCTCTCAAATTACCAAAGATGTTGAACATTTTTTCATATATTTCTTTGCTACATGTATTTCTTCATCTGAGAAGTGTGTATTCATTTCAGATAACTATTTTTTGATTGGATCTTTGAATTTGGGGGGTCTGAAATTTTTCAATTCTTTATATGGTCTAGATAGAATTCATTTGTCTAAGAGACAATTGGCTATAAGTTTTTCTGTTCCATGGGTTGTGTTTTCACTCTGCTGATGATGTATTCTGTAGTGCAAAAGCTTTTTTGTAAGGTGAAGTCCTATTTGTTGATTCTTTGTAGTATTTCCGCTATGGTCTGGGTTTTGTTCAAGAAGACTCTGCCTACACCGATGTCTTAAAGACTTCTACCTATTTTCTCTTCCAGTACATTTAGTGTTGCTGTTTTAATATGAAGATTCTTGATCTATTTTCATCTCATTTTAGTGAATAGTGATAGGCATGGCTCCAGTTTTAGTCTTTGGTGTGTGGAAGGCCAGTTTTTCAAGCATCAATTACTAAGGACACTCTTTTACCTACTGAACATGTTTGGACCCTTTGTCAAAGATAAGGTGGCTGATTGTGTTTGCAGTTGTGTCTGCATCTTCTGCTCCACTGATTCTTTGGTCTGTTTTTTTTTTTTTTTTTTTTGCCTGAACAATGTTGATGTTATCACAGTAGCTGTGTAGAATAATTTCAGGTAAAGGACTGTGATGCCTCTTGACTTACCTTCATTGCCCAGAATTGCTTTTGCTATTCTAGGTCTTTTCTGGTTCCAAATGAACTATAGGAATGTTTTCTCTAGTTCTGTGAGGTACACTAATGGTATTTTCACTCAGGATTTCATTAAATGTGTATAACAATTTTTGGAGTATAACCATTTTCACTATGTTGATTATCCATGAGCAAGAGATATATTTGCACTTTCTGATATCCTCTTTGATCTCCTTTTTCCAAGTACTGTGTTTTTCAGTGTATAGATTGTATATTTCCTTTGTTAGATTGATTCCCAAGTATGTCATTTTATGGATGTTATTTTTAAGGGAATGGTTTACCTAATTTCTCTCTTTGTGTGAGTTTATTGCTTCTATACAGGAATGCTATTGATTTTGGAGTGTTGACTTTATATCCAGGTATGCTGCTGAATTTGGTTATTAAATCTAGAAGGTTTTTGGTGAAGTTTCTGGGGTCTTCTATGTAGAGTGTAATGTCTTGTGCAAATAATGATAATTTTACTCTTTTCTGTTTTATCTTTATTTCTTTCTCTTGTCTAATTGCTGTGGCTAGTGTTTCCAAAAGTATATCATATAGGAATGGTCATAATGAACATCCTTCTCTTGTTCCTGATTTTAGAGTGAAAGCTTTCAATGTTTAACCATTTAGGATGATGTTAAATCTTTGTTTGTAATAGACGGCTTTTATCAGATTGAGGTAATGACCATCCATTCCAATTTTCTGTAGGGTTTTTATTGTCAATTGCTTTTCCTGCATCTATTCAGATAGTCATGTGATTTTTATCTTTGTTTCTGATAATATGGTGAATAACAATTACTGACGCATGTGTTGAACCAACTTTGCATACCTGGAATGAATCCTACTTGGTCATGGTGCATAATCTTGATGCTTTTTGCATTCTGTTTGCCAGTATATTTCTGAGGATTTTTGCATCTATGTTCATGAGGAAGATTGGCGTGTAATTCTTTCTTTGGTTGGGTTTTATTCTGGTTTTGGAATCAGGGTAATAATTCTTTCCAGGAGTGATTTTGGGAGTATTGTTTACCTTTCCATTTCCTTAAATGCTTTCAGCAGTAGTGGTATTATCTACTTTTCTTGTAGATTTTAATAGTGAATCCATCAGAATTTGGGCTTTACTTTGTTGGTAAGTTTTGAATTACATTTCAATTTCATTCACTGATATTGGGCTATTCAGAATTTTTATACTTGTTTAATTTAGTTTTGGCAATTTGATTGTGTCTATGAATCTGTCCATTTCTTCTATGTTTTCCATTTTATTAGAGTACAGGTTCTAAAAATAGGTACTGATGATATTCTGGACTTGTGTAGAATCCGTTGCAATTTCCCTCCTTTCACTCTTAATCACTTGAAATTGTGTTTTTTCTTTCCTCTTTTTGATGAAGCTGGCTAATAGTTTATCAATTTTATTTATTTTTTCAAAGAACCAACATTTGATTCATTGATTCTTTGTATTGCTTTCTTAGTCTAAATTGCATTACTTTCTGCTCTTATCTTTATAATTTCCTCCCTCATATGAGCTTGAGTTTGATTTATTCTGTTTTGTGCTAAAAGTTTGATGCTTAATGTTAGGTTGTTTATATGAGCTCATTCTGTTTTCTTGATATGAGAGTTCTTTCCTATAAATTTTCCTAGTAGGACTGCTTTCATTGTGTTACATACCTTCCAGTATGTGCTATCAGTGTTACTGTTTAATTTCTTCTGTAATTTCTTATGTGATCTTTGGTTGTTCAGATGGGTGTTGCTTAATTACCACGTGCTTGTATAATTTTTAGTGATTTCTTTTGCCATAGATTTTCAGTTTCATTGATCTGTGGTCAGATGGTATTCATGGGATGATTTCAGTTCCTCTATATTTAAGTATGTTTTAAGGGCAAGTATGTGCTCTATTTTGGAGAACCTCCCATGTGCAGCTGAGAAGAATGTTTATGCTGATATTTTGTGGTTGAACACTCATAAACATTTAACAAGTCTATTTGTTCATCAGTATCTATTTTAGTATTTGTTTTTTGATTTTTTTTGTCTAGTTGATCCATTTGTGAAAGTGGGGTATTAACATCCCCAGTGCATTTGTTTTATTTCTTATTTTTTTATGTTTGTTAATATTTGCCTATGTAGTTGGGTATACTGGTATTTGGTGGTTTTTTTTGGGGTTTTTTTTTTTTTTTTTTTGGTTTTTCTCCGGTACTGGGAAACGAACTCACGACCTTGCACATGCCAGGCAGGCGCTTTTGCTTCTGAGCTAAATCTCCAGCCCCGGTGTACTGGTATTTGGTGCAAATATATTTACAATTGTTATCTGTTCCTGTTGGAGTTTTTCCTTCACAAATATGTAGTGTCATGAAATATTGCTTTCCTTCTTTTGACTTTTAGTCAGTGAATTACTTTTTGGGTTAAATGTGTTTCTTGGATGCAGCATATTGTTGGATCTTGTTTCTTGATTCATTCTGCAAGCCTGCTTCTTTTGATAGGTGAACTGAGACCATTTACATTGATAGTTATAACTGATATGTATTGGCTTATCTTTTTTATGCTATTTTCATGTTGTTGGTTCTCTGTCTTTCTCCTCTGTTTAATAGCTTGTCCTATCCAGTGGCTTCTTTCAGTTGTTGTTCTTTTGATTGTAGTCTTCATTTTCTCTTTCTAATATGTCCTTCAGAGCATTCTGTAGAGGTGGCTTGGTGGTCATGAATTTCTTCAGTTGTTTTTTGTTTTGGAAATATCTTATTTCTCCATTGATTTTGAAGGATACTTTGTGTGGTATATCAATCTGTGTTGAAGATTATTTTCTTTTAGGAATTGAAATACCTCAGCCCAAGATCTCCTTCATTTGAGGTTTTGTGATGAGAAGTATGCTGTGATTCTGATGGAGGTTTGCTTTATAGGTGATTTATTTCTTTTCTCCAGCTGCTTTTAATATTTTGTTCTTGTGCTGAATTTCTGGAATGTTGATTATTATATGCCTTTGTGTAGTTTTATTTAGGTCATGGGTATTTGGGGTTCTATATGCTTTGTTAATTTGTATGTCAATTCGTCATCCATGTTTGAGAAGTTTTCTGGTATTATTTCTGTGAAGAGGTTTTTAATGTCTTTTACACTATCTCCAGCTTTCTCATTTCCTCCAATCAATCATAGGCTGTTCTTCTTTGCTTCATCTTGTAATTGTTGGATTGATTTATTTTTGTGGTCTTTATTTTTAAGATGACTTTCTTTTCTGGTCTCTAGTCACAATCTTTTTTTCTAGATCTGATATTTTATCCTTGCTTTCATTCAATCTGTTGTATATTCTTTCAATGGAGTTTTTAATCTCTTGAATTTCTGTTTGGATCTGTTTCATTGATTCCATTTCTTGTTTATGTTGGACATTCATAGTTTCCTGATCTCCTCTATTCTTTCTATTTGTCTTACCTTTAATGTCCTTCTTTTTATTCATTTTTTTTTTTTTGCACCTTAGAGACTATTTTTTCATAGCCTTTTCCAGTTTTTTTCACTTGTTCTTCTATCATTTCAGAAAGTTCCAGTTGTTGACTTCTAATTTTCTCTCTTTGTTCTCTGGATTTGTCCTGTGAGGGCTGGGCATTTGGGCTACACTTTGCTTCTGCATGTTGTCATTTTTTTTTGTTGTTTTCTATTTTTTATTTTGTTTTTTTCATAGACTTCTTATGTTAGATAGGCTTTATCCCTAGTGTCTAGTTTTCCCTACAAGACATCTGTTTGTCAGGCTGTCTTTGACATGTAGATGGTTCTTGAACTTTATGTTCATCCCAAGAACCTATCCTCCCAATATATTAAAAGTGCAAAATTGCTGTCTTTTTGACCCAGGGCCCATTCCTTTGGTACTGGAAAATGGTGATGGTTATGCACCCTTAAAATCACACTGTTGTCATACAGGGGAGAAAAACTGATTATAACAGGTATAACATCTTGGTTAAAGTAGTACAGCCAGCCATAGCATTACACTCAAGCATAACCTGGCTACTGACAAACTGTGGAAACTATTAACCTGATACCTTCAACCCTAGGAGTGAGTTCTACATTTATACAATATAATCTAATTTGTATCAGGAACTTGTATGCAATGATTTTCCACTCATTAGAGTGATTTTGCCCTTTTGTTGGGGTGGGCTTAAGAGGGATGGGGGTAGGTTGGAAGAGTTATGAGCATTCTCTCTGGCCTGCAAGGGCCCTCTAGTTGAAGGGATGGGGTCCATGCAGGCCCGCCCAGGACTTCTGGGCAAGGAAAGGACTATAATTGGTACTTTCATAGCATAGTTTTCTTATTTTATCATAGAAAGAAAAGGAAAGGATAAAAAGAGATATGAAGGAGCATCCATTACTCAGTTTTCTATCAACTTCACCTGTAAAGAGAACTGTTTTGATGTAACCCACTACCATCAGTATCTGGTTCCAAGTACTGTCTAGTATGATAGTTCCAATATCCCTAGGCAGTAAAACCATTTTTATACTACTTTAATGTAAACTCAATTTTAAAAATAATTCCATAAATATATGTGCATGTAGAAATATCACATATACAGATAAAAATACAGTATTTAATTAACTATAATTTATTGAAGGCATGTTCAGGAAGATTATATACCATGGATAACGTGTCATATACAAAAAAAGGTACAAATTTCAAAATTAGTAATAATATGGATTAAATCATTGAAAAATAAATGGTAGTTTGAAACATAGTTCAGTTCCAAGATTCTTTCTTTCTCAATGCTTATCATATGGTATTTGTTTGGAAGACTATAACCTTGCATAATAGTACCATAAGATTTTGAAAGTTCTTACAGTTCATCACTATATATTAATTATGGAATTACTAGGATTCTGAAAAGTGTTAATAATTAGGTACAAAAGGAGAGGTCTACTCTACTGTGACTTCCAGTAGATCAACATAGTATACTTCTTTTTTACTTTCTTCTTCCTTCCTTCCTTCCTTCTTTCCTTCCTTCCATCCTTCCTTCCTTGCTTCTTTCCTTCTTTCCTTCCTTTATTGTCTAAGTACTTATTATGATCGAAATACTTACTGCTTAGTTATAAGCACACCATGTGAACAAGGCAAGTATGATCTATGATTGTATACAGTTTGTAAATAACTAAAATATACATATAAACCAGCATCCTAATGAAAAATGAGTTTCATGTTCTTTTAAATATTATGCAGGAAATAACCAATATGCTGTGATAGATACTCCTCTGAAGTGGAGGAGAATGATTTTTGTTTTTTGTTTTGTCTTATTTTGTTTTCCTGTACTGGAAATTGAACTCACGACCTTGCATCTGCCAGGTAGGCGCTGTGCAGCTGAGTTAAATCCCCAGCCCCAAGGAGTATGTTTTAAATGTTGCAGTAAGAAGCCTCAGTAATTTATCTTTGGGCAGGTGATTTTTAAACTAAGATTTAAATGATGAAAAGTAGTGGAGTTTGTAAGTTACAGAAAAAGAAAATGAAAAGGATGAAGCCCTGAATTGGGAATAGGCTTCCTCTATATGATTTGTGTATTTAGGCAGAGTGCACATGGAGGAGGAGATTGATGTGAGGTGGGAAGGTGGAACGGAGGGGGATACCAGACCCTGTTAATTGTGGTAGCTGATTTGTCTTTTATCCTAAGTCAGCAGGAATATATCTGGATGAGGTCGGGCGCATTCAGGGTGGTATGGCTGTAGACAGCAGGAATATCTTTCAAGAGTTTCAAATAATGTTTTGACACAGCCTGAGTTAGACCTAAATAAAAGTAAATATTGTAATGAGGACAATATTTGTGGGAGAGTGATCCAATACAGTAATGCTTCGGTTTTCAAACAATTTGGTTCACAAACAAAAGTCTTCAGCAAAATTTTGCTTCCTATCACAAACTCCACATCAGGTGACAAACGAAACTATGGTCACCTTCCCCACAAAAACATAAATGCAACCGTCTTCCTCAAAATTGTAAAACAGATTAAGTCAATAAATTAAGGTATCTCTGTATATTATTTTCCCTAGTTAACCCTAGGTAATGTCTCATATTCCAGCATCAAAAACCTAGCCTATCTGACTCGATCACAGATACAAATAAAACTGTAAAGAAACCACAAGAAGAAATGTCTAAACAAGATGTTAGGTAGGCTGAACAATAAGGGTAAAGACAGTTCTTTAGGAGCCAGCGAAGTTGAGGGAAACAGAAAGGATCACTTTAAAAAAAAAAAAACAAAAATCAAAAAACAAACAAACAAACAAAAAACAGAAAAGAATGAGACATTGGGGTAGAGGTTACACATGCTTTTTCAAAATCCAGGAGTTAGAGTGCGGACATAAATGAAGGAAATGGTTTTTGCTACCACTGTTTCAGCTCTGAAAATGCAGTAACAAAGTGTGCTGTAGGCACCATATGTGTCAAGTATGGCACAGAATGAGTGAACATCAGGCAGTGTGAAGCAGACAGTGCCTGATAGAATGTTCAGAGCTGCACTTGTGTGGGGGGCATGGATGGGAGTCCAGTGTGTCAACATATTCCATGGGAAAGATGAAAGAAGCAAAGTTCAGAGTCAGAAGTCTTGCACTGGCTATCTCAACAAGAGACAAAGTGGCCTTGATGCAGAAGCCACAGTGTGAACAACCTCATCAGACCTAATGGAGTGTGGTATCTAAAATAAGAAAGAAGTTCAAGTCTTGAAGTAGCTAGAACAAGCCGCAAATTTTATGGTAAGACTCAGAGGGTAGTGCAAGAATCCTAGACACAGGCCATCCTTCTTACACTCAAGTACTGGAAAGACCCAGAGGGCTCAGGGGTGACTTCATCTGTAATGTATCTCTTCTGGAACAGGGAGGCAAATCTGTCAAACAAGGCATTTTCCCCCTAAAAAATATTCAGCCAAAGTGTTGGATACTAGTATTTAGTCAGCTAAAATCTCCACATGACCCTTTTTCCTATTTGGCAGGGTCAGGGCTTGTGAAGAAGGTTGAATTTGTTAGAGTTTATCATGAACCTTCAATTACTTCATACATCAGAGCTGCCCTTAGTGTGAACTTACACTTACACCACAATACTTAGATTTAGTCATTATTTCATCAATTTCAGTTCATTGACTGCCCATATGTAATTAGCACACATTTAAAAATGCATCTTTATTAAAATATTCAGAAATAAAAAGTATTCTGAACCCGAGTAAGAAATCATATGTTCTGTTCCTGATGTGGTCACTGCCACAACTGCCTCTATAACCTCGGGCAAGTCATTTAATTTCTCCGGGCAGTAATTTTCTCTCCAAAATGAGGAGACTGGACTAAATCATTGCTAAGGTCAGGTTTGATTTTTGATGTCTGTCATGTGGGTGCTAAAGCGATGCCTGCTGAGATGATGGTTAGATTTGCATTAATCAAGAAACAATGATAATAAGTGTAGCACCATTTAGAGAGTCTGAGCCATTTGCCTGGCACGAAGTAAGCCATTTTATATAAGTTATTTCTAATCATCTAAATAAACACACAAGTAAATAGTGGCTCAGAGGGGATGTAATTTGCTTCTTGCTACACAGTTGGTAAGTGGAAAAGCCAGGATTACAACCATGTTTTCTCAAAATTTCTAAATCAGATGCTATGGTATTTATTACCCATTTCTTTATATTATTTTATTTGAAAAGCATATCTGCCAGCAATTATTGAAATTCTATATATCTTTCAAATTATTTACTCACCATCAAGCTGTTTTTATGGCACTGAGGCAAAACAGAGAGTTCCTGGAACCTCAAAGAACTCTCTTCAATGATTCATTTAGCTCCCACTTTCAAAGATGATATGTTTTCCTAGTCCTCTCTGTCTCCTATGCACCCACAACCAAACTAAATTCTCCGAAGGATCATTGGAAACTGCATGGGGCATGAGTAGCACCACCAGTTCTGGCACTGAGGAAAAATAATAGTGTTTAAGAGTATAAATTCCCCAAAAGCCTGCATCTTAGGGTCATGCCAGTGGAAAGTAACCTCAGCTTAGTCCTGACCCAGGACAGTACAAAGAACTTCATGAATAGCTAGTTCACTAGGGTGAGCTAAAGTTCAGCAACGTCACCTCTCAGCTATGATGGCTGGTGAAGTCTGGCTGCCCACTGAGACCCTGAGTTGTGTCTGGAGACAGAGGATTTGAGGCCTTTGTCAATCTGATGAAATGAAAATTAGAATCCAGAAAGGCAGAACAGAGGGATGACCTTCCTGGGAGCCTACCCTTAGAGTAGAATAATGGGCTGCCACAGAGATGAAACACAGGCAATTGATCAGACTTCTGCCCATGGAATGATTCCTTGGAGCTAAATCTTGGTATAAAGATGTCATTTCTGAAGCTATTCCTGTGAGTTGTTTCAAGCCTTGACTCATGTGTTAGTCTGCCCAGGCTCCAAGAACAAAATGCCATTCACTGGATGGCATGTTACAAGTGGATAATCCTATCTCCAACCCTCCCTCCCACTGGGTGGTTTAAGCAACATATTTTTTCATAATTTTCAAATCAAGAAGTCCAAGGCCAAGGTGTGGGCAGGTCTGACTTCAATAACCTCTCTCTTGCTTGCAGTTGGTCTCTCCCGTTTACTTTGTCCTCAGATGTTCTGTTCTCTGTGCTCTGTCATGACTAATGACATTTCCTCATTTTACAGGGATATTATACAGATTGGTTTAGGGCTTTGTTTTATCTTAATTGCCTCCTTAAAGGCCTGTCTCCACAAAGAATCACATTTTGAGGTATGGGAGTCAGAGATTCAACATAAGAATTTGGTGTAGAGAGGACAATTCAGTCCATTATCCTTATTCACTCAGAGAATTATAAGTTCTCAAACAGGCAAATACATCCTTAATGGCTAGTAGAACGCTACATGCATGAATAGAATACTATTTTGTTCATGTCTTCATGTGTCTAACTTTATTTCTAACATTTAAACAAACAATAAATATTTGTTGAATGACTGTAATTGAATGAATAAGTTCTTTTTTACTCTCTCGGATAGTCACCATCACATTGTTAGAAGTAAAATTTAAAGATTAGTTAGAAATGCTGCTGAGATGAAAATTATTGTTATCTTTACTTAAAAGTTAATATTTTAATTAAACAATCAAACTGAAGCAATGTTACAAGTGGATAATCTTATTTAGCAAGATCACTCTTTTTAATAAATATATAGAACGTAAGGTTTTTCTTAGGTTTTATAATTTATTAGTGTTAATCAGTCCTAATTCATGTATTTGAATATGAATTGAATATTTTCTACTTAAAATTACCTTGACATTTAATCACTTTTGATCTGATGTTCTGATTTCAAGTTATCATGAAGCACTTGCTTTGGCAACACATATATTAAAATCAAGTTATCATGAAATAAAATACTGTACTCAGTTCAGCTGTCCAAAAGGTCTAGCATCATTCAAACATTTTAAAGTATTTATTTAAACCTTTATGCAAGAATATGTAGTAGTAAGTTTTTACTCACTGTATTTTTAACATCATATGTCTTTTTATTAACCAACAATTTTGGACCTTTCCCATTCATTATTTTGTTCTCAGATTCCCCAATTCCTATTTTCTAATTGGGTAAATTTTCATCATTTACACATTGTAACATACTACCAACACTTTTCCCCAGGGTCAATCTAATTGGATGTTATTCTCCACCTGACTTTTTTATTAGTGCATGTTTGCAGTACATGCATATTATAATCCTCTTGGACAGTGGGTACACGTACATACTGAAACTCGGTTTTTTTAATCCCTTTTTTCTTCCCTCTATTCTCCAACCCTCCCTCCCACTTCCTCCAATTTCTCTTTCCTCATTTTCCTTTTTGTTGATATTGTTAACCTTAGTTCATGTTTATGCATACAATGCTTACATTCATTGAGGTTATGGAACCCCTTCCCATTTGCAGGAAATCCATCTCCCTGTTTTTTCTATCCCTGATTTATTAATCATTTTGTACTTTACCTTGCTCAAATGAAAGCTACCAACAGGTAGTAAAGCTTGTGTGCCTGGTTTCTTTCACTCAACATTAAATTTTCCAAGTGTACCCATTTTCCTACAAATGTCTCAAATTTGTCCTTCAGTAAAGCCAAGTAGTATTCTATTGTATATAGATATCACATTTTCTTTATCCTGTAATCTGCTGAAGAGTCAGCTGGGTCATACAGAATTTCTAATATTGATTGTTTGAGAAATCTTCATACGGAATGGTTGTATATCTGTATACAATGGTTATATGTCTGTATCTTTATCCAGAATGGTTGTACTAATTTATATTCCCACTATCAATGTGGGAGGGTCCATTTTCACCACAGTCTTATCAGCATTTATTATTTATTTTATTTCTCCATGATTTCCATTCTTTCTGGAGTAAGATAAAGTCTTAACATTGTTTAGTTTTGCATGTCTGTAAAGGCCAGAGATATCAAACATTTGTTCATTTATTTGGTAGCCACCTTCCTCTGTGAATCTGCTCATTTCCACCTGACTTTTTAAAAATGTTTCTACGAAATAACTCATAAGCCCATCACTTATCAATTACTATAACAAAAACTGTTTTTAGGGCTGGGAATTTAGCTCAGCAGTACAGAGTCTGTCTGGCAAGCTCAAGGTTGTGAGTTCGATTACCGGTACCGGAGAAAAACCAAAAAAAAAAAAAAAAAAAAAAAAAAACCCAAAAAACAAAAAACTGTTTTTAACATGAAATTTAACTCAACGATTTTATTTTTAACAAAAATTTGGAGGTCAGAGTGGAAGCAAAAATTAGAAACACATTTGGGAAAAGAACATACTTTTGTTTATTAAATTTATTTTTACATGCTCTTTTTCTTCAGAGACTTGGAGCATATTATAGAGTATGGGATTGAAGAGTATGTTCTCCATATAAAATACAACTTCTAACTGTTGAAGTTAGAATCTATCTTTCATAAGATTAAAGTAGCATTTAGCAAATAAAGCTTATGCCAACCTTAAAAGTCAGAAAGACACAAGACCCCAAAATAGTTAATTCAGTAGTAGGGAGGGCTGAGGAACTGGTGGGAGATTTTGAGGTCAGTAGGAAATTGTTCTGCATACAGGAAGAGAGGAAGTCAGCTAAACAAAATGGCAGCAAGTGCAGTGGGATCCTTATAGTTTGGACCCTGAATGACCTCCAAAGGCCCCTGTGCTGAAAGCTTGGTTCCTAGCCCACAGCATTATTGTGAGGTGGTGAAATATTTAGTACTGTAAAAAAAAATCTGCAGTCAGGAAAAGAATAGAATAAAGGCCTCATTAGGTATTTTGGCTACTCTTGACTAGAAATAGTTAAAACTTTACTAGAGAAATTGAAAAATTTCAAGGAGAGAGAGAGAGAGACTGAGAGGCATGAGATAGCCCATGTTTTACTGGGACTTAGGCAGAGTGGAGAGAAAGTCAAGTACAAGAAGAAGACAAGAAGCCGAAATGGCATCTCTCTCCACATTCAATAAAATGCAGGAAGAACAGAGCAGGGAGGAGGCTCCCTAACCTTGGGAAAGATTCTTATTCCGTGTGTAAAAATATACTCTCACCTGTGCACTTAAGTATATGCATTCAATCTAGGGTCACTATATTGCTACAATAGATACCCGTACATCCAGTTGCTAACTCTAAGCTGACCTGTGGACAGGGCTCCTCCTAACCAGTCAGCTGCCCATTCCAGAAATAAGGCCCTGACAAGGGCGAACAAAAAGGAAGCAGTCACACGAGGCCCCTCAAAAGAAATGCTCATATAGACAAGGGTGCCCAGTTCAATCCAACAGAGCTCAGAGGGAAAATTATGTTGCAACAAGTTCCAGGTAGGAGAAAAAGCACTTAACATGCAATAAAAGAAGCTGGAAGCAAAGGGCCCTTGGGTAGCCATCCGTCCAGATCTCCCACCCCTCTTTTCTGGAGCAGCTTTTCCTCCTTACAAATAAAATGTTTTCTTTTCTTATCTCTGTCCCTGTAATTCTTTATTGGTGCTGAATTTACAGTCTTGGTTAGCAGCTCATCCTAGTAGAGTAGCTCATGACACAATAGTATATGGGGCATGGTGGAAGGAAGTTAGGTCATGGGAGCATGACCCTAAAGGAAATATTAGGACCCTGGCTCCTTCTTACTTGTACTTTTCCTTTCTTGAGGCCATGACATGAAAACTTCCTCTAAGTTACACACTTCTGCTGTGATTTATGGTGCCGTCTCAGATCCAAAGCAACAAGAAAAAATGACCATGGACTGAATCATCTGAAACTGTGAGATCTAATAATCCTTTTATTTTTATAAGTGTCTTAGGTACTTTTCTCTCATTGCTGAGACAAAATACCCAATGCCCAAAATGAAAGAAGGAAAGGTTTATTTAGCTTACAGTTTATGCAAGTTTCAGTCCATACTTGGCTGGCTCCGAGGCAGAGTGGCACATGGCCGAGGCAAACATATCCATGGTGGCAGGACACAGCAAAGCAACAAGAGCAAAAGGGACGAATGGTGGCAAACAGCCACTTTCCCTCCCTTACATTCTAAACAGGCTAGCCCCACCCAGGGGGCGTGTAGCTCTCACATAATCTCCATGCCCTCCTCCTCCACAGGCTCAGGATGTATACAAAGTAAGCACGCTGGCTCCCTGCTGAGTCACTTAGCCAAATATCTAGACTCCCCAAGTTGACACAGTGTATCAACCATAACAATAAGATTATTTATTTCAGATATTTTGTTATACTATATAGAGAAGTGACACACCTGCTTAATTATATAGAATGTAACAAGGCCCACTGCTCTGATGAATTGATAATAAAATGAGCCTGAAGACACCTGTGAGAATATCACTGCATTGAATTCACTTATGAGTTAGATTGCATCTGCAGAAACACTAAAATAATGACAATGAGAAGAAGGAAGTGAACCCACAATACGTGGTGAAGAAAACTGCAATAAGACTTCCATTGCCTAGTGTCAAATTGTTATTAGGATAGCCTCATGCCATTATATTAGTCATATCAAACTTTCAAAAGAGGCATACACCATTAGTAAAGTAAGGAAACATTGCCATCAAAGAGGACAAGGACAATTGACAAAATCATTTAAATCTTGATATTGTGCATCTGTGCTTGTGTGTAGGATAAATTAAGTGAACACCACATTCATATTTCCTCAGGAATTATTGCACAAAATTATTTACAACTGAGAAATAGTGGTAGCCTTTGTTTTAAAATATATACATTTTTAATATGCATTTAATGCATATTTTAAATAGACCATGTCAAAAGATGTTAAATACGTCTTGCCTTTTGTGCCCCCTATAGGTCTCTCAGAGGATCTTGAAGTCTGGTCCTAAGTGCTACTGAATGTCACAGCACATACTTGCAGTAATGAAAGATAGGCAAATAGATCTCTTTGTTTTATCTTATCCTTTATAGAAATGTCATTTGGAAACAGAAAAGATCCTTGTTTTTTGCTTCTCATTCACGCTGATGGAAAAGAAAAAGCTTATAGTTTCATAGTAGACTTTACACATCCTCTGGATGCTCACAGAACCTTCAGAGAGTGGGAAAGCTCCAATTCCAAGCTCAGATTATGGCTCAGATGTATTCCTCTCTTCTTTCTGTCTTCCTTCTTTGCTCAGTCCCCTCACATTTTCAACCCCAGCAGTGTGAACAACAAGGTTGAAACATCATTGGGCTAAGGATATGTCTAATCTAAATTTGTCTATAATTGTATAGCACTTTCTGGAAAGGGAATATATCACAATTAATGACTGAAAATTGTCATGAAGAAGAACTAGATTAATTGATCTAGGGAAATAATTTCTTTGTACTTTTAAGTGATACTTTGTACTTTTAAGGTGATAATATTTGGCAGCTTGCATGAACAAAACATATTCTTGTTCTGTTTTTTACTTTGCCTTTAATTTTAATTTTTTGTCCTTTTGAGACAGGGTCCTGCTGTGCAGTTCAGGCTGGCCTTGAGCTCACTTTGCAGCCCAGGCTGGTCTCAAACTCGAGATGCTCCACCTGTTCAGCCTCCCAAGTGCTAGGATTACAGGTGTGTGCCACCACACCTGGCATTTTTACTTTTTAAATAGAATCTTTGGCCTGTGAAAATTAGTTTCTAACTTACAAGAATTATTTATTACTACTTGGTAAGTGATGAAATTATATTTTCAAAACAGGCTACAGTGAAACTCTAACCTGTAGTATGTGTGCACATTCTATTTCCTTATTTGGTGGAGAAGTGATGAGAAGTTTTTGAAGAAGCTACAAAGTCAAACTCACAGTTGATTAGGGCAGTCCCTAAATGTAATAACTGGCATGTTTACAAAGAAAGGAAGATTTAAAAACAGAGACACACAGAGAGGGGAGATAATCATGTGAAGACAGAGGTAGACATAGCAGTGGCAGAGCTACAAAGCTAAGAATGCCAAGGGTTCCTGGCAACCCAGGCACCAAGAAGAGATAAGGAAGAAATGTTCTCCAGCACTGTCAAAAGAAGCATGGTCCTACCAAATCCTTCATTCCATTCACACTTTCAGCTTGTAGAACTTTGAGACAGTACATTTTTCCCTCATTAAGTCATCCAATTTGTAGTAATTTATTTTAGTCACTCTAGGAAAATAATAGACTTTTGAACATTAACGTTTCTCTGATTATAAATTATCTTCTGTTATATCTTTTAACAATATCTCATTATTAATAAGCAATTCCTAATTTTACATGGAGAGGATACTTCAATGTCTTTTAAAGGTTCCGCCTGTCTTCAGGACCTCTGAACTGAATATGTAAATTTGAAAGGAGACAGACATTTCCTCTTCTTAATGAAATCAATTCCAGTTAAGTGAAGATGAATATCTTCATTCCCACATATCACCTGCAGTTGTGCCTCAGCCCCTTCCTGCAGGCCTCCCAGTGTTATGTCATAGTCCCCATCTCTCCCTAAGAATTGCGCAAGGTGATACCTGTGATCATAGTATGACACTGATGATGACAATGGTGAGATGATGACAGTGATTACTAGAAATGACATGATTCATAACTTAAATGTTTTAATTAGAATTTAACATTTACTAAAATATTATATACATATTTAAATATATCACATACATTTTTAAATAAGCATTGCATCTTTCTCTTTGGCTTAGCTTGAATTTTCTAGAAAGAAGCCTGAGATAAAAGCATTTTCCCATGGGACATGACACTTAGGAGAAGCAATGCACAGAAGAACACTTACTATAAATGCTTTAATCAAATTGGCCCTTTGGTTCAGTCAATTCTGAGTTAAACTTTTATGATAAGTTTTTCTATATCCACAGCAGTTTTAATTAGTATATCCTTCAACCTTCTTGTCTAGAATAAGCCAGGTCCTCCCTGGAGGCCACAGTTTCTCGTGTAGCACAGCCAAGCAGATGCTGCTTTGCCTCGCCTAGGCTGAGGCGAGAGGGTCAGAATGAGCTCTGGGGTCCTTTCTCCAATCCCCAGGGTTATGTTCAGGGACAACCTCTTACATTTATGACCCCTTCCCTTTGACTATCACAAGCATTCCCTTCACTCTAGTTCTTGCCAACAATTACCGTTACTTCCGCAGTCTCACAAAGGACTCATGGAACACGTGGATTCTTCGTTCCTAAATTTTCTAGTTGCTATCAAGAAAATGAGGAACTTTCTCTGAGCAACAGACCAGGAAGAAAGAAATACCGCCATCAACCTTGCGATGACATTGTAAGCAGATCTTCCCCCGTTTGGGGCTGAAAATGACTAAACCGGACTGATGTCTTACTTACAATGTTGAGATATGTCCTGGTCAGATGTACCCAACTGTGCACGTAATTCTGACCCAAAGGAACTGTGAGATATAATCCATGGTTTGTTTTGGTTCTGGAGATCGCACCTAGGGCCCTTTACATACTATGAATGTGCTCTACCACTGTGTTATGTCTCTAGCCCCTCAATATTGCTCTTAAACCATTCAAGTTTGATGCAGTTGTTATATATACAAAATGCAGTTTCTGTAGCACAAATCACTTGTGCCTGTGATAAATGAGTTTTACAGTAAGAATTAGAGTCTTGTGACTAGGTGATTGGTAGATTGAAAGCAATAATGAAGGTGCCGTGGAAGTCGTGGAAAGGCAAAGAGAAAGTAGCTGAAGGGAGGTCATCTGTAGCACTGAACACACTGGGTAAATCCATAAAAGTATTGCTGATGACATTGCTCCTTAGGTCACCTTGCAGGACCTGGTGTTCTAATAAGATACATTGTAAGTAGAATGATACTAGTGCATTGATTGATCTCCCTTTTCGGCATATTGGAACAATTTAATAATACTTATTTCTTCTCATTCCCACTCTTCTCCTGCTCTAACTTACTAACATTTTTACCTCATTTTTCTAACTCTACAAATAGGTTGTATTTTAAGTTTTTCTTTGCTGTCTTTTTTCTCCCATCACCCACATGAAGTAGGAAAATGACGTTAAGAAAGATATCATACCTGAAAAGCCCAACTTTGTGCAGATACAAGATAATTGTAAAAATATCACTATGCTTAAGGTTTGTCCCTGTATAATTACACACACTCCTTCCATGCACTTTGATTTTCTATGATAACTTTATCCTGAGACTGGCTTGCCCTGAAGTTTGAAGGTTTGTTTCAGGGATGTTGCTTCACCATCTTATAAATGAATCAAGTTGGACACCGTTCTACTGATCTGATGGCATAAATTTGATACTAGACCCATCACAAGCATCAGAAAATCTTCTTGTGGGCCAG
Source organism: Chinchilla lanigera (assembly GCF_000276665.1). Classification (NCBI taxonomy): domain Eukaryota; kingdom Metazoa; phylum Chordata; class Mammalia; order Rodentia; family Chinchillidae; genus Chinchilla; species Chinchilla lanigera. The sequence goes on along the minus strand of NW_004955474.1, from coordinate 10,622,408 downwards.
ATATATAACTCAGTGGCACAGTTCCTCCCTGCCAAACACATGGTCCTGAGTTCAATTTCCAGTACCAAAAAAAAAAAAAAGAAAGCCTTCCCATGTTAGAGAAATTAATATATATGAGTTACTTAAGCTGTCAATGTCTCTATTTACACATCTCTAAGGAAAGAAGTCAATCACATAGATTTCATAGAGTGGGAGGATTAATGAATTAAGTACTTCAATCACTTAGGACAGCGTCAGATGTATAGAAACTTAGGAATCAGCTGTATGTATTAAAAATGTTAAGAAATAGGAAAGTATGATTTCTTTGAACCATTTCCAGGATTTTACAAACATAATCTCATATAGTTATGGCAAGAAACACGGAGGAGTAAATGGTAGTGGTGATTGTATCCATTGCACTAGATAAATAAACAAAGCTTTACCATTTTTAAAGACTTAGTACAAAATATCATTACTCTCAGGGTTTGAATTCTTTTTTTATTTTAAAGGAAAGGAAAAAATCAATAAAAATGGTATAAAATTTCAAAGCAAGACTCCAGGAGAATAACAATGGTTAGTATGTTGTGTATTGCTATCTTCAAAGTAGTTGCTCAGATTACAAGATATAGGCATGAAAAACTGATCAAACAATATAAGCATAAACCTTTCTTTTCAATGAACCAATATCAATTATTAGTTTAAATGTATTAACTACTATATCTATCGATCTATCTACTCTATCATCTCTATATATATTTCCTCCATTACAGTTTCTTTTTCCTTTGGAGCAGTTTCTTCCCATTTCACAATATCTGTTGTATAAAGAATTAAATTCTTACCTGCTTCCCTCTGAAAATTTTTCTGAAGGTTTCTCTCACTGCTTTAAAAGGTCAGTCAATGTCAACATACTGTCTGATTTTTATAGGTCGAGCACTCAGTGGGTTGTGATTGTCTTGATCTTTACCAGCACACAGCAGTGTCAGTCTTTCTGAGTGATGGTGGTATGTGGTATGGCGTGTGTGTGTATGTGTGTGTGTGTGTGTGTGTGTGTGTGTGTGTGTGTGTGTAACAGAGATTTAAGAGAGTAGACCTGAATACGAGTGCAAAGAAAAAGAACTGCCACACATATCAAGTTCTCTGGGACAATTTTCATTTAGTAGTCCATCAAACTTGAGATTATATGCCCTTAAAGTTTAAAGTTTTTGTTACTTTAATAAAAGATTAATGTTGTAATTTATGGTATGTTCAAGATAGTGTGGTCAATATTGGCAAAATGATGCTCAGGATAGAACATCCCAGTTTTTCATGAGTGTAATTTTATCTTGTTTGTTTTAATAGAAAATATGCAATCTCACCATTTGATAGAATGCAAACAAATCATAAATTCAAGTAAGATGTACACCTCATGGTTTTAAAGGGCTTGAATGGTGACTCTGTTTTTAGCACAGTTTATATATTGTCCTTAGCGCTACAAAAATACAATAACACAGAAGAAAGTACTCATACTAATGGCAATGATGACATCGTGTATTTATCAGTCTATCTAGTGTGTGAAATGCCTCCTTTTTTCCTTCCTCAGTCCCATTTATGTACCATTGCCAATAGTCATAGACTTCAGACATATAAAGTATCAGAATATAATGAAAAAATATCTAAAGCCTGTTTTAATGTCTGGATTTAGTGTTTTTTTATACTTTACTTTTTTATTTTTATAGGAACTCACTGTCAGCAGAGAGCTATCAGGTCCTAGTGTTTTATCTATAGCACCGGTGAAAGCTCCGCCTGTCTGCTTCTGGCTTGTGAGAGGTTCTTTCCTTTGGGGCAGTGGCTGGTGCCAGAATGAGAGGAAATATCATGCCCTCCGAGAGCCAAGAGCAGCTGGTGTAGTTGCCCTGGTGTTTATGGGATATTATAGACATAAAGGCGCATTTGGAACTGGTTGGGGAAAGAACTTAATGCTTCTTTCTTTTATCTTTATATTCCACTTTCCTAGCATGGATTATCCTGCCGCTCATGCTAAATATAGCAAAGGCAGATTAAAAAAAAAAAAAAGCAAAACGCCGTGTTGCCACAAGGTGCTCTCAGAATACAACATACGCGCTGGATCTTTTATCAAATGAAACAATAAAGACACAAAAAACTTGTCCAAATTGTTTTGCTTTGTTTTTGAACAATGAAAGCCATTTTCGTCAGAATTAACCAGAGGGAGTTGTACATCTGGAGTGCAGTGAACATATAGTTTCTGTTCGGGAGAAAACTGGCATCACTGCCAAAAAATTATCCATGTGTAGTTTGATCCAAATATGTCAAGCTGAGAGTGTCATGGAGAGGAATTTGCTACCAGAAATTTGCGAGGTGGCGTTTTCGTGATTTATTTCCAATGACATCTCTCTTTTTAGGGGGCAGAATTTTTATTGTGTATACTTTATGAAGAGCTTCTGAATCAGGGTGAAGTCAAAGTAGGTTCTAAGTGTCAGAGTAGTGACTTCTTTGTTGAATTCCTATACTTTATGAAGAGCTTCTGAATCATGGTGAAGTCAAAGTAGGTTCTGAGAGTCAGAGTAGTGACTTCTTTGTTGAATTCCTTAACCCAAGGTTCAGCCAATTTTGGAAATCAGGGAAATTATTTCTTAGCATTTGTTGTCTGCTTTTTAAAATACACATATTTGCCTATTCTTTCCTGTTATTCTTTTCTTATCACACTGCAGAACAATTTTATGCCTACTGCCTACTCTCTCAATGAACATTTGGATGATAATTCGTCTAGGGTAGTCAAGCCTGTGTTCTCAACCTACTACATAATTACCTCAGCAAACAATTGAAGAACATTTAAGGTCCACAGACCTGGAAAGGCATTAGAATTACAAAAGTGAATACACAGTATAGCTAAATGAACTTCTGCTCTTCATGCTTTGGAAATTCTTCAAAAGTAAAAATTGTTAAATATTGTATGATTAAACTCAAAAATATAACGTAAAAATAATGTTTTCATGTGGTAGAAATAAAGAGAAATACAAAAGCAATGCTGTTAACCAAATCTGAGATCAGGGTGGCTTAGGATTTTCCAGCACAGTTTTAACTTTATAGAATAAGATAATGGATCTTAATGCCTATATGATGTCAAACAAGACCTTCATGTCTTAAAGGGCAAGAAGCTACCATAAACAACAGGAACAAAGATATACACTCTGCTTATTTACATGCAAAGTGGCAAACAATATTTGCATCTACCCATAGCTCTTGTGGGGATAGAATGACCTGTGAGAATTAGAATCCAAGTTTATGCACATGTAGCCAGAGGTTGGAATTATTATTCACTGTGTGTTGAGGGTAAAGTTTGTCTCCTCTTGGGGAGAAACTTGAAAATCACATGTGCATTTGCACTCAAAAACTAGATTACCCTTGAGTAAGACAATAGTCACTGGAAATAATCATACCATCAAAATCACCAAAAATTAAACAGCCATAAGTCAAGAGATGCAGTATAAATAAGGCAACTGGGATTCAACAATAGTAATTGTATTTAAAGTATTATTCAGAGAGACATTTTAATATTTGGGTAACATTCTCATTTTTCTTTAAAAATGTTCAAGACTCCTTATTTCTGCATAACTCATTTCTGCACTGAACTTCAAGAAGAGAAATGTGAAATTATGAAACTTAATGGGTGAGTTCATATAGTCTTGCTCTCAACAAATATTTGCGGAGAATTATGTTGGACCAAACACTGTACAACATAAAAACACACATATTATTGATGTAGTTACAAAGCTTAGTGAAGCAAGGGGTCAAGCATATAGAAAATTTGACATAATTAACATGGTATTCGTTGCTCTTGGGCTAACCTAACATTTGATAACTACAGAAATTTGATAGGCTTATCCTGGTCACATTTTTTAAATTTATAAATTCATATTAGAAAAAAATCCAAAAAACACGTGATTAAAGTAAGAATTTATAATAATACAAATCAGAAATCAAATTAGCTCCAAAAATATATTTCAAAACTGATACTCCAGCGTACTTGTTCATGTCCATAGAACTCTTGGTTGACAAAGTTGCAAGACTCTAATTTTCCTACATTTATGTTTTTAATTTCATGAGAAATTACTAGAAAAAGAGGTTACCTGTACAACAGCTCAGAAAGTATACCGCCGAAAAGAAGTTGATAGAAAGCACAGCCATGATGTAACAAAGACAAACTAACAGACTAGGAAGTTTGGGATGTAAAAGTCTACAATTCAAAACTAAACTGTAAAAAGACCAAATGTTACAATTATTAGTGAAATGGTAATATCAACTCTTTAAAATAAAATTAGCATGAATAATTAGAGATTTGATATAGTGGGCTGACACCATATTTATCAAGATAAAGGAGCACATTGGTAGAAAGGCAGAGAAAAGGAAGCCAAAAAGTATAGTTCATTGTTTTTTAAGTAAGACTGATATGATGTGCAACTTTGTTCACCATAAGAAATAGTGCGACATAGTTATAAGATTTCTTTCAGCTAAAATGGAATCAAATGACTACAAGGTCATGTTTAAAAAAAGTGATCCTTGCCAATTTGCGGAATGTTAGTGTTGAGTTTATGCATTTCAAAATTATTGAGGTCATTTAAGACTGCCTGAATAACTTTCTTGAAATTGATGTGTGTGATAAAATGTTTACTGTATTTTTAAAAGCGATCTGTGATGTTAATGTTTGTGGATATCAGATCCGTTAAGAGACCCTCATTTCATATGCGATATTCTCTCTGTTTTTGTTTTGTTTGTTTCGCGTTGGTGAAGTCCCGCTCTGTTGCTCAGACTAGCCTAGAACTTGCCCTTCTTCCTCCCCAGCCTCCCAAGTAGCTGGGGTTCAAGCCATGTAATATTGTACCCAACACTTGTGCTTTTTACTAAAAAGTAGCATAAATAAATCTTAAAGACCTCTGCAAATAGTACCAACAGAACCACCAATTCTGGGAGAAGATATCAAGAAACGTAAATGGCCCAAATAGTACAGACAAATGATTTTAAAGAAGTTACCAATTTTTCCCACCAGAACAAGGGCAAATATTTATCAACCTATTCATGTATTTTTTTTATTATCTTCTTCATGCTTTGTTTACTAGAAAAGTCAAAAGACTGAAGAAAGTCAAACTTATAAGGATGATTAGAAAGGAACTTTACAGCAAAAGAAAGGTAAAGTAGTTCTGGGAAAAAACTCATCATTGGGAAAACCAATGTAGGTCAAACACCAGCTAATATAGGAATCACAATTCAAAAAATTTTCCTCATTTTATACACAAGGGAATTCAACTAATACCTATACTTTAGGATAAAATAATTTGAGAATGAACTATATTTTTAGTTGTAAATGTAAACTTTAGGAAAATTAAAATTTTCTATATACTTTTCATATCACCATGAAATAAAATGATAGCAAAAGTATCAAAATAAAGACTAATAACTGCGAAATCTAAATGTATAACTAATAACACTATATTTTTTAGCATTATGGTGAAGCAGACTAAAATAACACTGAAACACAATTTGTTGGATTTATCTTACATGTATATTTCAGTCATGGATTTTTTTTTGGAGACAGTTTCCTGGCTTCCTCTCCCCCTTTCATTCAGTTACAGGGACTGAAAGTATCTCATGCCTTTGCACTGATATCCTAGTTCTTTTTTATTTTGAATTCTCAGAGAATAACTTGCTAAGTTATTAAGCTTCCCAGGCTTGGTTTAAACTTGCCATCCGCCTGCTTCAGCCTCTTTTAGTCCTGGAATCACAGGCATACACCACCACACCAGGCAGTCTGGTTCTTATAAATATTATCATATAAATCATTTGTAAAGTTAATTAGTTCAGTATATGAAAAACAGAAAAAAGTGAAGTTGTAATAGGTTATGACATTCAAATTAAACTCATATTATTTCATTATAATTTAACTTGTGTTCTCCAGTGATTCAATCATTTTTATTACATTAGACTTAGATTCCTTATATCATTTATTAGGATCAAGTAATATTTCTCAATTTTATAAAGTCATATTGAATATACTTCCCTGTGTAGACATTACAATAGCCAGGGAAGATTTACTGAAGGCTAACTATTTTTCTTGCCATTGAATTTGATTTCCTCATTTAGTGAAAAATAAAACAAGATAGATGCAAAAAAGCAATATCAGCTTCTAAAGCAGGATGAGAAAAATTGGGTAGAAAATCTCTCAGTTTCATTGAAAAAATCAGTTTTCAACTTATAGGAAACTGTATCTGGAAGATACATTGAAATTAGGTCATGATGTGGCTAGTCATCTTGGCTACACCTTGATAAATGCAATGTTTTCTCCTATGACAGAATCTTTCATATCCTGATCCCTGGGGCTGAGCAACAACTCCCTCTCTCTTCTTTCTCAACTGTAGCCACTTTGCCAGATGTCAGTCGTAGGTCGAAAAATCAGATCCCCAGGAAAATTTGATTTTTCTATGTTAAGGAGGTTTATTTTCCCTTTTACCCCATTTCATTTCCTGTGTTTAACACCTGCTATATTTCATCAGAACTAAGACATTTTTAATGGTAAGACTGAGCTAGAACATGATGTATCATAAGACTCAGAACTTTTTTATTTTCCTGTTTTTCAAAGAGCTCTGGCAGAAATATTTAGGTGTAGGTTTCACCATATTTTCTCTCTTGTGCATAAATTAAAAGGAAATTTGAAATTAAATATCAGCTGTGCACATTCAGAATCAAATTTTTCTTAGTTCCTTTCAATGTAAAGAGGTCAGTATCTGTGTATTTCCATAAAATGTCTTCAAAAGTATAAAAAAAAGGTACTGGAAATTCAGTGCTTCTTGAATGATTTTTTCAAGTTCCCAGTCACCTGCTTTCTTTAAAATTTTGCTCTAAGCTTCTCCTTTGCTGGAAAGTTTGTATCAGTACTTTACTGATTTTACCAGGAGGTTTTAAATTAAGGTTTCTGATACAATCAGGGGTTTTTATTTCTTTGTCAAATGGAACAAAAAGTGTCAATCAAGCTGCTAAAAATAAACAACAAAGTTCAGGCACAAGGGGGTAATTAAAACATCACATTCTCACACCTTTGTTCAGTGAACATGTGATATTATGGATTATGAGACTAGCTCAAGATCCAAAACATTAAACTAAATGTTGCAAATTAGCAAAATGTCCTATGTAAACATCAAAGGTCAAGCCCTGTTTCTCGAATTTTTTGTGAACGGTAATTAATTTAATCTTCATGAAAATACTACAGTGTGGGTAAGTACAGTTATTATTATTTCATACATGAAAATGAAATATATGAGGTTAAATAAGCTGATGAACTATCTACATCCAGAAAGTTGCAGAATTGTGTAAAGTTGTGTATCTTTTATAACTAAAGGAAAGTTGCCACTTTTGTTCAAGATTTTAAAACTGTTAACTATTTCCAAAATTACACTGTAAAGTCAGGGACTAGGGTGATCTCAGTGGTACAATGTTTGTCTATCACTCACAGTTTATTTCCAGGCCCTGAGTTCAAACCCCACCACTGTAAACTCATGACATCAGAAAATGTAATAATGTTCTATTGCAATGCCAGAATATATTATACATTAAAAGCTCAAAAGGTACTCATTATAGAATGAATATGGCCACTGTTCACAAGACTTCCCCTAAGAATCTTTTCCTCTCTATTTCTTCCCATTTATTCTGACTTTTGCAAACTAGCATTATATGTAAGGAAAATAGATGTTCTCATACAGAATACAATTTGGTGAAAAATCAAGAAATTTCTCTTAAAATCATCCTTCTTGATAAATAATAAATGTTATTAATGAATTGCTCCTGATAATGAAAACTTTGTGTTTCACATTTTCCTCTATTAGAGTTGTCATTTTAAAAATATAAATATTTAAGCAATATAATATGCTTAGTAATACCATGTGAGTTGAGTTTATTTCCAGTATTAATAAAGAGAAAAAGAATGGATTTAACATGAAGACTCCAAGCCCCTCCTGTAAGAATCAACATGAATTCAAGGAATCTGGATGTGTTAAAATCAAATTGCACCAAACCTAGATTGCATTAGCTTTATAATGAAACTTTATACTGAGGTACTGTGTAACGTGCATTCAGAAAAGTATGCCCCTCATAAATGTCAGCAGGGCCTGGGGGTGAACACCTGTAGTCCCAGCATTTGAGAGGCTGAGAAAGGAGGTAACTTACAGAGTTAGAAAGACCCTGTCAAAAAAAAAAAAAAAAAAAAAAAAGGATCCTGACGTCAATCCGCAGCACTGGAAATCATAAACGTCCAGCATAATAAATTCTCACAAAGAAACAAAATATTAAGGAAAGACAAACATTATTAACATCTAAGAAGCTACAGTCACTAATCTAGAAAGCCTATTATTTTTTTACTTTTACCACTGATTGATTTTGTTTGATTTATTTTTTATTTTATGGGGAGAAGATAAAAAAAATTTTATAACAAAATAATAGGGGAATAACAATAGTTAATACACTATATAATCTTATTTTTAAAGCAGTTGCTCAGAGTAAAGACATGTGCATAAAAATTTCTCCAGTCAATATTAGACCAAATCTTCCCTTTTAATAATCTAAGAGACGCTAATAGTATAGCTGACTTACATTTTTTTCCTTTGTCCTACTATCTTTTCCCCTTTGACCCATCCTACTTCTTTTTCCTTTGGAAAAATTTCTTACCATTTCACAATGTCTGTTAGATCTTATTTACTCTTTCAATTTCTCACACAAGGAATAAACTATGATACTTACACATGTGAATCTGATTTATTTCACTTATGAATATGTCCTCAAGTTGCATTCATTAACCTATAAAATTCTCAAGTTTATTCTTCTTTATGGCTGAGTTGTATTCCATTGTATAATGTTCTTTTAAATTATTATTTTCTTAATCCCTTTAATGATTTCATCAATCTTCTGTTCTTACATCCGGTAATCTGAGCAACTCTGTTGAAGATAACAATATGTAATATAACAACCATTGTTAATACCTATGATTTGGTTTGAAATCTCATATGATTTTAATGTCCTTGCATTGTTTTGTTTGTATTTTGCTATTGCTATTTTTTTCTACTACTTTCTTTAAAACAAAATTTAAAAATAACTACATCTTTGTAATCCATTCCTTGATTGTTTGGCATTTCGGTTGTTTTCAAGACTGAGCTATTACAAGTTTTGCTGCTATGAACATGGTTGCACATATATTGCTGTGGTATGACGTTTTTAATTTTTCTGGGAAGACACAGAGAAGGGGAATAGCTGGGTGGAATAGGACCTCTAGACCTAGCTTTTTGAGAATCTCCTTACTGACCACCACAGCGATTGCACCAGTCTATGTTCTCACCAGTAGTGGAGAAGTGTTCCTTTTTCCTCACATCCCCACCAGCATTTGTTATTGGTTGATTTCTCAATGATAGCCATTGTTTCTGGGGTGAGATGGAATCTCAGTGTTGTTTTAATTTGCATTTCTCCAATGACAAGTAATGTCAAATAATTTTTCATGTATTTATTTGACATCGGCGTTTCTTCACCTGAGAAATGTGTATCCATCTCAGATGCCCATTTTTTTGTTTGGGTCTTTGAATTTGGGGGATCTGATTTTTTTCAGTGCTTTATATGTTCCAGATAGAAGTCTGCGAGACAATTGACTTAAATTTTCTCTCTTCTGTCTGCGGGACAATTGACTTAAATTTTCTTCACATTTTATAGGTTGTCTTTTCACTTGGTAATTTTGATGTGCAGAAACATTAATAAAATGAGATCCTAGTTGTTGATTTTTTTCAATTATTTCCCAAACAGTTTGGATTCATGAAATTTCTACCTACACCTATCTCTTTATTTCTACCTAAATTTTACCTACTTTCTCATCCAGTATATGTAGTGTTTATGTTTTAATATTTAGAGCGTTGATGCATTTTGATTTTAGTTTAGTGAATGGTGGTAGACATGAGTCTAGTTTTAGTCTTCAGTAAGTAGAGAGTCAGTTTTTCAGCACCATTTGTTAAAGAGGTTTTCTTTCTTTTAATGAATATTTTTGGCCCCTTCATTAAAGATAAGGTGTTTACAATTGTGGCTACATCTTCTAATCTGTTCCATTGGTTCTCAGGGCTGTTTTTTGCTAGTACTATGCTGATTTTATCACAGAAGCTTTGTAGTATGATTTCAACTCAGGGACTGTTGTTTCTCTTGCCTTGCCTTTGCTATTCTAGGTCTCTTTTATTTCCAGATGAATTTTAGGACTGTTTTCTCTAGTTCTGTGAAGTATGCTAATGGTATTTTGATCAGGATTACATTAAATCTGTACAATAATTTTGAGAATATGTCCATTTTCACTATATTGGTAAGTCCTATCTATGAGCAAGGGATATATTTTATTTTCTGACATTTTCTTAGATCTTCATTTTCAGAGTACTGTAATTTTCAATATATAGATCCCTTACTTCCTTTCTTAGATTGAGTACAGAGCATTTCATATTTTGAGTGTTGATTTTCTATCCAGCTATACATACTGAATTTGGTTATTAAATCTAGGAGTCTTGTGGTGGATTTTTGGGAGTCTTCTATATAGAGTATCATGTCATGTGTGAATAATGATAATTTAATTTCTTTCTTTCCTATCCTTATTTCTTTTATTTCTCTCTCTTGTCTAATTGCTCTGGCTAGTGTTTTTAGAGCAATATTGAATAGGAGTGGTGATAGTGGACATCATTCTCTTGTTCCTGATTTTAGAGTGAAAGCTTTCAGTGTCTATACATTTAGTATGATGCTGGTTGTTGGTTTATGATAGATGGCTTTTATCAGACAGAAATAAAGACCATCTGTTCCAATTTTCTTAGGGTTCTTAAAATTATGAATGACTGTTGGATTTTATCAAAAGCTTTTCTGCATCTATTCATATGACCATGTGATTTTTGTCTTTGACTCTGTTGATATGATGTATTACATTTTTGATTTGCATATGTTGAATCATGCCTGCATTACTGAGATGAATTCCACTTACTCATGGGGTATAATCTTCTTGATGATTTGGTGCATTGTGTTTGCTAGTATCTTATTGAGGATTTTTGCACCTATGTTCTTTAGGGATATTGGCCTATAATTTTCTTTTTGTTGAGTCTTTCTTTGATTTTGGTATGAGGATACTACTTGCCTCTGGGAATGAGTTAGGGTGTATTGCTTCCCTTTGAATTTCATAAAAGAGGTTAAGGAGTAATGGTATTAAATATTTTCTAAAATTCTTATAGAATTCACCTGTGAATCCATCAAGACCTGAACCTTTCTTCGTTGGTAAATTTTAATAACATTTTTAGTCTTGTTTACTGATATTGGGTTATTCAGAATTTTTAGATCTTCTTGATCAGCTTTGGTAATTCATATGTATCTAGGAATCTGTCCATGTCTTCTGTATTGTCCACCCTATAAAAGTAAAGATTTTCAAAGTATATATTGATGATGTTACGGATTTCTTCCAGATCTGTAGTGATTTCACCCTTTTCATTCCTTATTACATAATTTGAGTTTTTTCTTTTCTTTTTGATAAGGTTGGCTTAGTGTTTATAAGTTTTATTTCTTCACTCAAAGAACCAACTCTTCAATTTATTATTTCCTTTTATTGTTTTCTTAGTCTCAATTGTGTTTATATTCACTCCTATATTTATAATTTTCTCCCTTTCATGGGCTTTGGGCTTGACTTACTCTTGTTTTTCTAAAAGCTTGAGGTGTAACATTAGGTTACTTATTAGAGTTCATTCTGTTTTCCTGATGTGAAAATTCACCCCTATAAATTTCCCTTTTAGGACAGTTTCATTGTGTCTCACAGATTCCAGTAGGTTGTATCTGCATTTTTGTTTAATTTTAGATATTGTTTATTTTCATCTGTAACCTATTGGTTATTTCAGAGGGTTGTTATTTAATTTCCTTGTGTTTGTGGAGGTTTTGTGGGGTGTTTTGCCATTAATTTCCAATTTCATTGCACTAAGTTCAGGTAATATGCATGGGATAATTTCAATTCCTTTGTATTTACTTAAGCATGTTCTGTGGGCTAGTATATAGTCTATTTTAGAAAATATTCCATGTGCAGCTGAGAAGAATGTGCATTCTGATGTTGTTGGGTGGAATATTCTGTATACATCAACTAAGCCAATTTGTTCAAAGACTTCCTTCAGTTCTGATATTTCTTTGTTGATATTTTTGTCCAGTTGATCTATCTATTTGTGATAGTGGGTTATTAAGTTACCCCATTACAATTGTGTTATTACTCTTTTGATTTTTAATGGCTATTAATATTTGTCTCACATAGTCAGGCACTCCTGTATTTGATGCATACATATTTATGATTTTTGTCTCGTCCTCTTCAAGATTTCCCCTAACAAATACTTAGTGACCTTATTTAACTATTGTGATCATTCTTGGTTTGAAATTCACATTGTCTATGAACAGAATATCTAGCCCTGCTTTTTTCTGGGTTCATGTTTCATGGAGTATTCTTTTCCATCCTTTGAATTTCAGACTATGAAATTTTTGAGTTAAATCTGTTTCTTGTATACACCATATTGTTGGATCTCATTTCTTGATCCATTCTGCCATTCTGATATTTTGATGGTAAATTGAGGCTAGTTAGATTGATGGTTATAAATGATAGGTATTGGCTTGACTTTGTGTTATTATTTTTCATCTGTTCAATATTTACTCTTCCCCTTTGTTTAATTGCTTGCCTTGCCTCTTGGTTTTCTTCTTTTGTTGTTCTTGGAATTGTGGTCATTTTTATCTTTGTCTAGAATATCTTTCAGTACCCTTGGTAGTGTTCACTTGGTGATCATTGATTTCTTTGGCTGTTTTTTGTCATAGAAATATCTTATTTCTCCCTTTTCGAAAGATAATTTTGCAGGGTCCATCAATCTAAGCTAGAAGTTGTTTTCTTTCAGAACTTGAAATACTTCACTCAGCTCTTCTTGACTTGAAGGTTGGTATTGAGAATTCTGCAATAATTCTTATGGGTTTTTATTTCTAGTTCATCTGTTTCTTTTCTCTAACAGCTTTTAATATTCTGTTCTTATGCTAAATTCCTGGGATCTTGATTATTATATGTCTTGCTATAGATTTATTTTGGTTATGGATAATTGGGGTTCTGTATGCCTCCCTTAACTGTATGTCAGGTTCTATTTCCATGGTTCACAAATTTTCTGCTGTTACCTCTTTGAATATTTTTGTCATTTTTGTTACTCTTGTTTTATCATTGCCACCAGTCAGACATATTATTTTTCTTTGCATTGTCTTGCAGCTGTGGAATTATTTCCTGATCTTTTGTTACTTTGAACAGATCTTTTATTTCATGATAGCTAACTGAAATTCTGTCTTCAATGTCTGAAATTCTGTTTTCAGTTTCAATGGAAGGAGTTTTGCCAGCTTTTAATGGAATTTTTAATTTCCTGGAAATCTGAATCTGTTTCATGCATTCTATTTCTTTCCTGTAGTGATTATTAATGATTTTATCCTCTTTCCATCATTATCTACTTTTATCTATCTCTATGCTAGATTTACTGAGCTGTTCCTTTATAAATGTTGATATTTCTTTTTTTACCTGAGAAGTTATTTCTAATCTGATTTCCTCTACAGCCTTGTGATCTTGTTTCTTTACTTTGGTGGTTATTATTTCAGAAATGTCAGGTGTGTGTCTTCCATTTCTATCATGTTGTCTCACGGACTTGTTGTGGGTGGGCTGGAGGTCTGAGCTTGCATTGTTCTTGTGTACCTTGTCATTTTCATTTTCAAATGTTTTTATTTTTATTTTTTGTGTTGGTCCTTGTAAGTTTTTGTAGTAAGCTGTTCTAGGTAAGAATATTTTTGTCATGGATGCTTTCTATATGTAGGAGGTTCTTATTTTGGGTCTATCCCAAGATCCTACCTTTTCAATTAATTAAGAGTGAGATATTGATATCTGTTTGGCTCAGTCCCCTGTCATTTGGTGCTGTGGTGTGGTGAGATTATTATCCCAGAACTTTCCAGTACTGTTACAGATGTATGAACAACTGAATAAGTTAGATATGACATCCTAGCTAAAGTAGTATAATTAGCAGTAACAATACCATCAAGTACAGTTTAGAAACTGACAAACTGTCGTACCTATTAATTTTGTACCTTTAACCGTAGTAGCAAAATGTACAATTATACTACAGATTCAATCATAAATTGAGAGCTTGTATGCAAAGTGTTTCCCCCGGATTGAGTGATTTTACTATTTGGTGGGGTAATTTAAGAAAGATATTGAATAAAAGAAAGATAAGTGAAAGCAAAGTGAAAGCCAGGCTGGAAGACAAAGAGTGATCACATAAGCTTTGGGAAACTAGAGAAGATGGTAGAAGAGAAAGAGTGGAGGAGTATGCAAGGAATTATCTCAACGTGTTCTCCAGGTTTGGGGAATGGGATTAGTTTTCTGTAGTGGAATTCTCCCCAGCTGTTGAGAAAAGAAGACTAAACATAAGATAAAGGAAAAGGAAAAAGAAAAAGAAAGAAAGAAAAAAAAAAAGAATAGTAGAAGCCCCACCCACCTGCTTCTATTCTACGTCCTTTGTTCTCAAGCCTGAGCTAGTTCACTTAGGTTACCACCTGTTGGCTCAAACTGTTACTGCTGCTTATGACAATTTCACACTGCTAGTCTCACTTGTAAATCCTGTGCACCCTGGCTGGGGCTCTACTGTGTGGCTGACATCCATTCCTCTGTGTCTTCCCACAAATCTCATCTGGATCCCAGCAGCAGGGAAAGGAAGAGCCAATCTCTGGGCAGTCCCACTCTGTTCACCTGGATCCCAGCAGCTACAATGGGAAGGGCCAGTCTGGGAGGGGCCAGTCTTTCGGCCTTCTCACGTTGTTTACCTGGATTACACAAGTTGTCAGTCTCTCCCTCAGGGCCTTCCCATGCTGTGGACTACAGTTTTGCTTGATTTTGAACCTTACATTAGTGAAATGGTAAAGTTTAAAATGGTTTACATACAGCTTCATTCATTCAATTTTTGCTTGTGAGCGTCATTAATATTTTGTCAGGTAAATATAGTTCATTTACTTTTATTACTGTATGTTTTCCACTAGATAAACATATCATAATTTGTCTACATAGTTCACTGTAGATGAGTGTTTCAATATTTTCCAGTGTGGAGCTACTACAGATAATACTGTTATGAATCTTGCATGTGCCTTTTGATAAAAAGACAATAATTTCTGACAAATAATTTTCCAGAGAGGTTGTGATATTCTTTCTCTCCCTTCTTTTCCTTCCTTCCTTGTTTCATTTCTTCTTTCTTCTCTTTTCAAAAAAGTTTTTGTTTTAGTGAGTGTCCATCCTAGCAATCTTGCCTGATCTGGAACTGCATTCACGGCACACTTAATTATTTATTCAACATGAACATATTAAGACAAGAACATGTGCAAGAAAATAATAACATCAAATTGTATACTTTGTTTTCAACTGGAAAATATGATTTTGTATCCTTTTTCTCTTGATTAGCATGGAGTTAGTATAAAAGAAGTGCTATAGACATGATCATTCTGTCCTATATTTGATTATAGGGCTCAGGGGGATGACTTGCCATTCACAAGTAGTAAGTGGTATATCCCAAACACAAACCCAGAAATTTTATTTGTTTCTGCTTCCATTTCTGGTTTGTTTTGTTTACAATAGTAAGTATTGGACTCAGTATATAACACATGCTAGCCACGCACTTCAACACTGAGCCAGATCCCCTCCTTTTTTTTTTCCTTTTGAGACAAGCTTTTGCTAAATTGCCTAGGTTTGCTTCAAACTGACAATCAGTTTTCTTTCAAACAGAAAGCGTCAGCTTTCTGAGTAATTAGGATTACAGAAAAGTAGAAATATGGAATTATAAACTTGGCATTTACAGGAGTTTTTACAACAAATCTTGTGATTGTTCTGCTCTGTCACATTACCTTGTCTTAGTCATCATGTATATTTGCTTTTCCAACCCTACTTGTTAGTTTTGGCATAGTTGAAAACTATGATAGCTAGGGCATCATTTTGGCAATTGTACCTACTCCATTATGTCATCAAGTAAGTGACTTCTAGTTGCTGCGGTTTTTTTTTTTTTTTTTTTTTTTTTTTTTACCATTTTACTGATGGTGTAGCTGGATACAAAACTGATTCTAGAGTAAAAATCAGAGTTCTTCTTTCTGTATATGTTCTATGGCAATTCAGAGCAGCAAGCAGGCTGTACTTTTCTATTTGTCCTAGGTGAATTTGGGAAGCAGGCAAGGAAACTGAGGCAGCATTGTCTAGCTTTCTGTTCTATTGTTTTGAACAACATTTTATTAAAGAGACAACATTCTTTTCTACCTCCCTCTAATTTATAAAATAATTTCTTTATCATTGACAACAAAAGAAACTTTGACTAGCAACACTTTATCTCAAAAGCAAAATTGTCCATTTACTATGAGTTTAAAGAGTGAAAGAGAAATAAACAAGAATACTTTTTTCTCTAATACTGATTCAGTGTAGACATATACCAGATATTACTGCACAGATGAAAAATCTTCAGTCACCCTTTGATTTTCCCAAATACAAAAGTCAAGCCCAATTTAATCTTCTATGAGATAGCCATATGGTTACATTCAGGGTATAGAAGCACACACTTTAATTGTCCTGGCATGATCTTTTGTGTTTCTTTATTTACCTCTGTTAGAAAATTCCTTGGCAGACTGAGCCATTAACATTTTGTGCTTTCTCAAGGAAAAGATAATTTACCCCTTTGAAGATATTAGGCTCCTGTGTATTGTTTTTCTCCATTTGGTATTCTCGATTCCTCCTTGGAACACTTGATTGCTTGTAATCAGGGTACAATGACACTCGCTAATAACAACTGGACCACTGCATCCACCGTAAGTGTGGCTCTTTGATTCCCCACCAGTGAGCCCCAGCTCTGTGGAACTGTGTCCCTGTCACAGAGGGCAGCTCTTCTACATAGCTGCAGCTGGTCCCTTTTCCCCACCGGGAGCATGTGCTGTGAAGCATGACCCCTGCTGAGCATGGGTAGTGCCAAAGTTGTGGCTCTTTTCCCCTGAAATCTCAGACCTTAAAATTGTAGTGTTCGAACTGTAACACTGATGCAGCCAATAGAACAATGCTGAAATTCACCATAAGCTGCCCTTTTTTTCTTCCATTGAAGTTATATTACCTCTGAGAAAAATAGTTAAAAATAACTACTGTGAGTTCTGAGAGACAAAATATTTTCCTGATAGATGAAGAAGAAATACATTCTTTTTTAATGAAATGAAGATGATACGAATGCAAAGACTGTCAGCTTTGGGAAGCTGTGCCCCTACATCATTTGCTTTTTTTTTAATGCTTTGCCTTTATTTTAAGGTCAAACATAACAGATTGTTATTTTATATGAATTGAAAATATTCTTCCATCAAGGATCAAAGCATGATATAATACCCTTGCAATATTTGTAGATAATCCAGTAAGTCATAAATCAGAAATTTTTAACCAAACTAAAACATGATGTTAGGATGGAGGTTTCCCCTCAGAACTGTGGATTCAGCTTTCTAACCATAGTTTTCACTCCTTTAGGGAAGGCCATATTGTTATATTATAGTTGAGTAGTAATCTCATTTAGTGCTTTAAATATTGGAACCATATTATGTGGATACTTTTATGGGAATGCAGGGAGATGGATCCATCTTTGTGGCTTTAAAATGATAAATTTTGCTTCCTTTTATTCAGTAGTTCGAGTATATTATTAGCCCCACAAATTTCATATCAGTTAATTGACTACTTTTTCTCAGGTCCAACAAATCTGATCATCTATATGATACAAACTTTGAGAGTAGTGAACATTCCTTATGTAACACATCAAGCATGAACACAGCACCAAAATATGCAGTATATATGGGCTGAATAAAATCTCCATTAAGAGGATGAATTATAGGATATTCCAAATGTTTACTCCAAACATTTAACTCTGGAGTACCAATTATTGTAATGGTAAACTGTGCTGGGTATATAAATAAAGTTTTTCTTTTTTTTTAAAGTGAGAGTTTCTCTTTGTTATCTTGTAACACCCTGGGCCCTGAAAAGTAGACAGATCTCTGCACTATGGTAAGAAAATCTTGGGATTTACCTCTGGAGTGCCACTCACTTCCTGTCTCACCAAACAGGTAAAGTAGCTAAGAGTTGTCTTCTAGTTCACAGCATGCTGGACTGAGTTAGTGCTGAGCTTTTGTTGGTGTAGGGGTTTGGGGTTTATTTTTCTATGAATGAAACAGAGGTAGAATAATGCAGTGTCTTTCTACAATAGCTCCTTTAGCACTTTAAACTTTTCTTTCTTTCAGATTATTTGCATTACCTGTCACCATGCTCACACCAGCTAAAAGCAACCCACCTGAGGGAGAAAAAGAAGGTTCCTGCTTCCCTCTGCTGGGTAGCATTATGAGTATCCGTGGCATTTTTCTTAGGCATTAACAATCTGCTTTCTCTGTGTTTGCTCACCTCCCCCTTCTATCCGTTTTAATAGTAGAAATTAGGTATGGAGCTCAGTGTTTATATTAACTTCATCATTACTTCTCAGGGGAGGTGGGGGAACCGTCAACTAACATATAAAGGGACCAGGAACTGCTTTGGGGACAACTAAAATATAAAGAGATGAGCAACATCTTTGGGGACAAGATATAATATTAATTACTGGCATGTACTTCCTGTTCCTTTTGTAATACCCACATCGAGGACTTGTTAACCACCTCCAGGAGAGCCTGGAGGAGCCCTCATCACTCTGCAAGCAGAATTTCGCTGTAACTACTGCTTCCACAGTTAGAAAAGCCTTTCAGCCGCAGAGTGGCTCTTTGTGCTCAGAGTTCAGCACACAGGCTTTAGGTTTCCTGTGGGCATCAGTCAGGAAAGACTACGCCTGTGAGGTGAGTCCAATCCCCGTGCCTCTCTAAAGATGAGTACAAACACAGATCTGAGACTTGGGACTGTGAGGCTTGCAGGGTGGTATCCGTGAAAGTAATGGTACCTCACAAATAGCAGAGCCCTCTCCAGGCAGCTTGAGTGAACAATATGATTTATTTGTCTTTCATTTTCACAAGGTGCTGATGAGATTGACAGAAAACAAAATAAAAGGTTGCCAAAGAGAGAAGTAGCTATACAAGCTGCTCTTAGGCAAGTGAAACTTTAAAGAAATGCAAATCCTGCTGTTTCATTTTTTTCTGTCTGCCTTCTGTTTAATTTTGCCCAAAATATCAACGGCAGCAAAGGAAGTACGACTGGGAGAGTATAAGTCAAGCTCCTCTCTATTTTTGCTGCTTCTAAATCTTTGCAGCCTTGCAGAAACCTCTGTGGGTTCTGAAAATGGTAAGAAATAGCGTACTATATACTCGAATAATATAGCAGTAAAACCAGGATTCAAGGGTTGTTAATCTCAAACATATTATGGGATTGCTGAGCAACAAAGGTACTGAGTGTCTCCATTTTAATTACCAGGGTTGGCAGAGGAATCCAATTATGTTGCTGTGTCCCCAACATAACCCTTTCTCATTGTTTGCTGCTGGCTTGTTCTAAGCATGTTTTGATCACCTTTGTTTATTCGGTTGTTGTGTTTTGTTTTCTACTATGCAGTTTTCCTGCTCTAATTTGAGAATCATCTTTGGAGGTCTTATTTTCTTTGGAAGATTTGCTAATCATCCTCTTGTCAGCATGAAATGTTTCAAGTTAACAATATTTTTTTTTCTTTTATCATTCCCTAGTGGAATTGAGGCAATGAGGATGACTGGCTTCCCATATGTGCCAGACCATTGTCTGAATATGACGGTTATAGGCAAGGGCTACACAACTTTCAGCTCCTAGTATCCTGGGAAAATTTCAGATGAAGAATAATTTTATGCTGTACAAGAATACATAGTACTATGGAAAAGGAAGAATCATTACAATATCTGCTTTTGAATATATTTTCATGCCTCACTAGCCATGAAATGTTAAGACCGTGTAAAAGTGAAACAAGATTTCAATTCACTTTGTTATTCCAATAGTTGGGCAGAGATATTAGATATATATATAGACAAAGGATAATACTTTTATAACAGACATGAAATCAATCACTGAAATATTTCCATTTGACCTTCCATTATTGCTGAAGCCCACGTTTCTGTCTCTTTCTTAGTACCACTGCATACTTCACCATTATTGTTTCATCCAAAATATTGTCATATTTTCCTGAGCAGTTTCTCTGCTTCCAGCTCTTCTTGTCCTCTTTACTCCCACTTATTCCTGAAAGCATAAACATGGTTATTGCAATTTCCTTTTCAAAAACCTTACAAATGTTCTTGCTGCCTATAAAACATCATCCTAGCTCCTAATCGGACCTTCAAAACATTTCCGACATGGCACCAATCTGAAATTTTAATCTATCATCTCCATTTCTCATATTCTATACTTCCACCCAACTGCATTTTTTTACTTAACTTGAATATGCAGTGTATTTTCCCACCATGGGCTTTTAAATTTTTCTCATGTTATATTATCAGCTAGGAGTTTAGTCTTACTTCCATTTTCATACATTTCAGCCTCATATTTCAGGATTAATCACCATTATTATATTATTCCATTCACAAGCAATGAAATCTTTACCACAACAAGTTTTAGAGCCTAAAATTTTATACCTATTGTCTTCATTGTACGTATATGTATCTTTAACGTGCTATAAATGTATTGGTAAGAAAGACTAGGTTTTACTTATTTTATGTGTCTTTCATTGCCTTAATAATGTGTTATATACATAGTAGCTCATGTAACAAATAGTCATTCAGTTTCTCTTGGTATCATTGAGTTTCTCTTGTTAAGTCTTAGAGATGTATCAATAAATATAACACATACACGCTCTTGGAACACATATTCTCTTGGAGAGAAAAATGAAGAAAATAAATTAGTAAGCATATATAACTGTGGAAAGAAACAAACTGATGAAGGGAGTATAAAATTGAGGATAGTGAAATATCATTATAGATAGGGTGTTCGGTGGTGATGAAATTTGAAAAAGTGAGAAGGTTGAAGAAAGTGCAAGAAAATGTCATGGGACATCTGGGGAAAGGGCTTTTATTGCTTGGTTTGCTTTCTCTGCCCGATCTCTCTGTTTCTTCAATGGCCTATCTTGATTTTTTTATATTTTCATGTAAATGAGCATTAGACTGAGAAAGAGATAGAAAGAATAAAGATATGAAGGGTAAAACATTAAATAATCATTATTTGGAATTGACATGGCACTCTACATGGAAGACTTCAAATAATCCACCAAAAGACTTCTAGATTTAATAATGAAATTCCATAGCATAGCTAGATGCAAAGGCAATACTCAAGAATCAATAACTTTCTTATACACAAATAACAAAGTCACTGAGACAGAAATTAGTCAAGCCATGTCTTTCTTAACAGCACTGGGAAAAAATGAAATAAGAAGGACTCAATACAACAAGTGAAATAAAAGATCTCTATCGAAAAATACAGTACCTTGAAAAAGGATATTGACAAGAATATAAGAAAATGGAAACATATCCTTTCTCTTTGGTAGTAAGAACCGACACAGTAAAAATGGTCATACTTCCAAAATTGTTATACAGACTTAATCCAACCCCAATAAAAATATTATTAGCATTCCTCATAGAACTGGAGAAAATATTCCTAAAATTCATTTGGAACTGGAAGAGACCTGTAACAGGAAAAACATTTCTAAATAACAAAGGCAAAGCAGGGGGCATCATAATACCTAACTCGAAATTATACTACAAAGCTACTGTAATAAAATCAGCATCGTACTGAATAAAATAAACCTGAAGATCAATGGAACAGCTTAAAAGATGCAGAAACAACTCCAGACACACTCAGCAAGCTTATCTTTGCAAAATGGGCCAAAACACCCTCACTGGATGAAAGCTTCTATAACAAATGGTGCTGGAGAATTGGCTTCCAGAAGCTGACCTCTAAAACTTCATTCATCCAATCACCATGCACTAAACTAAAATTAGAATAGAATAAAATATAAATATTAAAACATACACACTAAATTTGCTGGGAGATCATATAGGTAGAACTCTTGAAGACACAGGTGTAGGCATAGACTCCATAAACAAAAGCCAATTGCATATGAAATACTATGAAGCATCAACTGCTTGGATATCACCTTATTTAAAAGATTTCCAAAGCAAAAGAAATCACCAACATAGTGAAAAGACAACCCATAAGGGTGGAAAAATGTGTTCCAGCTGTTCCTCAGACAAAAGGTCATTCATTATTGAGAACATAAAAGAACTAAAAATAATCAGAGCCCCAAATTTAACAAACCAATCCAAAAATGGGCATCTGAAATTAATAGACAGTTCTCTGAAGAAGAAGTACAAATGGCAACTAAATATATGAAAAAATGTTCAACATCACTGGTCACTCAAGAGATGCAGATTAATACAATGCTGAGATTTCTAGTCACTCCAGATCAAATGATTATTATCTACAAATCAACCAAAAAGGAAAGCTTGTGAGGTTGTGTGGGAAAAGGAACACTGTCTTTCTTTTTGGGAGTGTAGACTGGTGCAACAACTGTGGAAATCAGTGTGGAGAATCTTCAGAAAAGTAGGACTAGAGGTCCCAAGTGACCCAGCTATTCCCCTACTTGATATCATCCCAAAGGAATTAAAAACATCATACCACAGTGATATATGTACATCCATGTTTATAGCAGCACAGTTTGCAATAGGTAAATCTTGGAAACAACCCAAATGCCTATCAACCAATGAATCTATAAAAAGATGTGGTTCTTTTACAGAATGAAGTACTGCTTAATCATAAAGATACATTTGACATTTATAGCTAAATGAATGGACCTTGAGAACATACTCTTAAGTGAAGTAAATCGGACACACATGTGTAAATATCACAATGTCTCTCTGATGTGAGAAACTGAAAGTGTAAATAAGAACCAAAATGGGTAATAGATACTGTGA
Source organism: Chinchilla lanigera (assembly GCF_000276665.1). Taxonomy (NCBI): domain Eukaryota; kingdom Metazoa; phylum Chordata; class Mammalia; order Rodentia; family Chinchillidae; genus Chinchilla; species Chinchilla lanigera. Next base: position 10,599,407 of record NW_004955474.1, on the reverse strand, counting down.
AATAGGAACAGACTGTTCAAAAGGAAATGGGAACTAGGGAGGGAGGAAATAAAGGAAGTAAACATTTAAAAATGGAAACAAAGCTCTATAAATAAGGAGGAGAAAAGAGCTGAAGGGAGGGGAAAAGAGTAGGGATAAAAAGAGGAACCAAGACATACCATGTGCAGGTACAAGTTCCCTACGATGCATGTTATCACGATGCATATCTAAATGATACCAATAAATTTAGTATTAAAAAAATGCCAAACTAGTTCAGCAATAATTTCCTACCTACAAACTAGAGATTAAGTTCAGAGGTACGTTGCTGACAAAATCATTTTTTAAAGTGTGGAAATTGCTAGAACTAAAGGTTCTTGTCACAATAATCTTCCTTTTCCTGCAGGTGCAATATGAGGCACATGGAGTGTCTTACAAACTACCGATAAAGAGACGTCAGTCTCATGAGGGGGAAATTGGCTTCTTATTCCCAGGAACTGAAGCTCATGAAAGCCCCAGGCCAGTATTTGTGTGGAGAGCATTTGGGTAACTTAGGAGGGCTTGGCTTATGACCATATTTGCTTTGGTAATAAACTGAAGCCTGACTCTCACATTGTTATCACTGAAATAAAGTACACCTGGAGTATTCCTACACTGGTGGAGTAAAGAAAAAAAAAACACACACACACACACAACAAACCAGGTTAATTTCTAAAGTTTGATGAACAATGAAGTGTTTACTCATTTTTTTACATTTTTCAAATTTTTGTTTCAAAGAGAGTGAGATAAAAAAGAAATAGAAACAATAATACAGAGCATCAAACAGGATATTAAGACATCAATGGTTAACGTATTGCATATTGCTGTCTTCAGAGTAGTCGCTCAGATTACAAGATGAAGGCGTGCAAAATCAATCAACCAATATAAAGACAAACTGATTTTTTCAATACACTAAAAGAAATTAGTAATATAATTATGTTAATTAATGTATATATATATATATATATATATATATATATTCTTTTCCTGTCCTTCTTCCTCCTTTCCACCATCCCAGTTATTCTTTCCTTTTGAGCAGTTTCTCTCCCTTTCTCAGTATTTATTGCAGATTTTGTATCTTATTTACTCTTTTAGTTTCTTACAATAGGGAGACAATATGATGTTTACACATGCAAGTTTGATTTATTTCACTTATGAGTATGGTCTCTAGCTGCATCCATTTACCTATAAAAGCCTCAAGTTTACCATTTTTATAGCTGAGTTGTACTCCACTATATAAAAATACAACATCTTTTTTTATCCATTCCTCAGTTCATGGGCATTTGGGGAGTTTCCAAGATTTAGCTATTACAAATTTTGCTGCCATAAAAATGGGTGCACATGTACTACTGTGATATGATGTTTTTAATTCTTATGGGAAAGTACCTAGAAGGGGAACAGCTGGGTCGAATGGGACCTCTAATCTCAGTTTTTTAAGGAATCTCTATATTGATTTCCACAGTGGTTGCACCAGTCTACAATCCCCAAACAGTGGATTAAGATTCCTTTTTCCCACCGTGCCCCCAGCATTTGTTATTGATTGATTTCTTCATGCTAGCCATTCTTTCTGTGGTGAGCAGGAATCTTACTGTTGTTTTAACTTGCATTTCTTGGATGACCAATGATGTTTCACATTTTTATATATTTATGTTGCATTTATATTTCTTCATCTGAGAAGTGTGTATTCATCTCTGATTCTGATTTTTTTATTAGATCTTTGAATTTGGGGTCTTGATTTTTTTCAGTTCTTCATATGTTTCCTGCAGTAATCTTTTGTCTGAGGGACTGCTGGCTAAATTTTTTCCCACTCAGTGAGTTTTCTTTTCCCTTTGTTGGTAATTTCTTTTGATGTGCACAATCTTTTCAATAAGATGAGATCCAAGTTGTTGATTCTTTAAAGTACTTCCTGTGCAGTATTTTTTTTTATGAACTCCCTACATACCCCTATATCTTCTAGATTTCTACCTACTTTCTCTTCTAGCAGATTTAGTGTTTTACTAATTAGATCCTTGGTCCATTTTGACTTTAGTTTAGTGCATGGTGATAGACATAGGTCTAGTTTTAGTCTTCAGCATGTAGAATACATGTTTTTCCAGCAGCATTTGTTAAAGAGGCTGTCTTTCTTCCATTGAACATGTTTGGCCTCCTTGTTAAAGATAAGATGGCTGACTGTGTTTGTAGTTGTGTCTGCATTTTCTAATCTGTACCATTAGCCCTCGGGTTTTTCCAGTAACATGTGGATTTTATCACAGTAGCTTTGTAGAATAATTTCAAGTCATGGATTTTGATGTCTCCCGCCTTGTCTATGTTGTCCAGGATTGCCTTTATTATTCTAGGTCTCTTCTGGTATCAAATGAATTTTAGGTATGTTTTCTCTAGACCTGTGAGTTATGCTAATGGTATTTTAATTAGAACTGCCTTAAATTTGTATAACAGTTTCAGGAGTATAGCCATTTTCCCAATGTAGCTTCTTCTTGTCCATGAGTAAGCAATATCTTTCCATTTTTTCATATTGTCTTTGACTTCGTTTTTCAGAGTGTTGTAATTTTCAATATATATATATCTTTTACTTCCCTTTTTAGAGGAATTCCTATGTATTTCAATTTTTGGATGGTATTGTGAAGGATGTGTTTATTTTATCCCTTGGTGAATTTGTGGTTTGTGTACTGAAATGCTATTGATTTTTGAGTGCTGACTTTGTATCTAGCTATGCTAGTGAATTTGAGTATTAATTCTAGAATTCCCCCCATGGAGTTTTTGGGGTTTTCTATGTAGAGAATCATGACATCTACAACTTCATCCCAAGCATGTAGGGATGGTTCAACATATGCAAATCAATAAATGTAATGCACATATCAACAGAGCCAAAGACGAAAGTCAGATGACCATCTCAATAGATGCAGAAAAAAGTTTTGATAGGGTTCAACACACTTTCATGATAAAAACTCTACAGTAAATTAGAATAGATGATGTTTACATCAGTCTAATACAAACCATATATGATAAACCAACAGCCAACATCATCATACTAAGTGGACAAAAACTAAAACTTTTCAGTCTAAAATCAGTAATAAGACAAAAATGTTCAGTATTACCACTTCTATTCAGTATAGTTCTGGAAATATTAGCTAGTGCAACTAGAAAAGATAGAGAAATAAAAGGAATAAGGATAGGAAACTGTTTATTCATGTGAGTCAATTGGCTGCTGTGGGAGATAGCCATGCTAAAACCTAGGGTCATACTGAGAGTATTGCCCCATGCACACCCCCACCCCATTAAATCAGGCAGTTTTCTGTGATGAGGACCTTTTATACCATATTGCCAGAGATTCTCTTTGGGGGTAAAAACTCATTTTGAGATTCGCACATCCTCATCAGAGATTATGCAATATTGGGCATCACCATGGGGTGGGTAGACAAGGGTGCTTCATAAAGAACCCAACCATATACTTCAAAACTCTTCTAGTATTTGGATATCTGACAAGGATAAACAATACCCAGTGTCAATCAAGAATTGATAGTAATTCCACCCAAGAATCAGATCTTTTCTCCTTTCTTCTCTCAACTGTCTTCATGCTTTAATTCTTGGAATAACCAAGAAGACAAATAGGAAAAGTGGATATAAAAGGTGAAGAGTGGTATAAATTCACCATGAAGGTCATAAGTTTAATCAGAGTCCTTCTCATTCAGGGGCTGCTTTGGGTGTCCTGGGTCAATTTTGCCCTCATAATTTGTATTACATTTCCATAAAGAGGATTTTTCCTCCGTATAGGGTATAAGCCTCAGGATCCATAAAACTAGGTGCTATGCTTTAGATTTATTATAGCTCCTAAATGTCTCATGTTTTCTGAGATGAAGCTTTTGAGGATTGACTTGATTACATGTGCATCGTACTTATCACTGGATTAATTAACGGACGAATGTACTGTTAGAAGGTTGGAAAATGTGGGTCACTGAGGGTGTGAACTGGAAGGGTATATTTTTGTTCCCAGCTCCTCTCTTCTCTTTCTACTTTCTGTCTCCAATGGGTTAAGCAGCTTTCCTTTGTGACTGCCTCTACTCTCTGTCTCTGCTTTGGAGCCAGCCAACCATGGAACGAATTTTCTGAAATTATGAGCAAAGTGAAGCTCTCCTGCTTTAAGATGTGTGCCTTGTATTCTATCTCAGCAATAGAAAAGGGACTAAAACACTGCATTTGGGGGAAATGTAAACGAATGAACACTACATGTCTTAGTTCTTGAAGCTATTTACCGGCAATGGGCTAACCCAGTTGCAGGTGGTGTTTAAAGAAAAGAAAAAAGAATGATAGAGATTAGGATGGACTTATTAGCATACGAATATTTTTGGAACTCCATGGGATATACTAGAGCTGCATCAAGGGAGATTAGAGGAAAGGGAGAAATCAGCATAGTGAAAGGAAAGAACAGCAAGTTGATTCTTATTGTTACCTGACTGGTTTAACCAATTCTATGTATGCTCGGCTCATAAATGAAAATATTTATGCCAGTTTTAATGAAGATATGTAGCTTGGAAGGGAGCAGTTTAGCCCCTCTTCTACTTCCATGTTTGATCTCTAGGAGGGAATTTTATCCTCATAGCCCAAAATTTAACATAATGGAAGTTGGCTTACATTCTGTACACATACATGTATGCACACACACACAATTTCTTACTGATATGAGTAATAAACCAGTATTTTTTCTGAAATTTTTCTTGAAATTATTAGCCTTGTGTTTGTCTCATCTTCAAATAATTTAAAAATGAGTATTTTCATGATTTTGTTTCATAGTTACCGTAATATAAATGAAAGATTTTCAGCTAAATAAATGATATTTTGTTACTTCAGATAATACTTTTCATTTAAAACCCTTTCATTTAAAAACCTTTCCTATCTCCATACAAGTATAATGTTTGACATGCTTTCTACCTGTCAAGAAATAATTTATTTTACCATACATAGAAAGACAGGAAAATTCCTTTAAGGAAGAGGAAATAAAGCAATAGTTTGTGATACTAGTGTCAATAAAATTTAGGCCATAATGTACCAAAAAAGCCTAGCTGAAATTAAAGCAGATAGAGAATCTGCAGGTTTATGGTGTAAATTGTATTGCTTTATGTAGGCATAATGGTTTATTTTCTTGTTACCATATCCATGAACATATTACAACACTCCCCCACTTATAATCAACTCATCTTTTATGTGAGATATGTCATATTTTTCTCCTTAGAACATTATACCCTCCGGTCACATTAGTATACTTGCGGTCCCATTGAAAATCTTTTGGAATAGAGTACTATTGAATTCGATTTCTTCCAGACCCATTGCTTTGAGTGTAGCACAAGAAATAGCAAAATTGGCAAGGGCTGTTTTAAATTCATAGCAAGCCCTATTGTTTCTTATTGATGATAAATGTGTGAACAGCTGAAAACAGCCTCTAATGCTGATATTCTATGCATATATTGTATTGTACATAATTTAGCATTTATCTTCAATTATATTCTGAAGCTTCATAAATTTTTGTAAGCATCACTCTTTTGACATGATAGATAACTGATAACAATAGAGAATTGAAAATAAAGAAGCAGGAATGATAATACCTCTTTGTTACTAGCACACACCAGTCAACCTCAAATTTTTCTATTTTATAGTGGTCACGATTTTCAAGCAAAGGCAATAATGTGATTTAGGGATTTGATATACTTGTTACATTACTATAATATCATATAAGAGTAATCATCTTTGAAAGTGAAACATCTTAAAGGAAAACAGAGACCACTAAATAGGATCACAGTTGTGTTTTGTTTTTGTTCTTTTATTTTCTTGTTAAGGGTCTCAACATGTGTTTCAGGCCTGCCTTGAATGACATAGTCCAGGATGCCTTTAACTCCTGGTTATCCTTCTGCCCAGCTTTCAGATTGCTAGGATTATAGGGGTGCACCACCACACATGACAAGAGTCAGGATATTTTTGATAGAAATGTTCAGAATAATTTTCAAAGTGTGTGATTTCATTCACTAAAGCAACATTCTGGAATTATGCTACTAAAGAAATGTCAGAATTAGGAAAAAAAAGAATTCCAATAAAGTTTGATGTTCAAAAAGTGTCAACAAACATATTTATTTATATAACCTTGACATCAACCAGTATACCCTATACGTTTTTATTTGAACAAAATCACCTCTCTTCCTTGTCCAGATCCCAAGCCATTGCATCTAGATTTCAGGGTTTCTAGAAGGTTGATTTCAAGCAGTGTGTTTTCATTGTCTTAGTTTCCTTAATTTCTCTTTCCTTGCTGAGTTCTCCTGCTTCCAATAGTTATATCTGACCAGTAGGCCACACTGCAGTGTTTCACATGCTGTCCTGAGGTCTGTTTTTCCCTCACTACCATGTGAGGCCTCTTGTCTTTCATTTCTTTTCTAGCTTCACTTCCACAGAAAGTTTGTGATTAAGATACTTGACAAGTTTTTGATGAATAGAGATAAATTAGCTTGAGGAATTTCATAGCAATAAGTAAAAGATAAATGATGACCACTACTGTTTTTATTTATTTTTTGTTTCTACAGTATTTACCTTGTGATGTAGACCCTTTCTTTCACCCCACTGATCTACTCTTCCTTTCATTGCACCAGGTTACAACATACCATAAGACAAATACCTTCACATTACTGTGTAGAAGAATTTGATCCATTGAACTGCAGTCTTCTCTTTATTCACCTTTACATAACCAAATATTCACCATTTGTTTTCATAAATAATGTCTTCCTATACCATTTCCCAAACTTTGCATCATTCCTTAGTCTTTCCCCAGTGGAATGAAAATGTTTAAGAAAGCATTTCTCAACTGATCACAGCACTTTTCTGAGATGGAAGAATATTTGTTAATTTATTCAGAATATGTAAATCAATATTTTCTTTTATACTTACATAAATTTCTATATTACTCCACATTTTTAAAAAAGTGCATTTAATTTGAGTGATTTAAATTCAGCAAAGCAATCTTGCATTTCTGGGTCTGATCTGAGGAAATTCCATCTATCTGTCAAGTTGAAAATATTCAATTAACAATAGCTTATTCATTCATTTATTCAGGAAGTTAATATTAATATATTTTATTCAACATATATTACATATATGGCCCAGCAAATTACAATGAAGATGGCAGACAACATTTTATAAAAGCTTCACTTTAATCACACAAGCAATGGAAACTGGTAGATACATTAGATAACTTAAGATAGTGCTAAGTGCTACAATGGAAAATAAGTAGAATGATGGGATAGAGCAAGTAGCATTTGGTAAAATATATAAGTGAGAGGTAGTAGTTTGTGTAAAAACTATTAAGCAGAAACAACTTAGATGTGTTCAAAACAGAAAGAAGATAAACATGCATGAAAGATGGTAATTATGGATAGAGGAGGAATGCCGGGGTGAATGGAGAAGTGCAGTTAAAAAAGGAAGCAAGACTCAGGTCAAGTAAGGTTTGAAAGCGAGTAACGACTTTGTGTTTTGTTAACTTACATGATTGGAAAGCTTTGAGGAGGGATAATCTAATGTGATTTACTTTTTTATTTTAAAAATAAAAGGGGGAAAACATTAACAGACAGACAACCTTTTACAAAATAGCAAAAGAACAGTACAGACAGTACAGTTACAAACAAAGTGGTAGGAAATTAACAATGCTTCTTGTATTACATATTGATATCTTCAAAGTGGTTTCTCATGAAAACAGATAGAGACATGCAATATTGATCAATCAAGGACTCATTGACAGTTTCTTTCAGCAAAGAAATACAAGACAGCAGAACAACTATGTTAACTGTCCTGTATATACATACATACAAAATTTCTCCTTCTTTCCCTTCTCTTTTCCCACATCCCAATTGCCCTTTACCCTTGAGTGTTTTCCTATCATTTCACGATGTTTATCATACCACTTAGTTTCAATTAACTCTTTCAGGTTTTATACAAGTGAAACAATGCGGTGCTTGCACGTGTATGTCTGATTTACTTCACTTATGAGTATGGTCTCTAGTTGTGACCATTTTCCTATAAAAGCCTCGAGTTTATCTTTCTTTATCCCTAAGTAATATTCCATTATATAAAAGTACCACAATTTTCTTATCCAATCCTCAGTGGATGGACATTTGGGTTGCTTCCACCATTTAGCCATCACAAATTGTGCTGCTATGAACATAGGTGCATATATATCACATATGATGTTTTCAGATCTTCTAGGAAAATACCCAGCAGAGGAATATCTGGGTTGAATGGGACCTCTAGTCCTAGTTTTCTGAGGAATCTCCAAACTGATTTCCACAGAGGTTTCACCAGTCTGCATTCCCACCAGCAGTGGAGAAAGGTTCCTATTTCTCCACAACTTCACCAGCATTTGTTATTGGTTGATTTCTTAATGCTAGCCATTCTTACTGAGGTGAGATAAAATCTCAATGTTTTAATTTGCATTTCTCGAATGACTAATGATGTTGAACATTTTCTCGTATATTTATTTGCTATTTGTATCTCCTTGTCTGACAAGTGTGTATTGATCTCAGCTGCCCATTTTTAGATTGGGTCTTTGAATTTGGTGGGGCTGAAATTTTTTAATTCTTTATATGTTCTAGATAGAAGCCCTTTGTCTGAGGGACAATCAGCTAAAATTTTTTCCAAGTTTGTGGGTTTTCTTTTTACTCTGCTGCTGATCTCTTTAGATGTGCAGAAACTTTTCAGTAGGATACGATCCCAGTTGTTGATTCTTTCAAGTATTTCACTCCTGTTCAATATAGTTCTGGAACCACTAGCCAGAGCAATTAGACGGGAGAGAGAAATAAAAGGAATAAGGATAGGAAAGGAAGAAGTAAAACTATCACTATTTGCAGATGACAGGAACGAAAAGATTAAAATGACTGCAGACCATTTGGAAATTCAGAACATCATCAATACCTACTTTGAAAATATTTCCTCATGGGATGGAAAAAAATAAAGAAGAGATTCCAGGATACATATGAATTACCAAAGCTAAATGAAAAAGACATAAATATTCTGAATAACTATATCACACAATGAGGTGGAAAATGTATTTAAAGTTTACCAACAAAGAAAAGCCTGATGGATTCGATGCTGAGTTCTACAAGATATTTAGACAAGATGTAATTCCAATTTCCCTCAGACTCTTTTATGAAATTGAAAGGGAAGCAGTACTCCCAAACTTATTCCTGCAGGTGAGTATTAACCTGATACCAAAACCAGAGAAAGATACAACCAGAAAAGAGAACTACGGCCAATTTCTGTAATGAACAGAGGTGCAAAAATCCTTAGTAAGATACTAGCAAACAGAATGCAGCAAATCATCAAGAAGATATTACACCATGACCAAATGGGATTCATTCCAAAAATGCAGGGGTGGTTCAACATATGCAAATCAATAAATGTAATACACCATATCAACAGAACCAAAGACAAAAATGACATGGTCATCTGAATAGATGTAGAAAAACCTTTTGACAAAATCCAACAGTGATTCATGATAAAATCCCTGCAGAAAATTGGAGAAAATTTATCTCAATCTGATAAATGTCATCTATGAAAAATCAATACCCAGCATCATACTAAATGGACAGAAACTGAAGGTCTTCGCTCTAACACCAGGAATGGCACAATGATGTCCACCATCACCACTCCTATTTGATATAGCTCTGGAAACAGTAGCCAAAGCAGTTAGACAAGAGAGATAAATAAAAGGAGTATGAATACAAAAGGGAGAAGTTAAATTATCCTTGTTCACAAATGATGTAATGCCCTACGTAAAAGGCCCCAAAAACTCCACCAAAAGACTTCTACATTTAATAACTAAATTCAATTGGATATAAAGTCAACAACAAAAAATAATATTCCTGTATACAAAATTCCAACTCAGCCTTCTTATTTTTGAGAAAAGGCAAACATATTCACTGGAAGAAAGATAGCCTCTTTAATAAACAGTGCTGGCAAAACTGGATCTCTACATGCTGAAGCCTAAAATCAGACCCTTGTCTTTCACCATGCACTAAACTAAGGTCAAAATAGTTGAAACACCCAAATAGTACAATGGAAACATTAAATCTACTGGCAGAAAAAAATTAGATAGAATGTAGATAGAAATGAAGAGATAGGTTTAGATAGAGACTTCAGGGACAAAACCCAGACTACATGGGAAATATGTCAAAGAATCAACAATTGAGATCTCAGTTTTTTCAAAACATCTTCTGCACAACAAAAGAAATCACCAACTAAATGAAAAGACAACCCACAAAATGAGAAAAAAATTATAGCAAATTGTCTCTCAGCAAAAGACTTCTATCTAGAACATATAAGGCACTGAAAAAAATCAAACCCCTAAATTCAAAGACCCAGTCCAAAAATGGGCCTCTGAGATGAATATACATTTCTCACAGGAAGAAATATCGATACCAAATAAATATAAGCAGAAATGTTCAACATCACTAGTGTTTCAAGAGATGCAAATTAGAACAACACTAAGATGACATCTCGTCCCAGAAAGAATGGCTACCATCAAGAAATCAAACAATAAAAAATGCTGGAAGGTCTCTGGGCAAAAGGAACCCATCTCCGCTCTTGGTGGGCATGTGGACTGGTACAACCACTGTGGAAATCAGTGTACAAATTCCTCAAAAAACTAGAATTAGGAGTCCCATCCCACCTAACTATTCCCATTCTGGGTATCTTCCCAAAAGAATTAAAAACATCATAGAAAAGAGACATATGTGCACCCACGTTTATAGCAGCACAATTTGTAACCTTGGAAGCTACCCAAATGCCCATCAACTGACTAATGGATAAAAAGATGTGGTATTTTTATATAACTGAATGCAACTGAGCCATAAAGAAGGCTAAATTTGAGACTTCTATAGGTAAATGAATGCAACTTGAGAACATATTCATAAGTGAAATAAATCAGACTCACATGTGTAAACATCGTGTTGCCTCTCTGGTGTGAGAATCTGAAAGAGTAAATGAGTTCTAAAATGTACAATAGATATTGTGAAATGGTAAGAAATTGTTCAAAGAGAAAAAGGAACTAGGATGGTTGAAAGGAGAAAGAAGAAACAGGGAATAATGCAAGTCAGTTATACAATTAGTGTCTTCTTGTTCATTAAAAAATAAGTTTGTACTATCAATTGGAGAAATTTTTATGCCCATATCTTGTACCCTGAGCAACTACTTTAAAGATAACATGTAATGCATTAATTAGTGTTATTCTCCTATTATTTGTTATGAAATTTTGTTTTACCTTTTCTCCATAAAATACAATTAAAATTAAAACTAACTTAAACCTCCAGCTTTTGTTTTTTGGCCCACAAGATATCAAAATAAGAAATAGAGCTCAAAAATCTATCCACACAGATCATAAATTATATGTGTAATTGTATACATCTTTAGCTACACTGATAACTCATATTTCCTGTGTTGTGTATTCTCCAACTTTCCTAATAATTTTTAGCGTACTGTGCAGTATTTTTAATTTTTTCATTTTTTTGTCTTTTTGAGACAGATTCTTGCTATTCAGTTCAGGCAGGCCTTGAGCTTACTTTGTAGCCTAGACTGGTCTCGAACTCACAATGATCCTCCTGTCTCAGCCTCCCGAGTGCTGGGATTACAGGTATTTGTCACTACGCCCAGCCTTGCACAGTATTTTTTTAAATAAATGAACTAATACAAGTAAAGATATGTATTTCTATACCAGTATTTTTTTTAAATGGAAGAATTACCATAAGATGTCGGAAGTTTGAAAATTTAACCATGAATTATACTACTAGTGTCTTTTGTAAAGTTAAACACTCAGAATGTACTAAATTTTAGAAAGTTTTCTACTCCCCAAAAGAGAGAGTTTATCAGGTATTACTGTAGGGATGTTGAATTAGCTGTGAAAAATCAGGTTTCTGAGCACTGATTTGCTTTAAAGAGATGATTTGAAGGACTAAATGATCATTCAGAATAGATTAAATATTCTATATCTTTGTCTGTAGCCTTGAAATGATGCAGCCAGAACTAAAGAGTATAATGTAGTGCATTATCCTTGGTTATGCAGAAGAATTGTTAGCTACTACTAAAGTTTAAAAGAAACTATATTTTAAAATTTTGTACAATACTGGTTTTTTTTTTAATCTTTTGGAACTTTGACTTTGGAGAAAATGAATTAGATATACTTTGCTTTTACTAAGTATAACGAATAACCTTGAACTTTATAGGTAAAATAAACTTAAATAGACTCTACAAATTTAGAGGAAAAGACAGACTGACTAGGGATGTGAGATCCCCCAGGAATGATGATGGTGGGTTCCTTGGTTTTTCTTTTAATCTTGCATAACCTAGTGGAACAAATTGCAAACCTAGAAATGCTGATGTATGCAACTAAACATTGTTAACAAAAGTCTGCTTTTTTAATTTTCTTTTTTCCTCCAAAGATCTAGGAAAAGAGAGAAACACTGAAATTATGCTATGTGAGTGTGTATGTTTGTGTGACAATGTGTTTGCTTTCACAGAACAATGCTTTAACAACCCTTAAAACCTGAAATGGATTAAATTTCTGTATAACTCTAAATACTTAGTTAATTTCTTTTGTAATTTGCAAGATACTACATTATAGAAGAAAACAACTAGTCAAAACCTATGATTATTTGAAATGTCCCTCTTACTGCCATTCCTAATTCAAATAAATTTTGGTAATAGCTCATTTTATTAGTTTTTCAAGGCTACTAATTTATTTTTTACAAGTTTCTTCAGTTAAAATTCTTGTATACTGGTATGGAACTGGAACTAAAACCCTTCCTTGAAAATTTTCTTTCCTTCCTCAAAATGAACCTCCTGAAAATGTAATACAATTCCATTATGAAATTGAATTGCATGTCACATTACTAACCTTTAATCTTAGAATTAAAATGAAAATGTTTTGTTCATTTACTAAAATTGTGCTATATAATAGTTTTCAAATATTGTCTAATAATTATTCAATTTTGTTTGTTTGGTATTGTTGTCATACATGAAGGAGAATATGATAAAAGAGGTCTAAAACTCAAAAAATTATTGAGCAAATAATTCTTAATAACAGAAGGCTTTCTGAACACTAGTTTTCTCTGCTTTTCTTCACAGAGTTTTGTTATATCCTATGTGAGTCTTCTGGAACTAATTTAAATTAATGCATTAAGTAAATGTTTACTGTTGTCTCTGTTTTCAATTTTTTCACAGAGAGAAAAATTAAGATCTAGAAGGAAAATGTGAAGCAGAGGAAAAAATCTTACTTGAAGTAATAAAACTGTAAATCTGGGATTTCAAGGAAGAGATTTAGCCTAGTTCTTCACTTATGGGAAATTTTTAATCCATTTTCCAGATAAGACAGTGGGTTTTAATAGATGTCAAAATGATTTTAAGAACACTGCATAGCACATTTCACATGGTTAAGTAATAGTTGAATGGATGATGAATGAATGATAGCTATTAAGGTGGAGAATATAACCTATATTTCTTTCCATTCTTATACTTCTATGAATTTCATTGTTCATTAAATAAAGTATAAAGAACTCATAAAGTCATTAAATTCTATTTATGTTTCAGGCTGTATATTTCTCATTAAAATCTAAATTTTCCTATTTTTCTTTTTTACCAAAACATGTAGAGAAAAATTTTAAGCCTGTGGGAACCATGAAATTGTTCACTCTAACTTTTCATTTAAATATATATTTAATCCAGACCTTTCCTTGAAATGCCGTGTTTGCATTCTTGTAGAAATAATGTTTCAAACAAATTGAAGATGTTTTGTATTTTTGCACTTCAATATATCCATTTATGTGATCTTCTCAATTTAAAATCATATTGGTTTTATAAAACTTTATTTTTGTTGGTTAACATATACATTTTACACTTAGGAACAGGTGTAAACTCTGACATCTGGAACATCCATCAGAAAAGAATGTCCCTGAGGCACTTACACATGAGGATATCAATACACAGTTACACAATGACATTTCAGACAGATAAGTGCCCCTATATCAGGGCACCAAATAAGAAAAATAGGAAGCACGAGCAAAGAGCATATAACATAAAATGAAATACATATGTAGAGACTGACCATCATTTGCAGGGGTTAGGGCCTGATTCCATGGTGAAACTGAAGTCCATTTTACAATGGAAGATTTAACATTTAACAGCTAAACACATAAAAAGGAATTCATAACAGAAAGGGCTACATCAGTTGGAGTGACCTTTCTCAGAGATATCTTTTACACATTTTCCTCCTGGCTGTCTCTTTTTTTTCCCCTTGCTCTAGCCTAGACCTTTTTGAATAGGAGTACTTCTTTCTTTCCTCAGATAAAATTTATTTTGCCATTTAAATCTCATGAGTCAGTTTCCACTGTTGGAAAACTTGAAGCGATGTTTCTGCCCTGATGTATGAAAATTCTGGGGATTCCAAATCCCCCTATTTTAGATGGGGCCCCTTCTCTCAAGAAATTTGTTCAAATAATAGTGGTAGGGAAAAGAAACGTGAATGTCTGCCACTACTGATGTTTGCAAATTCCTCACAAATATATTTTTGTCATGTTTATTTCTTTCATCCCATTCATATAGAATAAGTGACATGTTTTACTAATTCTAACCCATGAGATCAAAGTAAAACCATAAGAAAAAAGTCACAAATTTAATTTTAGAAAACTGCATGTGCTAGAAACACCTCCATTTTTATAGTAATATATTTGATTAATATCACATGAATGAATTAACCATTAAATAAATGGCAGATTTTTATCCTTTGGTAATTCTAGATCAGAATGTTTATTTGCATGATATCAAACAGGAATAGTTTTGAAAATTTACAAAAGTCAACTTTCCAATATTTAAATATTAACTGATTGGATTTTTGTTACCATATACATAAAGGATACGGGTTTTGGAAAATGTACAGGAAAATATGAGTGGGGTTTTTGGACCTCCCTAGTTTTATCATTTTGGTATGCACTGAAGTTGTCGCCATTTCACCCCCATTAAGATTCACCAAGATTCAGGGAACATCACAGAAGGGGTTTCCAAAATTCTTAAACTTCATCTCTTAGTAACCTCAACAGTACATCAATTGTATACAACTCTGAAATTCAGTCACTTATGAGCTGACGTTATAATTTCTTCATAGCCATCATTTGTTTACATATGTATTTTCTACAGAATATCTCAAACTGATAAGACATCAGTCACTCGTAATGGATGTGAAAATATGTAAAAACCTGCAAATATGTAAAAAACATCCTGGTCAAGTTCAATGTTTTAATAGGCTTAGGAACCTGAAAAATTTAAGACCTATAACAAAACTCAATTTCTTATGGAAATGAATATGTGAGTATATCATTATAAAGAATCTAAATAGTGCCTCAATTCTTCCATTTCCTCAATGCCTTTGAGAATGGTCAGTGTAGTTATTTTGGGGAATAACAGATTCATTAAAGTAGTTCAGTCAGTGACTCTAGTGCCATGCCATCCAAACTGACATTAATAATTCCTTTTTTTTCTATTAGAAGAGTTAACCAATCTCAAATGTATACTATGACACCTCAGGAGCAAATCCAATAAAATAACTCATTTGGATCCAATTGATGTACTCTTATATTTTAAGTAACAAAGAAAGTAGCCTGCTTTTAAGTATGTTTATTGTAAGGGTATCTTATTTTATGAGACTAAATTATACTCATATCAGAATTGAGATGTGGATGAACTTGTCTAGTGTTTTACCAGATCTGTTTGAACAAAGAACTACTGAACCCGACAGAAAGAATAATTCTCTTGGATAAAGAAAATAAGCAGACACAAAGTTGCTTTGAGTTTCATGAAAAGATGGAAAATGTGGTTAATGATCATATTGCCTCTCTTTCTTTTAAGAAATGTAGCAGAGGTCTGTGAAAATGGATAAATATAAACATACCTGCTTTCCTAAAATCTCTGTAAAATATGAAAAAAACAGAGTAATCATAGTCTAGTAGTTTATGGATCAGAGTGTAGTACTTTCCAAAACTTAGAAAATCATTTATCTCTTTACTGTGTTAGTCACTTTACTAACACAGTAAATCAATCCAGCATCTATGGAGAATGGAGAAAATTAACTATACTGAACAGGAATATTAGAGTATTAGGAGGAGAAAGAGATATCCTCACAGGACTGGTTTAGGAGATAAGAGAACTTAGAGAACGTCCTGATATATCAAAGTATATGCAAGAGGATCTCATACTCTGTATGGCTGGAGTAGATTATTTTGACTATTTATACAGGTTGACTTTATGTCTGTTGGAGAAATATAAAGGAAGAAGAAGCTCCTGAAATTTTTGGAGAATGGCAAAATCAGATAAATTATACTTTATATTGTTATTACCTATTATTTTACTCCTGGGCCGGTCAATTTTGGAGATATACGAGTGAAAAATGCATTTATTTTTGAAATTTTTTCTTCTTAAGGTTATATTTTTGTAAGGATCTCATCTTGGAAAAGGTTGAAAGAAAAGTCTGAATGATTTCTTGATAGAGTGCACAATTTTGAGCAAATGTCTTGAATAATTTTATACTGTCATTAAGAGCTGGTTAAAAATAAAATTCTGCTCTTAGGATTAACAAAACTATTTTTTTCTAATCAATATGTGGCAATTGAGTTCCTAACTCAATTATCTTACTAATATGCTTGATCTTCAACAAACAATGCCTGAATTCAGTGCCCTCACTGATACTATCAGGTAAGAAGTACAGTAAAAAGTCTCAGCCACAGCAGAGGTGTCATATGTTTCTCGATTAGTGCTATAAGACAGTAGGAGTTCTCTGACTTTCCCTCTTGTCCACTTCACTGAACTCAGGGGCTAAGAGGTGGGATCGAGATTGAGCTGCTGCTTTCTTAGTTGCCTATGTTGATGTTTTTGTCTTTGTTTCTTTTCAGTTCTTTAGTATTTTAATTTCTATATATTATACTTAAGAGAGATGGTGCATATTAATATCTTAGGGAGCATCAACAATTGCTTCAAATTTCTCTATTTCAAAAGGAATCATTTGTGTGTGATTTATTTTGTTTTGTTTTCCAAAATTTTGTTTATCTGAAACAGCATTTCTGAAATGGACAAAAAAGCTGAGTAGTTTGTAGACAGGTTTGTTTTTGTTTTCACTGAGGTAGGCTTTTGCTGAGTTGTCTTGAACTCATGGGCTTATATGATCCTCCCATCTCAGCTTCCCTAATAACTGGGATTATAGGCATGTACCAACAAGACAGCACCTGACACATATATTTCTACTCCAGAAATATCTGCTAAGCAGAACTCAGGATACTTAAAAAATCATAGATCTATATATGGAAAAATGGTTAATATGTTTGTTGGTGATAACATCTCTTATACTTAAAAATTACTCCTTAGGGCTTCTACTAAGCAGAAAGTTTACATATGTATATATCAGTAAATATACATACATATAAATATTTATACATATATATTAATATATATATATACACAAACACAAAATTTATATATGTACTAAACTCACACACACAATTTTCATATTAACATATATATAAAAGCAGAAAAACCTATAAATAGTCCTTTTTATTTCCATATTTGGTATCTTTGCTTAGTTAGTCTAAATTTTGATGGAAAAATATAAATAACTTAGTCACTTGGCCAGGAATCAAAACAAAAGTTTCAATTAAGTTTTCTAGTATTGTGTAAATACCATATACTCATGTTTACATTTAGAAAACTATTTTATTATCAATGAATAAAAGTAATATAAAATTGTCTTTGTAGATGCTTCTCGTAACTCATTTATGGGAAAGGGTTCATTTTGGATTTTGAATGAAAATTTGTTACCTAGAAAAGTTTAAAGAACAGAATTTGAAGAGAAAATTTTCTTAATATGTTTCATTTTTAGGTGCCATTCCAAACATAGAACCCTAGGCATCAAAAGATCAATGTCATTGTATCTGTGGCCTATACTATATACCCCCAGTAGAATTATCTGGTAAATAATGAAAACAAATAAACACACCAGTAAGTCAGTTTTTAGTCTTTCTAAAAAATATTCTTTCCTTCTCACAGATGCAGCATCATTTAAATATTAAATAAAACTCTTCAAACATGATTAAACAGCATGCTAATTCCAGTAAGATCAGATATAAATACTCAGTACAAACACTCCTCAATTTTTTTGTTTCATGATGAAGAAATAATACCCTGATATTATCCATTAGATATCTTAAAGTGAACCCTTTCACCAAGCAGCTGATGAGTCAGTGAAAGTTGATCCAATTATAGGAAAAGTGCTTTACTAGTAGAATAGGAAAACAACAATGGTTGTTGTATTACTTATTGATATCTTCAAAGTAATTGCTTAGATTACCAGGTATAGGTATGCAAGATGGATCAAACAATTAAACATTAACTGTTCCTTGAAATAAACCACTAGTAATTAGTAGTGCAATTATCTTGGCTATCTTGTGTATATATACATACTTTTTTCCTTTCCTTCTTTCTTTTTTTTTTTTTTTTTGGTTTTTCTCTGGTACCGGGAACCGAACTCACGACCTTGCACTTGCCAGGCAGGCACTTTGCCGCTGAGCTAAATCCCCAGCTCCCTTTCCTTCTTTCTTTCTTTTCTCTTTTACCTCATTCTAGTTGTTTTTCCACATTTAACAGTTTCTTTCCCTTTCACAATATCTATTGTACCTTTCAGATTTTATATATGCTTTCAGTTCTTACACAAGGAAGACAATATGGTGTTTACAAATGAGGGTCTGCTTTATTTCACTTATGACTATGGTCTTTAGTTGCATCCATTTACGTATAACATACTTGAGTTGACCATTTTTTATAGCTGAGTAATATTCCATTTTATTAAAATACCACAACTTTTTTATCATTCCTCAGTTTACAGGCATTTGGGTTATTTCCACGATTTTGCTATAGCAAATTACACTGCTATAAATACGGGTGCACATGTATCACTGTAGTATGTTTTTAATTCTTCTGAGAAAATACCTAGAAGGGGAATAGCTGGATGAAATGGGATGTGTAATCCTAATTTTTTGAGGAATCTTAAGACTGATTTCTAAAGTGATCTCTCCAGTCTACATTGATAGCCACCAGCAGTAGAGAAGGGTTCTTTTTTCCCCACAACCCCTCTAGCCTTTGTTGTTTGTTGAATTTTTGAGGGTAGCCATTCTTACTAGGGAAAGATGGAATCTCAATGTTGTTTTTAATTTGTATGTCTCAAATGACCAATTATGTTGAACGTTTTTTCATGTATTTATTTGTCATTTGTATTTCTTCATCTGAGAAGTGTGTATTCATTGCAGATACCTATTTTTGAATTGGGTCATTGAATATAGCATGTTTGATTTTTCTCAATTCTTATATGTTCTAGATACATAAGTCCTTTGTCAGAGGGACAGTTAGCTAAAAAGTTTTCCCACTATGGGGATTGTCTTTTCACACTATTGGTGATTTCTTTTAAATACAAAGATCCCAGTTAATACTGCAATGCCAGTTGTTGATTCTTTCAAGTGTTTCCCATGAAGTTTGGGTTTTGTTCATGAACACTGTGCCTACTCCTATGTCTTCAAGATTTCTAGGTACTTTCTCTTCCAGTAGATGTAGTGTTTCTGCTTTAAGATTTAGATCTTTGATCAGTTTTGATTTTCATTTAGTACATGGTAATAGACATGAGTCTATTTGTAACCTTCAGCATGTAGGCAACCAATTTTTCCAGCACCATTTATTTATTTATTTTTTAACAAACAAACATCACTTTACAAAATAGCATAAGAACAATACAAACAAATCAGAGTTACAGACAAAGTTGTTCAAAATTAACAATGTTGTACTACTTATTGATATCTTCAAAGTGGTTTCTAAAGAAAACAGAGATGTACACGATTGCTCAAACAAGTAATCATTAGCTGTTCCTTTCTGTAGAGGTATAGAAGACAGTAGTACAACTATGTTAGCTATCCTATGTATACATACTTACATAATTTCCCCTTCTTTCCCTTTTCTTTTCCCACACCCTAGTTGACCTTTACTTTTGAACATTTTCCTTTCTTTTCACAATGTTTATCATACCTCCTAGTTTTTATTCACTCTTTCAGGTCTTACATTATTGAGACAATACGATTCTTACACATGCAAGTCTGATGTATTTCACTTATAAGTATGGTCTCTAGTTGTGACCATTCACCTATGAAAGCCTCAAGTTTATCTTTCTTTATAGCTGAGTCATATTTCATTATATAAAAGTATCACAATTTTTTTCTTCAATCCTCAGTGGATGGACATTTGAGTTGCTTCCACAATTTAGCTATCACAAATTGCAAGGCTATGAACATGAGTGCACATATATCACTGTGATATGATGTTTTCAGATTTTCTGGGAAAATACCCAGAAGGGGAATAGCTGGGTTGAATGGAACCTCTAGACCTACTTTGCTGAGGAATCTCCAAACTGATTTCCACAGTGGTTTCACCAGTCTGCATTCCCACCAGCAGTAGAGAACAGTTCCCATTTCTCCACAGCCTCACCAGCATTTGTTATTGGTTGATTTCTTAATGCTAGCCATTCTTATTGGGGTGAGATGAAACCTCAATGTTGTTTTAATTTGCATTTCTCAAATGACAAATGATGTTGAACATTTTCTCATGTATTTATTTTTCATTTGCATTTCTTTATCTGAGAACTGTGTCTTCATCTCAGATGCTCAATTTTTGGAGTGGGTCTTTGAATTTGGGAAGGCTGATATTTTTTAATTCTTTAAATGTTCTAGATAGGAGACCTTTGTCCAAGGGACAGTCAGCTAAAATTTTTTTCCCAAATTGTGGGCTTTCTTTTTACTCTGCTGGTGATTGCTTTAGATGTGCAGAAACTTCTCAGTAAGATGAGATCCCAATTGTTGATTCTTTGCAGTATTTCACATGTAGTTTAGATTTTGTTCATGAACTCTTTGCTTACCCCTATGTCTTCAATATTTTTACCTAATTTCTCTTCCAGTAGCTTTAGTGTTTCTGTTTTAATACTGAGATCTGTAATCCATTTTGACTTGAGTTTTGTGTGTGGTGATAGACTTGGGTCTATTTTCAGTTTCTGGCAGGCGGCAAGCCAATTTTTCCAGCACTATTTATTAAAGAAGCTATCATTCTTCCAGTGACTTTGTTTGGCCCTTTTATGGAAGATTAGATGGCTGAGTGTGGTTGTGGTTGTGTCTGTGTCTCCCAGTCTCTTCCAATGATCTCTGGTGTATTTTTTAGACAGTACCATGTCGATTTTATTGTACTGGCTTTGTAGTATAATTTCAGATTAAGGATTGTTATTCCACATGACTTGTCCTTGTTGCCCAGGATTGCTTTTGCTATTCTGGGTCTCTTCTGGTTCCAGATGAATTTAAGGAATGTTCTAGATCTCTGGGGTACAGTAGTGGTAGTTTAATAGGAATTGCGTTGAATCTGTTCAACAATTTTGGTAGTATGGCCATTTTCACAATGTTGGTTTTTCTTATCCATGAGCAAGGAACTTTTCTCCATTTATTGAGTACCTCTTCGATCTCTTTTCTTGGAGTACTGTAGCTTTCATTGAAGAGATCTTTTACTTCTTTTGTTAGATTGATTCCTAAATATTTCAATTTTTGGGGTGCTATTATGAAAGGTATGGTTTCTTTAATTTCTCTCTCAGTCTGTTTGTTGTTTGTGTATAGGAATGCTATTGATTTTTGGGTGTTGACCCTGCTGAATCTGTGGATTAATTCAAGGAGTCTTCCTGTGGAGTTTTTCGGGTCTTCCATGTAAATTATCTTGTCATCTGCAAATAGTGAAAATTTTACTTCTTCCTTTCCTATTCTTATTCCTTTTATTTGTCTCTCTTGCCTATTTGCTCTGGCTAATGGTTCCAGAACTATGTTGAACAGGAGTGGTGACAGTGGACATCCTTGTCTTGTTCTGATTTTAAAGTAAAAGCTTTCAGTTTTTGTCCATTTAGTATGACATTAGCTGTTGGTTTGTCATAGATAGCTTTAATTAGGTTGAGGTAAAGACCATCTATTCCTATTTTTTGTAGAGTTTTTATCATGAATGTGTTTTTGACTTTGTGAAAAGCTTTTTCTGCATCTATTGAGATGATCATGTGGTTTTTGTCTTTGGCTCTATTGAAATGGTGTATAACATTAATTGATTCATGAATTTTGAGCCATCCCTGCATTCCTGGAATGAATCTGACTTGGTCATGGTGTATGACTTTCTTGATTTTTTGTTACATTCTATTTGCTAGTATTTTTTTTTTTTTTGAGTGTCTTTGCATCTACATTCTTTGGGGAGATAGGTCTGTAGTTCTCTTTCTTGGTTGTGTCTTTCTCTGGTTTTGGTATCAGTCTGATGCTTGCCTCCTGAAATGAGTTAGGGACAATTGCTTCATTTTCAATTTCATTGTCTTATAAAGTTTCATGCTCTGATATTTGGTGCATAAATGTTTATGATTGTTATCTCATCCTCTTGCAGTTTTCCTCTAATAAGTATGTAGTGACCTTCTCTATCTCTTTTGATTGTTGTCAGCTTGAAGTTTACATTGTCTGCAAACATAATAGTTACCCCTGCTTTTTTCTCAGTTCCTGTTGCATGGAGTATTGTTTTCCATCCTTTGACTTACAGTCTATGAATTTCCTTTTGAGTAAAATGTGTTTCCTGGGTGCAGAATATCATTAGATATTGTTTCTTAATCTACTCTACCAGCCTGTTTCTTTTGACTGGTGAACTGAGGTAATATACATTTATGGTTATAACCATTATGTTTTGACTTATACTTGTCATGTTATTTACTTGCTGTTGGTTTCCTACATTTTCTACTTTTTAATTGCTTACTCTTCTTGATGGTTCCTTTGTATTGTTGTTTTTGAAATTGCAGTCATTTCTTCCTCTGTCTAGAATATCTTTTATTACTCTTTCTAATGATGGTTTGGCACTTATGAATTTCTTCAGTTGTTTTTTGTTGTGGAAATATTTTATTTCTCCATTGAATTTTAAGGATAGTTAGCAGGGTATATCATTCTTTGTTGGAAGCTGTTTTGTCTTAGGACCTTTAATTCTTCACTCCAAGCTCTTCTTGATTGGATGGTTTGTGTTGAGAAATCTACTGTCATTCTGAAGGGCTTTCCTTTGTAGGTGATCTGTTTCTTTTCTTTAGCAGCTTTTAATATTCTGTTCTTTTGCTGGAGATCTGGGAACTTGCTTACTATATGTCTGGGTGTACTTTTATTTTGGTTATGACTTGTTGGAGTTCTTTATGCCTCATTTACTGAAGGTTTTGTTTCCATACTTGGGAAATTTTCTACTATTATTTCTGGAACCATTCTTTTTATGTCTTTTTTGATGCCTCCTGCTGTTTCATTGACTCCTATTAGTCATACATTATTTCTCTTTGCCTCATCTTGCAGCTGTTGAATTGATTTTTCCTGGTTCCTTGTTGACTTTAAGAGATCTTTCTTTCAAGGTCACTAGCTGCCATGCTGTCTTCAAAATCTGAAATTCTATCTTTGGCTTCATTCAAGTGGTTTTGACCGCTTTCAGTGGAAGCTTTGATCTCCTGGATGTCTCTCTGAATCTCGTTCATGTGTTCTAAATCATTTATATATATTTTTCATTGAATGATTCTGCTCATTTCCTATGTTCTTCTATTTTCTTATATGTTTCTTCTTTAGATGTGCTAAGCAGTTCTTTCATTATTATCATTTCATTTTTTGCCTGAGAGATAATTTCTGATCTTATCTCTTCTATGGCCTGATGAAGATGTTTCTTTATGTCCACTGCAATCATTTCAGCAATTTCAGGAGTGTATTTAACAAAGTTCTCCTATGTGGATGTCTCCTGGACTTGTTCTCAGTGGGGTGAAGTTCTGAGATTGTGTTTTAGTCCTTTATCTTGTCATGGTTGATACCACATGCAGATACCTCTTCCCTGACAGCTCAGCAAAGGCCAGTAGTGTCCCTAATTTTCCTGGTGGTTACTCTTCCCCCTCAGTGTCCACTGAGATGCACTACTTAGTCTGGATTTTCTGGCAGATGGTGAAGTGTATCTAGTTCTCCCAGGTTTCAGACAGGGACCGTGATGCCAGCTGATGGCAGTCTGTCTGATCCAACATCCCCTTGCAGTTCATGGCACATATATGACCCAGAATTGGGTTGCACTGATGGTGCAATCCCAGACCAGTGGACTTGTTTCCCTGGGCAGTTCAGGGTACCAGCAAATGCAGACATGATCTGCAGGGTCAAAAGTCTGTGGATCACTTGATCCTACATTTCCAGACAGTTCAGGACGTGCACAAGAGCTAGATGTGGGCTGTACTGACAGCAATCACAGACTACCTGAGTCTGTGATCTCCAGGAGGTTGGGGTATAAGCAAAGCCCAAACCCAAACCACGGTGCCAGCAGCTAGTGGGGAGCCCACTCCAGTAACTCACTGGGCACTGGTCATGCACAGAAAAGGCCCATGTGTGAACCTCAGTGACAGCAGCTGGCCTACCTTCTGAGTTAGGAGCTCTGGTCTGTGCCAGGCACACAGAGGGTGGCCACTCATACTGTAATGGTGGCTGGGTTCTGGGCCACCTGCTCTGCCCCCAGGAAGTAGATGGGAAGTGCCTGGTTCTCTCAGCAGTGTTCAGCTGTGAACCATGTTGTCAGTGGGTCACAGCCTGTCTGATTCTGCATCTCCAGTCAGTTCAGGATGTGCAGAGGAGTCAGATGCACACTGCACTGACAGTGATCACAGACTGCCTGTGTGTGTGACCTCCTGGAGGTTGGAGTGTAAGCAAAACCCATCACCATTAATTTTGAAAGATAGTTTTGCAGGGTACATCAATCTGGATTGGAAGTTATTTTCTTTCAGGACCTGAAGTACTTCACTCAAAGCTCTTCTTGACTCGAGTGTTTGTGTTGAGAAGTCTGCTCCGATTCTGATGGGCTTTCCTTATTAGCTGGTCTGTTTGTTTTCTCTAAAACTTTGAATATTCTTTTTATTGTTGAATTTCTGGAATCTTGATTGTTACATGTTTTTGTGTAGTTTTATTCTAGTCATGAATATTTGGAGTTTTAAATGCCTCATTTATTTTCTTTGTCTGTCTGTTTGTTTGTTTGTTTGTTTTCCAGTACCGGGAATTGAACTCATGACCTTATGCTTGCCAGGCAGGGGCTGTGCTGCTGAGCTGAATCCCCAGCCCCCACATCATATGTTTTGTGTCATATTCTTTTTCCACAGTTGGAAAGTTTTCTGCCATTATTTCTGTGAAGATTTTTCAATGTCATTTGTGCTGTCTCCAGCTCTCTCATTGAACCAAATCAATCTTATGGTTTTCTTCTTTGCTTAGTCTTATAGGTGCTGGATTGATTTTTTATGGTCTCCTGCTTATTTTAAGATATCTTTCTTTTCATTATCACTAGCTGTAATTCTGTCTTCAAGATCTGAATTCCTATCATTTCCATCATTCAACCTGTTGCATATACTTTCAGTGGAGGATTTAATCTCCTGGGTTTCTGTTTCGATATGTTTCATGGATTCCATTTCTTTTCTATGTTGAACATATTTTTTTTCATCATTTTTCCAAGCTCATCTTTTTTTTTAATCTGTGTCTTCTCTGATATCTTTGATTGTAAGCATCGTTTCTTTCTGTACTTGAGAGATTATTTTCTCCATAGGCTTTTTAACTTGTTTTTTCATTTCTGCTGCTCTCATTTCAGAAAGTTCCAGTGTTTGCTTTACAATTCCATCTATCTCCTTGAGTTCTTGGCTTTTCCTGGGTGGGCTAGGGGCATGGGGTTGCATTTTGCTTCTGTGTCTAATCATTTTCTATTTTCTCTTTTATTTTTTGTATTTTATGTTGATACTTGCAAGGTTCTTATGATATATAGCTTTATCGATAGTATTTAGGTGTCCTTAGAGGATGTCTGTTCTTCAGAGATGTCTTCTAGGTATAGGTGGTTTGTCATAGCTATCCCAAGGCCCTAGCTTCCAAATTTGTAAAAGATACACTGTTACTATTTGGCTCAGTTCCTAATCCTTTGATACTGGGCTGTGTTGGTGATTATGACTTCACACAGTCACAGTGTTATCATACGAGGTAGAAAAACTGTCTATAATGTGTGTGACATCCTGGTTTAATTAGTACACTTAGTAATAACAGTAGTTCAAGTACAGGTTAAATACTGATAAACTATGGTAACCAGTAACCTGTTACTTCTGACTACAGGAATAAACTCTAAAATTATATAATAAAATCAAACATATTGTGCACCTTATGTAGTGACTTTCCCTTTAGTCAGATGATTTTATCCATCTTTTGGGAGCAGGGGGTTTAAGATGGTTAGGGGATGGGCAAAAGTGAAGAGTGAGATTAAATATAGTAAGTCAGGGCTGGAGATTAAAGGATTATCACCCAAATTTTGGGAAACTGGAGGACACAGAAGGTAAAGAATAAAATAGAATGCAAAGGAGTCATCAGAAAGGACAGAAACAATATTTACTCCCTTGAAAGTTTAAATTCAAGAAGCAGTTGAGGAGAGAGAAAAAGTGGGTCTGTTGAAGAGGATGAAAACAAAAAGGGCAAGAAACTTAGACAATGAAAAAAGGAAGGAAAGAAGAGAAAGTGAACAAAAATAAACAAGAAAGACAAAAGAAAGGGAAAGGAGGTGAGTGAAAGAGAGGAGAGGACAAAAGGAAGAGAAAAAAATTCCCAAATACAAAAATAACTATACTGAATACAAAAGAAAACAAGATGACATCCCACCAGACAGGAGAGGGATAGCCAATCAGACAAACAAGGGAGAATGAAAGTAGTAAAATACCTCTGGTGCTTAGAGTTCTGTGAAAGTATCCGTATTTAACCCCAGAAATGTGTTGGGTATGAAGCTGATCTTGGCTTCTGGATGTGGGGCCTAGCACTAGACTTCTGCTGGTGGAGTTCTCCAGAGTCAAGTTACTGGCTTCTCACTGTTGCTTCAGACACTGCCATGCTGGGGGTCACACCAGTTACTCTGCCCTCCAAAGGTGTGTGTCACCTGTGCACCTGAGACCCCGTGCTTGCCCTGGGTCTCAGGTCTTGGGGTTCCTGTCAGTCTCCTTCACAAAAGCATGTGGCACTACATGCCTCTCAAAGACCCTACCTTCCCTGAGAGAATGGAGGAAGCACAGAACACAGAATCACGCCCCTCTAGCAGACTCTACTCTCCCAGATGGAATGGAGGAAGCACTGAGCATGGATCTGCTCTCCTCCAGGCTAGCCTTGAATTCACTACTTGAGCTCAAGCAGGCCTCAAGCTCATGGTTATTATCCTGCCTCAGCCTCCTGACTGCTGCAATTGCAGGCATGCGCCACCATGCCCAGCTTGTAATTACTTTTGAGTAAATTTCCTATCAATGGCGTTTTTCACTGCAACATCAAAAGTGTGATTTGCCTCACACCCTTGACTATTGCCCCCTAAAAACAAAGAACATTTAAAAACTTCCCAATTATTCATTGAAAAGAATAAAAGTTTGCAAACTACTATGTTTATAAGAGAAATTATTAAAGTGATTTCAATGTTAATTCAACAGAAAAAAAAAAGAGGACACATTTTAAAGGGTGTCCTAAGAGCTAAATTTTCTTGTACTTCTATTAGGAAAAGGAATGTGATGTGCTAAGAAGGGTTTATGTACCGAGCATACTGATCCTGAGATTCTAGAAGACTTTCATAGAGCTAAAGTATCCTGGAAGATATAGGAAAATAGAATTGAGCTATCTTTAGTTTCAATGAGAAATAATTGTGATCAAGTATATCTTTATGAACTTTTAATAAAGTTTTAACGTCTACAACACATAGAGTCAAAGCTAATCTAAAGGCAATTCACCTCAAAAAATGATGAACTCAGTTTTTGAGAATGATTTTACTCACCAACAGTCCACCCTTTTCCCTCCATAGAAAGTACGACCATCAGCAAACAGGTTTATTTACCTTACAGTTTTAATTAAATTCACACAAACACACTGGGTGAAAATAGAATTTTGTTTGCCTTTTTGTTGAGCAGATAATCTTCCATACACCTATGCAGGATTACAAGAGTTGCTTCCCCTATGTTTGAAAATCATATTTTCCTTCTTGTTCCTATTGTATCATTCTTTATGTACAATTGCCACTGATGAACAATTGAGAAATGTCATACATGTGGAAGTTCTGAACTACCAAAATTTTGAGTCTTAGAAACTGTATCTCTAGTTCACAGTTTTTCCTATTTTATTTTCAGAATTATATAAGTGGACCTTTGAATATTTTACACAGAAAAAATGCATATGCAAAAAATAGAATATATAAACCCTCCTCAATTTTTATCAATCTGGTCCTGTTCTAACAGAGTGTTATTTAGAGATGTCTTGGGACATGATTCTAGCTAAACAAACTATGTACACATACCCATATCCAGAGTATAAATGGACTTTCTATTTGGCAGAAATGAAAAGAAAAGATAATTTTGAGACAGAGATCTCTCTCCCATCAAAAAAAGTCTAAGTGAGCAAGTTATGTCTCAGGAAGGAAAAGAAAAAGGATGTGGTATCAGCTAAGAAGACAATTCCAGAATTTCAAATCTTGAGAGGGTAGGGGAAACATATAGGGTCCAGTTCAGATTATTCATAGCAGATAAGATGGAGTAGCTACATCACCAACTAATGTCACAAATGTTAGATGGCCCCAAGCTCTGATGTGTCCTAAGTTCATGACTGTGATGCCTTTGCATTCTTGGCTAGGCCTACCTTTCCAAGTCTTCCCAATGAATTCATGATGTGCTTTTCCAGGCAATTTCTTTTCTACTTAGCCACAATAGATATGTCATTCACAGCAAAGATCCATCTCATACATCACCTTCATTTCATATGCATTAGAAATTATCCATGACACTTTAGTGTTAACATGGACAAATAAAGGCTTAAGCTTATTTTGTTTTTAGAATTAGTACTCACTGGAAAAGAAATAGATAGAATATTATTTGTATAAGAACATTTGATAGATGTTTAGTTTAAAACTTGCAGTGGCTCTCACTTCATTATTTTTCACATTCACTACTGATTTCATATGGTTCAACTTAACACTGGGGACATCTTATGGAGTTGAATATACCATTCTATAACACATTTTCATCTTAAAAAGTAAAAAATAATGTGTTTCCATCTGAATAGACTTGTCTCCTAGTGACTACTATATATCTTTGATTACCCAGAAAGCCTAAGTACATTACATTGACTCCAGATGGAAACTTTCATAATTATAAAAGAAATAAACCTCTACTAAGATTTAATCACAAGGTGATTTATTTTTTAAAAAAATGATGCTTTACTTCTTCCTTTCCTATCCTTATTCCTTTTATTTCTCTCTCCTGTCTAATTGCTCTGGCTAGTGGTTCCAGAACTATATTGAACAGGAGTGG
>NW_004955474.1:10563094-10568699 GCF_000276665.1 Chinchilla lanigera | reverse complement strand
CTCTGTATTGTCTGTATTGTGCTTGTGATATGTTGTAAAATGTTGTATGTCTGTTAATGTTTCCCTCCTTTTATCCTTAAAATAAAAAAAAAAAAAAAAAAAAAAAATGATGCATGCTTAAAATATACTTTGCAATCAGAGCATTAATTTTAGAATACATCCTTAACTAAAGAAATAACTCTGAATTTTTGGTACAACAAAGAGATATGACTAATTTTCCAGCCAAATCAGAACAAATACTTAGAAAGCAATTATCATAAATTTTCAAAATCAAAATAGCTGATATTTACTAAGTACCTATTCTGCCCTAGGCAGTATAAATTCCTTTGATGTGTATTATATTTTTTTATTTTAAAGAGAGAGAAAACAATAAAAATGATACAGAAATTCAAAACAATATGATAGGAAATTAACAATGGTTATTAAGAAACTAAAAGAGTAAATAAGATTGAAAAGGTATAATAGTTATACTGAGAGGGAAAAAAACCTGCTCAAAAGGAAAGAACAACTAGGATGGGGGAAAAGAGAAAAGAAGGAGGGGAAAAAAATGTATGTATACACAAGATAGCTAAGATAGTTGTACTACTAATTTCTATTAGTTCATTGAAAGGAACAGTTAGTGCTTATACTGTTTGATCATTTTTACATGCCGGTACATGATGATCTGAGCAACTACTTTAATGATGTGTATTATTTTACTGAGTCTTCATTGAAATCCTATTAGAAATATATTCTCATTATGCCTATTTAATAAATGCCTATTTAATGATTTTTTAATCTTAACAAGGTCCAGTTGTTTCCTAAGGACCACAGAGTAAAATGTGACATGGATGGATTGGTGACTGAGGTCTGACTTTAAAACTAATGATTACAAACATTACTTTATAAATTTAACTACCTACTTAGGTATTAGTGCTAATTACTAAATAAAAGAGAAATATATGAAGCACATTACATGCACAGAAGCACTGAATACTTCGATCTTTTTTTAAATCTTTGCTAATGGGGTTTGTATCACTGAAGTTATCTTACACCCCTCCATTTTCTTCTAAGCTATGCTTTTAATATTTTAGGATCACATATATTGCTTATCTCAGCCTTCTAGAAACTGACTGTGGCAACCCAGCTGTGCCATATTGTCAGCATTTTGTGAAGTGCTGGTGAAATTGCCTGTGTATTGCCCTGATTGTTGATGCATATGCTTCACATCTGACAGTGAAAGGGAGGGGAAGGAAGTGGAAGGAGACTATTTACATTACACAAACTTCTGCTTTTTTTTCAGAGTAGTGATATCATTTCCATTGTTTTGTGATTTTTAAGCCTCTGATTTATTCCTTGTAATCCACATAACCCAGGATAACCCCTGAAATATTCCATGTATGCTTTCATAAATTTACACTAGCCACATTAAAACACATAAATCAGTTTGCAACTGGGTTATATTATTTAACATCTATTCATGGTTACTACAGAGTTTAGCAATGCATAGTCCAGGAATGGTAGAACCAAGAGAAAACATCTTATGACAATATGAATACGCTTCTGTTTATGCTGTTCATATAGCAACTTCTATGAGATTTACACTTCTCAGGCTCTATCAAAATTTTAAACTTTGAAGATCATATTTGCTACCAAAAACTAAGAATTTGTCCTGAAAATGTTTACTATTACTCTGGTAGATTATTGATCAGAAAAGAATTTTAATCCAACACTGTCTGATGTAGAGGAAAACAGACTGTGATCAATTTATAATATGGAGATCATCACTGTTACTAACAGATTGTTGTGAGAATGTAGTTATTGCTCTAATAATTTTTGCCCTTTAGGAGAATTGATACTTATATTAGCTCTTTGGTGTGACAGGAAAAATACACTGGGAAATATAAAGGACAAATACTACAATGTAACATTAAATCAGAAATCCTTTCTAGTATTTATCTCAGAAATGCAATATAACCTTTTTTTATTTTAAAGATAAAAGAATGAAAACATTAACAGACGTATAGACATTTACAAAATAACACAAAAACAATACAAGCAATACAGAATTTCAGACAAGGTGACAGGAAATTAACAATGATGGTCGAATTATATATTGATATCTTCAAATTGGTTACTCAGATAGACAAATATAGGCATATAACATTGATCAAACACTTAAACATTAATTGTTCCTTTCCATAAAGCAATGGAAATCAGTAGTACAACTATCTTAGCTATCCTGTATATACATATACACGTATTTTTCCCCATCCCGGTTGTTCATTCCTATTGAGCAGTTTCTTTCCCTTTCACAATACCTATTTTACATATTAGATTTTATGTTCTTTCAGGGTCTTGCACTAGTAAGACAAGATTGTGTTTACACATGCGGGTCTGATTTATTTCACTTGCAAATATGGTCTCTAATTGTGATAATTTAGCTATAAAAGCCCTGAGTTTATCTTTCTTTACAGCTGAGTAATATTACAGTTTATAAAAATACCACAACTTTTTATCCATTTCTCAGTTGATGGGAATTAGGGTTGCTTCCAGGATTTAGCTATTACAAATTTTGCTGCTACGTTTATGGGTCCACATATATCGTTGAGATATGATGTTTTCAACTCTTCTGGAAAAATACTCAAAAGGGACATAGCTGGGTTGAATAGGACTTCTAATCCTAGTTTATTGAGCAATCTCCAAACTGATTTCCATGGTAGTTTCACCAGTTGACACTCCCACCAACAGTGCCCTAGGGTTCCTTTTTCCCCGTAGCCTCTTCAGCGTTTATTGTTGGTGGATTTCTTGATGATAGCCATTCTTACTGAGGTAAGATGGAATCTCAGTGGTGTTTTAATTTGCATTTCCCAAATAACTAATGATGTTGAACATTTTCTAATGTGTTTATTTGCCATTTGTATTTTTTAAGTGTGCATTCATCTCAGATGCCCATTTGTGTACTGAGTCTTTGAATTTGGGGGTGATGATTTTTTAAAATCCTTTGTATATTCTAGATAGAAGTCCGTTGTTTGAGGGACAGTTGCCTAAATTTTTTTTCCCAATTCCTGGGTTTTCTTTTTATTCTGCTGATGATTTCTTTAGATGTGGAATAACTTTTCAATAAGATGAGATCCCAGTTGTTGATTCTTTGAAGTATTTCCTTTGCAGTTTGATTTTTGTTCATGAACTCTCTGTTTACCTATATGTCTGCAATATTTTTACCTGCTTTCTCTTCCAGTAGATTTAGTGTTTCTTCTTTAACATTAAGATCTGTAATCCACTTTAACTTGAGTTTGGTGCATGGTGATAGATATGGGTGTAGCTTCAGTCTTTAGCATGTAGTGAGCCAGGTTTTTTGGAGCACCATTAATTAAAGAGGCTGTCTTTCTTCCAGTGAAATTTTTTGGCAGCTTTGATAAAGATCAGGGGGCTCAGTGTGTTTGTGTTTTGGTTGCTTCTTCCAGTCTGTTCCATTGATCTTCAGGTTTATTTTCTTGCGAGTACCATGTTGATTTTAGCACATTAGATTTTTTGTTTGTTTGGTTGGTTGGTCGGTTGGTTTCCTTCCTGTAACTGGAATCAAACTCACAACCTTGCGCTTGCCAGGCAGGTGCTGTGCCACTGAGCTAAATCCCCAGCCCGCTATATTAGCTTTGTAGTATAATTTCAAGTTAGGGATTTTGATGCTACCTGACTTGTTTTTGTTGCCAAGATTGATTTTGCTATTCTGGATCTCTTCCAGTTCCAGATGAATTTTAAGTATGTTTTCTCTAAATCTGTGGGGTTCGCTAATGGTATTTAGTTGAAATTGCATTGAATCTGTACAACAATTTTGGGAGTATGGACATTTTCACAATTTGGTTCCTTCTATCATGAGCAAGGAATGTCTTCCTACTTTCTGAAATCTTCTTTGACCTCTGTTTCCAGAGTAATGAATTTTCACTGCCTAAATCTTTTAATACTTTTGTTAGATTGTGTCTTATATATTTCAATTTTTTGGATGCTATTGTGAAAGGTATGGTTTCCTTAATTTCTCTCTCAGTGTGTTTGTTGTTTGTGTGGAAGAATACTATTGATTTTTTAATGATTTTGTATGCAGCTACACTACTCTGTTTGGTTATTAATTCTAGGAATCTTTTGGTGGAGTTTTTGGGGTCTTCCATGTAGAGTATCATGTCATCTGCAAGTAATGATAATTTCATTTCCTCCTTTCCTATCTTTATTCCTTTTATTTCCTATTTTCTTCAGGGTTTTTGCTTTTTTCATGAATGAATGTTGAACTTCCTAAAATGAATTTTCTGCATCTATTGAGATGGTTATGTGTTTTTTTCTCTTTGGCTCTATTGATATGGTGTATTACATTTACTGATTTGTGTATATTGAACCATCCCAGAATTCCTGGGATAAATCCCACTTGGTTGTGTTGTATGACTTTCTTGATAATTTGCTGCATTCTGTTTGCTAGTATGTTATTGAGTAACTTTGCATCTTTGTTCATTAGGGAGATTCATCTGTAGGTCTCTTTCTTGATTGGTTCTTTCTCTGGTTTTGATGTCTGTATAATACTTGCATCCATAAATGAGTTAGGGAGAATAGTTTCCCTTTGAAATTCATTGAAGATGTTGAGTAATACTGGCATTAAATCTCCTCTGAATGTCTTATAGAATTCCA
Organism: Chinchilla lanigera; assembly: GCF_000276665.1. Classification (NCBI taxonomy): domain Eukaryota; kingdom Metazoa; phylum Chordata; class Mammalia; order Rodentia; family Chinchillidae; genus Chinchilla; species Chinchilla lanigera. Next base: position 10,564,046 of record NW_004955474.1, on the reverse strand, counting down.
CTGTGAATCTATCAGGACGTGGGCTTTTGTTTTTTGGTAAATTTTAATCATATTTTCCTTATAATTAATTGATATTGGGTTGTTCAAGATTTTTATATCTTCTTGATCCAACTTTGGTAATGCATATATATCTAAGAATCTGTTCATTTCTTCTGAGTTTTCTATCCTGTGGGAGTAAAGATTTCAAAGTACATATTGATGATCTCTTTAATTTCTATAGGATCTGTAGTGATTTCATTATTGATTCCTTACTGCATGGATTTGAAATTTTCTCTTTTTTTTGATAAGGCTAGTTAGGGATTTATCAATTTTATTTATTCTTTCAAAGAACAAACTCTTTGATTCATAAATTTTTTGTAGTGTTTTCTTCATGTCAATTGCATTAATTTCTACCCCGATCTTTATAACTTCCCCCCTTCTTTGGGTTTTGGGCTTGACTTTTCTTCTTTTTCTAAAAGTTTGAGGTGCAACATTAGGCTGTTTAATTGTTCTCATTCTGTTTTCCTGATACGTGAGTTCACTACTATAAATTTCCCTCTGAGGACTGCTTTCAGTGCATTGAAAAGATTCCAATAGTTTGTATTTACATTTTTTGTAGATATTTTGTAAGTCCTTCATTTATTTCATTTGTGTTTTGTGGTTCCTTTTGTCACTAATTTTCAATTTCATTGCACTATGGTCAGATAATATACATGAAATAGTTTTACTTCTTTTCACTTAGTTAAGCATGCTCTATGGGCTAGAATGTGGTCTATTTCAGAGAATGTCCTAGGTGGAGCTGAAAAGATGTGTATTCTGACGTTGTAGGGTAGAATACTCAGTAAACAGCTGCTAAGTCCGGCGCCCAGGCAGCGAGTTCTCCGGGAGTGGCAGGGCTCCTGGGTCCGAGAGTGGGCCGGACTCATACCACCGGGATTCCCAGCCGAAAAGCGCCCAAAGAGCCAGGTAGGCC
>NW_004955474.1:10549670-10556724 GCF_000276665.1 Chinchilla lanigera | reverse complement strand
CTGTTAATGTTTCCCTCCTTTTATCCTTAAAATAAAAAAAAAAATAAAAAAAAACTGCTGCTAAGTCCATTTGTTCACAGATTTGGTTCAAATCTATTATTTCTTTGCTTATTTTTTTGTCTAGTTGACCTATCTCTTTGTGTCAATGGGTGTTTAAATCCACTGTGAGAATAGTGTTATTAGTAATTTAATTTTTCATGTTTATTAAGATTTGTCTTATATAGTTGGATGCTCTCATATTTGGTGCATACATATTTATAATGGTTATCTCTTCCTTTTGCAATTTTTCCCTAACACATATGTAGTAAACTTCTTTATCTGTTTTGATTGTTCTTGGTTTGAAGTTCACATTGCTTACAAACCGAATAGCTACCCCTGCTTTTTTCTGGTTTCATGTGGCATGGAAAATTGTTTTCCATCCTTTGACTTTCAGTCTATGAACTTCCTTTTGAATTAAATGTGTTTCTTGAATACAGCAAATTATTGGACTTTGATTATTGATCCACTCTGGCAGTCTGTTTCTTTTGATTGGTGAATTGAGGTCACTTACATCAATGGTTATAACTGATATGTGTTGGCTTATCTTTGACATAATTACTCTTGGTTTGCTACTTTTCCTCTCTGTTTAATTGTGTGCTCTGCTTGGTGGTTCCTTTCTATCGTTCTTGATATTATGGTCATTTTTTTTTTGTATAGAAAATCTTTTAGTACACTTTGTTGGGTTTGTTTGGCACTCATGAAGTTCTTCAGTTGTCCTTTGTTGTGGAAATATTTTATTTCTCCATTAAATTTGAAGGATAGTTTTGCAGGTCTTGGGAAGTAGGATACTTCACCCCAAGCTATTCTTGACTGGAGAGTTTGTGTTGAGAATAATACAGCTTCCGATATTATATTTTAAAAGATTTTTCAGGCTATAGAATGGCAACCTCCATTGATGCAAATTAGTAATATCATTCACTACTTACTGAAAATATCTCTAAAAATAAAAATATTCTTCTATAAGATGATTCTTTTAATATCTTAGTTTTGTGCTTTATTCATGTGTAAGTGTGTGTGTGTGTTTGTGTGTGTGTATTTGAGTTTGTAGGACAAATAAGGGAGAGTTCCTTTGCTTTTATATATTATTAATCAATCTTCATTAAGAAAAAATAGTTTTAGGTTTTAAAGAAAATACTGATTCCAGAAAAGAAATGCATTCTGCCATTCAATGAATATTCACTGAACGCCTACAATATGTCAGATATTTGGTATGATACATAAAAAAGTTAAATTTTCTACCCTATGAAATTAATTCTTGTGCAATATTCATAAATGATAAACAACAAAGTATAATGTATCTTATACATATTTATCATATTAAAATGAAAACAAACCAAAAAATAAAGACAAACCCAGTAGGTAAATGAGTTCCATCTTACTTGGAGTTCGTTAGCAAGGCCTGATTTAAAGGGTATCATTGAAAGAACTGTTAAAGGTCTGAAGTGCAATAACCTTAAGATGAATGGAAAAGGGAGTTCCCATCAGATGAAGGGACAGCTAAATAAGATTCTTTAAGTGAGAGCAGATACAGTACTTATCATATATTAAACAAAAGTTAAATAAACAAACCTCAAACAGTAAGAAGTCAATATGGTAGGATAACTTATCAAAGGAGAATAAAGAGGAAGCCTACAAAAGATGAGGTCAGGAGAATACTAATGTGAATGAAACCAATCACATACTACAAGCAATGTGGATGCTATTTTGTATGAGAGTCATTGGAAAATTCTGAGCAGAAGAAATATGGTACACTTCATTGATAGAATGGAGGTAGCATTCTGTTCATAGTTTTGAAAATAATGATAAAAGACTAGCTGAGAGACTGTATCAACAAATCAAGCAAAAAATGATAGTAGTATGGACCACAATGATAGTAGAGGTTGTGATGAAAAGTGATTAAGTTCCAGAAGTATCACAAAAGTCTATTAGAATGATAGATATTGTATGAAGTGCATAAAGAAGTAGACTTGGAGAGGACTCCAAGATTATGGAAGACTGGTACTTTCATTATTAACTAAGATCAGAAATATTGTGGGAGGGAAACAAATGCGAAAGAAATTCTGTTCTGGAGACACTACATTTGAAATGTTTATTAGTCATCCAGCTGGAGACATCCAGCAGGAAATTGGATATATGAGTCTGGAAAATAAGGGTCCTGAGGAGTTAAATTTGGAAACTGTTGGGAAAGAGATCCTTGTATAGGTAAAAACTGAGTCTGGATGAGATTACAAAAGGAATGAAGATAGACAAAAGTGAGAAGAGGAGGAATTAGTGAGCTTTGGGATAACCAAGTTGTGCAAGAAGAAAGTAAACCAATATTCAGTTAGAAACATAAAAATCACTCCAGTGTCTCTGAATTTTGATATAACATGAGGATTATTATAATATTTGTGTAAAGAGGGAAAAACCTTTCTCAAATGTGAAGGGAAAAGAGATAGAGGGGAGAGAAAAGAGAAGAGAAAAGCATGAGTAAAAGAATTCACATGAACATGTATGTTCTGTACACGTCCCAGTTCCCACAAAGAATGTAAACATATGTTTTGTAATCTTGGACTGATGAAAATTGAAAGTAAAGTAATTTGAAAAAGAAGAAAGAAAATGGTACATTTGACATTCATGCTTTTCTTCTTCAGCTATCCATTTCATGGTCTCTTCAGCCTCAATTGGCAAGAATGCCCCCAGAAGGAAATCCTAAAAATCTCAACCTTGTTTTTAAAGATCTAATCTTTAAGCAAATCCTCTATTCATTGGTTTGTATGTTCCTTCCTATTCAAATATATTGCTGAACATTAAAATGCTAAGGAAGATTCCAAATAATTACCTGGAATCCATACATGGAGCACTTTCTCATCCTTAATAATTAGCAATCTATCATGACAGAGTATAGCAAGTCCATTTTTGGTGGGAGGAGCCAAAAATGGTCAGGTGGCTGTCCAAATTTCTGGTTCAAAAATCATTTTTGTCACTTATTGGAATTATTTGTCTCTGCAAACTAAGATTTTTAGTGAGAAGAGCCCCAAGTTTCAAGATAGAAAACAAAAAATTGTAAAAGAGATATTAAGTTCAGCAGAGCAAGAAAATACAATCTCTACCATATTAATCCCTGGACCCACATATTTGGGTTATGGAAGCCCATTGATTTAAAGCACACACTGGAATTTCATTATAGAGAGTTTTAAGATTTTTCTTTCAGCCTTTATCAAGTTTCCAGCAATTTATTCCATTGTTCTATCATTACATATGGCTACTTGCTTCTGGTAGGATATTTGTAAGAGCTATAAATAGCATGGGCATGAGCTCATTACTCTTTTTCTCTCTCTCTCCACGCCTCCCTCTCTCCCTAACTCTGTCTTTCTCTCCCTCTCCCTTTCTGTCTTTGCTGAATGAGTTTCTCAATGAGAAACAGCATATATGGAATGCAAAATGCCATGGTAGAGATTAAGATATTTAATATATCCATGGATAGAAAAATAAGTATCTATTTTTGTGAGCATAAATCATAGCCCTCTTCCTGATGAAAATGAGGTCATTTGTCATCAGATGGACAGATGGTCCCCCAAATTCAGTTATATTTAGTCTCCAGCTCTAGTGCTTGCTAGTGACCAGTTGGGCACACATTACTGACAGTTGCCAGCAAAGTCTTGGTGAATTGAAACACTGGTGCAGAGCTAGTACACATCTTCTTTTTATACAACCGTGGTTGTATATTCCCTTGGCAAGTTGTACATCATGAAATATTGGAACTACTGGAAAAACAAATGCTAACTGACATCCACAGAATGAAAGATCATATCACTTTCTCCATATCAAGAGTTTTCACTCCTGTAGGTGTCCTTTTGTGGATAAAATCATGACATACAGAAATCCTTATATGCTCCACCTTTTCCAACAGGCTTGTTGTATTACTCCATTTGGGCTGTTATAATAAAAGTATCATGAACTAAGAGACTTATCAATATAAGAAATTCATATCTCCAATTCTGGGACACAAGAAGTCCAGAATCAAGGTGACAGGAGTGCCTATTGAGACTTCCTACCTCCTAGAACCTTCTAGATTTTTATTACACTATGGAAAAATTAGCTAGTACTCTGGAGTCTCTTCTATGAGGGGAGTAATCTTACTTATGAAGACTCCACCTTTATGAAATAATGACCTCCAAAATATCTGACCCTCTAATATCATTACCTTGGGGATTTGAATTTTAACATAATAATTTTTGCGAGAGCACATGTATTCAGAATACAACTCTATATTCTATGGAAATATATGGAAATATATTCAGATACAACTCTATATTCTATGGAAATTAAACAAAAAAATTGACATACTAAAGAAATAGCTTTCTAGACAGAAAGTAAATACAGATATCTGATTTTCTCAACAACAAACCAATGTACCTCTCATGGTTGAACTAATGGCAGGAGGTTGGAGATAGTGCTGGAGGTGCTAGGTGCAGAAATTAGCTCACAAAATGCTTTGTACAGGGTAGATGAAGAATTTAAGTCTTCAGACACAACAATGAGAAACATTTGAAGAAGCAGAAGACATATAGTTAGATTTGAAGAGTTTATTTGGCTCTAATATACAGCAAATAGTATAAGGAAGCAATAAAGATAAAATGACAGATGATTAGTGGCAGAAATACCAGCATTAGTACTGTAATTTTGCCATACTTTAGACTAAATGGATTGTTATGTTTTAGGGTACTGGTTCTGGAGACCAGTTGCTACTTATACTGGATGTCAGGAGAAAGCAATTCTTAATTCTACCTCGCAAGTCATGTGAGTTTCTGAAATAATAATTATTGCTCAATATAGCTCTTCTCAACTCATTCACTTTCTCTTTGGCACGGAGGCTGCACAAGTACCAGTGGATGGAAATGGCCATTCCTCTTGGGCATTCAAGGCCCTGGCAACTGGAGATCTTACAGCTCTTACGTGGGATATGGGTGCCTAACAATGGTATGGAGTTTAAAGAAAGAGCAACTTTATTTGGAGCATCAGGTTTATCCTCGTTATCCATGTGACTTTCTGTAAATAGTATAATTTATTCAAACTGTGAATTACTTGACAGAACTTTGGTGTGAATGTTGTGTAATAAAAGCAAAGGCAGTCACTGCAAAGACCAGTGGGAGAAAATGTGTTCACAAGACCTTGCATAGTTTGTGGCTCATAGAAAAGAGCCCACACATGTTCACATCCTTCCTTAAAATAATCTGAAGGTCGGTCAAGTGATAGTAGCTTAGGTATCTTAATATCACTTGCATATAAAAGTCATAAATACCTATTTTATATTTTGCCCATAATTGTGAACCCATTTCATGCAATTTCTGTTGTTTAAATTATGTAATAAAAAGAAAATAATTAGGAACTAATCTTTGCCTTGTCCTAATTAGAACTAAAACATCAAGGTATAAGAATTATGATGGACAATAGCTCAATAAATACTGATAATATATTCACAAATGAAAGCATTTTATCTAGTAAAATGACTTCATCCCTACTAAATTCACAATTTTTGAAAGTATATGATTTTCTCATTTCTACACACCTCCCAATTCTTTTGTTATTTTCCCTATTAGAAAGAGAAAATAAAATCACTCTTAAATAACCTAATCTCTACAAAAACTGTTATATATATGCATTGCATACTTTTTAGCTCTGTTCTGAAATAAATATTATTGCAGCCATTAGAATGTAGAGGTTTTGAGAATTTTGTTTATAGCTCATTATCCTTCAGTGACCTAGAAGAAAGGCCAGAATTTTAACAAGGCCTTACTTGGTCACGTCTGCTCCACTCTACCTGGCACTCTTTTCGGGCAGCTATCAAGAGGAAGAAGAGGTTTTAAATCTCTCTCTCTCTCTTTCTCTCTCTCTCTCTGTCTCTCTCTCTCTCTCTCTCTGTCTGTCTCTGTCTCTGTGTCTGTCTTGCTCTCTTTCTCTCTCTCTCTCTTGACCTGTCTCAGCTTTTCTAGATGATTAGAAAATCTTCTGAAAGGATCATATTCTGAAAGGATTAGAACTATAACTGAAGCCAGTGGCTTTCTCAGTGGCATCAAACACTCAATAAAACTCAAAAGAAAGCAAAAACTCAGCAACATAAATTCCACATTCAAATTTTAAAAGTATTAATATTTATACTTTCAACTCTTCATTCTTATTTTATCTATTCATCTCAGGAGAAGCTGCTGTCATGTAAACTTACTAGATATTATTTATTTCATTATAGTGTCTGAATATTTGCTATCTAAGCACTAAGAGTAATGTATATGATGTTTTTAGGACACATATTCTTCCAGCTGGTGTTGTTTTAAACCACATATGACTTAGTTATCATGGAACAAACTAATAATAGAGTTCCCCTTTGGCCCATGTAGATTTATTTGGGAGATGTCTATACAGATGCATAGTGAAAATATGATGTCTATACAGATGCATAGTGAAATTCACTCTAAGCCATTATGATTACATAGAAAACAGTAAAGTGGTAGAAAACTAAAAAAAAAAAAAAATTGGAATCTAGTTTGGATGAGACATCAAGACTGGATCTGATGATATTTGGAGACTTTGTTAAGATATGAATTTCTACAATTTTAACTTTAATGAAAGGCTGGGGATGTAGCTCAGTGGTAGAGCTGTTGCCTAGCAAACACAATTCCCTGTGTTTAGTTCCCAGAACTACAGAAGACAGAAAGAGAAAAAAAGAAAGAATGAAAGGGAGGAAGAAATGAAATGAAGGAAAAAAGGGAGGAAGAAAGAAAGAAGAAAGAACAAAAGCGCAAAGAAAGGAAGAAAAAGAAGGAAAGAAAGAAAGGGAAGGAAGGAAGGAAGGAAGGAAGGAAGGAAGGAAGAAAGAAAGAAAGAAAGAAAGAAAGAAAGAAAGAAAGAAAGAAAGAAAGAAAGAAAGAAAGAGAAAGAAAGATAGATAGATAAATAGATAGTGGTACCTCAGTTCACAAACTCAATTCTCTTCATGATTCTGGTCACAAACTGACCTGAATGAGAACCAAATCAA
>NW_004955474.1:10507735-10549570 GCF_000276665.1 Chinchilla lanigera | reverse complement strand
AAGAAAGAAAGAAAGAAAGAAAGAAAGAAAGAAAGAAAGAAAGAAAGAAAGAAAGAAAGAAAAAGAAAATGGTAACATCTTCAAGTTATAGTTATGTATGTTACTATAAATACATACATATCTGTGTGGAAAAGTACTTTGAAATTTGCAATAAAAATTACTTAAAATGTTGGTTATTTTATGTTTGATTTAGAAAATGATACTATTGGAGGTAAAAGCAAAAAAAGTTTAAATGTAAAATTACACGTTTCAAATTACACATGTCAAGCATAAATTATGCTTGAGCTGTCTCAGGATCCAAAACTTAGAAGATCCAAATGATGATAATCTATGTGCTTCAGGTAGAGTGAGATTTCTCTATTAAGATCCCAGTGATGAGAGAAATGGTCCAGGCTTTTGTGAAAAGTCTTCTCTTTCAGTTTGAACAGTAAGCTCAGCGACTTTGTAAGTCAAGAAAATCTTTCAACACAGAATTTCTACACATAGCTCAACCACGAATATGCATAAATATACACAAACATAAATGGCTATACAACATAACATAAAGTGGTCATGTACATGTACTGCTAAAACAAAAATGACATAAAAAGGCTACATAAAAACATAAGTAAATTGGGTTTCTCAGAAATACATTTCCCGAGGATTACAAATGACAGAGTTAATAAAAATAACAGAGTAGAAACCAACAGGAAAGTGCAGTGTCTCCAGGACTGTAATGGAGACACCTACAAAACAATAACTTGATGAAGAGGAAAAAAATTCTCCAGGAATCATGAACCAGTTGACAGGAAAACTAGAAACTGCAAAGATGTTGAGGAAATGAAGCACAATACGGAAAAGAATGAACCAATGTGGAAATCTTGCTCATGGAGGAAGACTTGTCTCTGCTGAAATAAGTGAGCATTGGTAGGGCTGAAAGTCCAAAGGAGAAACAAATGGTAGGTTCCACAGCACTAGGTTGAAGAGAAGCTCACAGCTACTGTAACCTGCAGAAACAGCTAGCGTTTTACTCTGAAAGCGACTCCTTCCAGGCAGGCTGAACCTGGAGAAGGAATCCAGTAGTGCACACGGTACATGTGAGTGTTTAACCGCGAATTATTTTGGGAAGGAGTTAATTGTGTTGAACTGAGCTGCAGAACAATTACAGAACAACTACACTGCAAGATTTGTCATATCACCCTATCAGAGTAACTGGGTAGGAGATGGCGACAAGGCACAGCTGTGGAGAGAGCATGGGTAGATATGACCTCTCTGAGAAATTTAAGTTCAGGTCAGCGAGGACGCAAGGGCCCCATCCTCTGCGGTGCAAAGCCAAGCTGGTCATATGTGGGTTTTGAGGGAACCTGAAAATGTTGGAATTAAGTCCAGTAATCTGCTTGAACCCCCATCTTGCTGTCTACATGCAGCACAGAACTCAGTGGTTTGTTTGATTTCTCCATGTAGCAACCGGAACGAGCATGCACCCGGTCACTACAGTCTGGGGTGTGTCAACAGAGATTCTGGAACAGTGGAGGAGGGCACCTCTCCCACCACAGGCACTAAAGCTAGTGGAGGAAAGTCATGGCTTGGCGTGCATAGAGCACACAGAAAGTGGGGGTGGCTGGAGTGACTGTGGCTTCATAGTGTACAAGCTTGAGCATCCATATTGAGTGCTCACACACAAAAGTGAGACTGTGGAAACTGAACAGGTTTTAGCACAATTAACTGTCCCTTCCCCATACCTGCTGGATTCAAAAATTGTGGACAATGGAAAGAAACCACTCACTCAAAAACACAGAAAAATTTTTTGGACTCATTTCTTTTCTGTTCTGTTCTTTCCATTTTTAAATTGGCTTTTTAGGTTTTAGAATTTTTCTATTTTTTCCCCTTTTTTGTTCTTTATTTGTCCTATATATTTCTTTTTTTGGTCCTTTCTCTGTACTTTTCTCTGCTTAACTTTTTATTCTTTTTGACTGTTTGTGTCACCTAACTCCCTTAATTTTCTGTTACTTCTTAACATCGTCTATCTCACTTCGCCCTCCCTCTGATGTTCCTTTTCTTTATTTTTCAAATTTTATTTCCTTCACTCCTTCATTTCCCATCCTCTGTGTCATGACTGATATTACTATTAAGCTCTATTAGTCTTTAAATATTTAGTTAATTCTAAATTGCTATTGTTGAATTATTTTCTATTTTTAATGGTATTATAGATGTTATATTTAGTAGTTAGTTACTGTACATCAATATTTGGTTGGTGTTTTTGCTCATAATTATAGATCTCTTTTCTTTGTTTAAAAGGGATAGAGTGGTGGCTTCCACTGGCTCTCATAGTATGTCAATACTGAATTGGTCCTTGACTCTGTTATTTTTGCTTATTTTGTTGTGATTGCAAACTGGCATAGTCACTGCTATTTTTGTCTACTATATGCCAGTATTTGATTACTCTTTGCATCATCAACAATACAATGGTTCCTTTCTGGAGAACTGAATGTTGGTCTAATTACACACATCATTCCCTCTCAAATTAATGGAGGTGGTAGGATCATGAGACTGAGGCAAAGGCCAGCAGTTAGCCATACCCAGAGCTCATACACACATACACACACACACACACACACACACACACACACACACACCAAAAACATAAGAAAAAAGTAAAAAAGTACACTCAAAAACTTCTAACTGCTCCAAAGCTGATCCATGGGGCATCAGTGGGAGAAACTCAGATGCAAAGCAACTGAGCAAAATGCAGTGATAAAAGACAACACAATAACTGATCAAAAAGTTGCTCAACAAGGTTAAAGATGATATAAGTAAACAGAAAATGGACATGATAAAACAGCAAGTTTAACAAGATCAAAGACAATACAAATAAACAAAAAATGAACTTAATAAAATAGCAAGCTTATTAATGGAATTAATAAAATATCGGATGATCTAAATAAAACACCACAAAACACAACTGACCAGTTTTGTAAAGAATTTGTGTCCATGGAAAATACCAAAAAGAAATCGAGGAAATTAAAAAAAAAAAAAACATTATTGAAGTGTGTGGGCAGAAGTGGCCAATGTGAGGACGGAGTGTCAGAACTGGAAGATAGGATTGATTTAAGTAATTCCTTAAAAACAAGAAAACATAAAGATGTATCCAGGAGCTGCAGGATGACTCAAAAAAGGCTAATCTAACATTAACAGGAATTAATGTAAAACAAGATGAAAGCACGAGTGTCATGAAAAACCTATTTGCAGAGGTAAAAGCCGAGGAGTGTCCAAATATGGAAAAAGAATTTAATATGCAGATAAGTGAGGCACATAGAACTCCAAATATCAAATATGAGAAAAAGAACTTCTGCATGACACAGCATAATCAAAATCCCATAAGTCTTAGAAAGACAGAATCTTAAAAGGTGTTAGGAGAAAGCAACAAATCACTTACAAAGGAACACCTGTTAAAATTACAGCAGACTCCTCAACACAAGACTTAAAAGCCAGAAAATCTTGAAGTGAAGTCATTCAAAAGTCCTAAAATGAAGTAACTTTCAACCTAGACTAGTATATTCTGCAAAACTTTCAAAATTAATGGAGACATAATGTATTTCCATCAAAAATAACAATTAAGCTAGGCGTGGTGGAGCACCCCTGCAACCCCAACACTAGGGAGGCTGAGAAAGGAGGATCATTTTAAATTCGAGGACATCTTTGGTTACAAAGTGAGCACAAGGCCAGCCTGCATTGCATAGCGATATCCTGTCTATCTATTTTAAAGATAAAAGCAATAGTAGTTAAAAGTTTCTTGACCATGAAACTTGCACTCCAAAATATTGTCTAAGTATTCACCAAATATTGTCTAAGTATTCACCAGGATTTGACTATGGATCACCACAGGTTACACTAGAACAGGGGCATCACCACCCTAAATTCTCTCAGCTGTAGTTCTGTTACCATTCTCTTAAATTCTAGCAGTTAAACAATTCAGTTAAAATAATAATAAATATATCTATGAGATCATATCATCTACCAGTTAGTTTACTTAATTTAATAATAATTTTAGAGAATTCATAGCTGTTAATTGAGACTAGGAAGGAAAATAATTTTGTATTTGATAAACATTAATAATTATGTGGAATTGGACTTCTACTATGTTCTCCATTCATGGCATGTTTATTTATAAAACTCACCAAATCAAAGGTCATAGATACAGTTGTCACCATCTTACAATTCCTCAAAATACATGTAATGTTTATAAACAAAATTCAGAACTTGAAGTTTCTTTATTTTTTTAAAGCACTTTTCTTGAAGACTATTTTATGTATTATCAAACCCACCAATTTCAAGTACATAATTCATTAAATTTTGTATTTTATTTTACTGAGAGGTATAATCATCATCATATGTAAGTTTTAGAAAATTTTCCTCATCTGAAAAAGATGGCACAGGTCTTCTTTTCATGGAATCCTTATATCTACTCCCCCTCACACACAAAGTCCTAAGCAATCACTGATTTACCCTATTTTTATAAATTTCCTTTCTGAACGTGTCATATAAAGTCAATCATACACAGTGTAGTCTTGCATATGATTTCCTTCACTTAGTGTAATACTTTAAACACAATAATGACATAGCAAGTATCAATTGTTCTTTAATTTTTATTGTTTAATAGCATTCCACTGTATCATAAACTACTTTATTTTTCCACTCATTAGTTAATAGATAGTCACTATTTCCCCGTTTTCTTTTTTGCTATTGGGAATAATGCTATGAATATTTACTTGCACGCTTTTGAATACACATAGCTTAACTTGGGGAGAGTAGCTATCTAAGAATAAAATTGTTGATTCAGATGGTAGTTTTATTTTTTTTTTGGTGGGGCTGACTAACTGTTTTCTAAAATAGCTATATTATTTTATGTTATCACATCATTATTTGTTTCTGTTTGTCTCCATTCTCCATGACATGTTCACTGTTTGTTTTATAAATTATAGCCATCAGTGAGTATGAAGTGGTAGTTCATTATGGCTTTAATTTGCATTTCCCTGATGGCTGATAATGTTGAGCATTTTTTGTTTTGCATGTTCATTAGCTATTCATGCGTCTTCATTGGTGATATTCTTGTTCATATTATTTTTCATGTTTTGATCATGTTTATTTTCTTACTGACTCTTAGGAATTTTGTAAAGTCTGATTATAATTACCTGACTGAGTATTTATTTTGCAAATGTTTTCACTCCTGACCAATTGCTTGTCTTTCATTTATGATGGAGTTTTTTGATGTCATATATTATTAATTTTATTAGCTTAATTTTTTTCTTTTACGAACCATGTGTGTGGTGATATATATATATAATATATATATAATATATATCATATATGTATATATATATATCATACATGTATGTATATATATATGTCACATATAAGTGTATTATTCATTGAAGTTATTTTTTTTATTCTGATCTCAGGAAAACCTCTACATTCATCTTTCCACATGTGATATTCAACCTTAACATTTCCAATTATAAATCAATGTAGTTCCACTATACCAAACCGACTAGATGAATATGAGTAGCTATCTGGCCTAATTAGCTTCCAGTAGTCATTGATCAACAGTACTACACGAAATTGCATACCAGAAACAAGAAGCTAAACTGTCTGGGGCTCAGCATAATCATTTATCATAAGATCAATTATGCAAAATCATGAATCCTAATGTAGATTTTTCCTACTTGAACCATCATCCCGGGAAATATAATTGGTTTTCTACTTTAGCCAAATATAAATATAAAAGTCCAACAGATACCCACAGAGATGATTGTATAGGAAATTTTATAGAAGTCATAGTCAAACTTGAGAACAATTTTTATCTATTTGACTTATAGGCAAATGGATAAATAATAGTGGAATATTACATAGCAATGGAAAGAAGAAACTGAATGATTCATATAACAATGTGAATAAAATACAAAAAATTTATTCAGTATAAGAGAAGCTAAAAATAAAAGTAAATGGTGTGTAATTCTATGTACTGTACATAAAACTGCAGGAAAGCTAGGCTCTGGCAACAGAAGTCAGAACAGTAGTGAGCTTGGAGGGAAACTTTATCAGGAAGGGGAGATGAGATGAAGTGTTCTTGGTAGAAGAAATAGAGTGTGTTCTGACAAAAATGTGGCTTTTGTGGTATATATTTTTTGGGAACATTAATTGAACCAAAAATTATAACTAAATTATACCTTATCCAAAAAGACATTTACTCTTCTAAAACTATTTGAAGAACTGACCGAGTACATTTGTTTTCAGTTATGTCTGTAACAAATTAACCTGGCCTTCATCATTTAAAACAATATTAATTTATTATCTGACTCTCCTTCCAATCAGAATTTTTAAATGGATCTGGTAGAACTAAATCAATGTGAGAGCGGCACTGCATTCCATTCTGGAATCTCTAAAGGAGGGCTTGTTTTTAGCTTCTAGAGGCTGATCATATTCCTTAGAGCAAATCTTTTCCTTTTCTGAACCCAGCCAAATCCAGGGCTGTTTCTCATCTTTCTCACATTACAACAATTGGATTACCACACAAACAGTTTTGGAGGGGCGGAGGAAAAGGGAGCTTTATTCTGGCAAGCATACTGAGAAACCTACCCACCACATTTAGCATCATGTCTATGGGAAAATAAAAATAGATTGAATGATCTGAGCCATTTAATCTGTAGTCATCCACAAAAACTTACTTTTAGAGGACTTTAGAAGAATAATTCATAAGTAACTCCCCCCATAGCTCACTGCCAATATCATACAGGATATTCTCAGATCTATTGTAATAATTGCAAACTGATAGGCTGGAAGAAACCAAATAATAACATACATCTTCTGTAACAAACAAACATCTGCATGGTAAAGAAAAATATGCTTCCAATATAAAAATATTGGTTATTTACCTTAAACATAATTGGACATTAAAATTACTCATTTCAGCAAATGCGTGAGAAACCATAAAACTAATATTGCTTTCTAGTATGGATCATATTGAACCTCAAGGTAAAAAATTCCTTCCAAAATGTTTTTAATTTTTATATTTTATTAGCTCATTTTTGCAGTATATAGTTACATTCCCAGTGGGGAACTGGTACATGTATATAACACATTTTAAGTGTTTTCTCATCCCCTTCACCTCATCCCTTCCTCTCCCATCTCTTGGACCCCTTCACATTTGTAAAAGACCCATCTCCATATATTCCATTATTTGGCTTTTATTTCACTCTTTATTTTTTAGTTCAGGTTTCCCATATAAGAGAAATTATGCAATACGTAAACATGTGTTTCTGATTTATTTCACTTATCATTATGTTCTCAAAGTACATCCATTTTCCTACAAGTGATTCATATTTACCCACTTTAGGGCAGACTAGTACTCCACCATGTATAAATGCCACAATTTCTTCATTCATTCAGCTATTGATGAATATAATGCCACTTCATTTATACTATATTAACAAAAGGCCAGCTCAAATTTAGCACTTACAGGTAATTCTTCCCAGAAATCTCTTAGCATTTCTGTACAATTTTTAAGACATATCCTTGGAACTGTCTTACCTTATGTGGTTGAGGGTTAGTTTGCCAGAAATAGCATTAAAACCATCCTTAGAAATGTGCACAGTAAGCCACGTAGTAGGGGGAAACCCCACACACTGCCACTCTGCAATTGCCAAAGCCTTGGTTCTGAGGAACCTTGTGGCATGACCCATACCCTTACACTGTGGGACAGACAGCATAAGGAACACCTGCTACATGGCAACTGGCTTGTCCAGAAGAAATCAGGGTAAATCCACTCTAACGAATGGAAACAATTTGCATACAAATACTGAATTTATGATCAGTTCTGTTATATAACTAGACTTTGCTCTTATAGTCTAAAGTACAAAACCAATAATTACCACAATTTTTCAGTTTCTATATTGTGCTTGATGATATCATCATTGCTAATTGTATTACTCTAGCTAGGATGTCATAGCTATTGTAATTAGTAGTTCTCCATTATGTAACAACATTGAGAAATTCTGGGATAATAACCTTGTTGCAGCCCTACACCAAAAGCCTGGGAACTGAGCCAAACAGAAACCAACATCCTACTCTCAACTCACCGGAAAGGGGGAATCTTAGGACAGACAGAAACCAAGAATCTCCTAGACACAGAAGATATCCCGGAAGTACAGACCTTACCTGGAGAGGCCTTGACATTGGTGATATAGCTATCTACTACCAAAACTCACAAGCATCATCACAGAAAAGAAAATAAAAAGTTTTTGAAATAGGAAATGTCAAGTTGAAAGAGCAATATGCAATCTCAGAACCTCAGCCCACCCATAACAGGTCCAGAAAATATTGATATAAGAGATATTGGAAGTCACAAATCTGAAATTTCTGAAATGATAGCAACTGAAGCAAAGAAACAACTCCATCAAGCAATAGAAGAAATCAGATCAGAAATAATATGTCAGGCAATCATAATGAAAGAATTTCTCAGGATGTCTAAAGAAAACATACATTAAAAATAGGAGCATGGAGAAATTATGGAAACCTTGAATTAAAAACATAGGGAAGTAGTTGAATGCATGAAACAGATTCAGAGATATAAAGGAAATTAAAAATTCCATTGAAATCTGGCAAAACCACTTGAAAGAAACTGAACACAGACTTTCAGACCTTGAAAGAAGGTTTCCAGGTAGTGATCATGAAAGGAAAGATCTCTTAGAAATAACAAGGAACCAGGAAATAACAATTAAACAGTTATAAGATAATGCAAAATAAAACACTATAAGACAGATAGGTGTCAATGAAAAAATCAAGAGTCAACACAAATGACAGAAAAAGACTATTTGTAGGAGTAATACCAGAAAATTTTCCAAGCATGGAGAAACAATCTGACACTAAGTAAGATAAGTAAGGCATATAGAAATCAAATAGGCCATAACAAAGATAAATCTATACCCAGACATAATAACAAAGATCCCAGAAGTTTGGCACAAGAACAGACTATTAAGAGCTGTTAGAGAAAAGAAACAGATCATCTATAAAGAAAGCCCATCTCAATAACAGCAGACTTCTCAACACACACTTTTAAGGCAAGAAGAGCTTGGAATGAGATATTTCAGGTCATGGAAGAAAACAACTTCCAGGGCTGGGCGTATAGCTCAGTGACACACTGCGAAAATCATACTAAATAGACAAAAACTGAAAGCTTTCACTTAAAATCAGGAAAAAGACAAGGATTTCATGGTCATCACTCCTATTTAATATAGTTCTGAAAACATTAGCCAGAGCAATTAGACAAGATATAGAAGTAAAAGGAATAAGAATATTAAAAGAAGTAGAAGTATCATTATTTGCAGATGACATGATACTGTACATAGAAGACTCTAAAAATTTTACCAAAAGACTTCTAGGTTTAATAACTGAATTCAGTAGCCTGGCTTTATACATAGTAAGCACTCAAAAATCAACAACAATCCTGTAGACAAACAAAAACTCACTGAGAGAGACCACACCCTTCACAATTGCATCCAAAAAATGAAATATTTAGGAATTAATATAAGAAAGGAAGTAAAAGATCTATAAATGAAATTACAGTACCTTTAAAAAAGAGATTGAAGAAGATTTCAGAAAATGGAAAGATATTCCTTGCTCATGAATAGGAAGAAACTACACTGTGAAAATGGCCATATTCCCAAAACTGCTATACAGATTTAATGCTACCCCAATCAAAATACCATTAACATACCTCACAGACCTAGTGAAAATGTTCTTAAAATTCATCTAGAATGAGAAGAGACTTAGAATAGCAAAGACAATCGTGGGCAACAAAGGCAACTCAGGAGGCAATCACAATCTCTGACTTGAAATTATACTACTAAGCTGTTGTGATAAAATCTGCATGGTACTGACAAAACAAAACAACACAAACCCGAGGAACAATGGAACAGATTAGAAGATGCCCACACAAATACAAACACACTCAACCACTTTATCTTTGACAAAAGGTCCAAACATGTTCCCTGGAAGAAAGATAGCCTCTTTAATAAATGGTGCTGGGATAACTAGCTTTACACATTCTGAAGACTAAAACTAGACCAGTGACTATCTCCATGCAATAACCTAAAGTCAAAATGGATCAAAGATCTAAATATTAAACCAGAAACACTAAATCTACTGGAAGAGAAAGTAGATACACATCTTAAAGACATAGGGATAATCAGAGTTCATGAACAAAAACCAAACTACACAGAGAATACTTTAAGAATCAACAACTGTAATCTCATTCTATTAAAAACTTTTTGCACATCAAAAGAAATCACCAAGAGAGTGAAAAGAAAACTCATAAATTGAGAAAAAATTTACACACACACACACACACACACACACACACACACGATAGCTAAGATAATTATACTACTAATTTCTATAGTTTATGGTAAGGAACTCCTCAGAGAAAGGAATTTTATCTAAAACTTATAAAGAATTTTAAAAATCAGACCACCAAACTTCAAAGACTCAATCAAATCATGGGCATCTGAGATGAATGCACACTTCTCAGGTAAAGAAATAGAAATGGCAGATAAATATATGAAAAAGTGTTCAATGTCACTGGTAATTGGATAAATGCAAATTAAAAGAACACCGAGATTCCATCTCACTCCAGAAAATAATGGTTATCATCAAAAAAATCAGCCAATAACAATTGCTGGCAGTGATGTGGGGAAAAAGGAACTCTTCTCCACCGTTGGTGTGATTGCAGATTTGTGAAACCACCGTGGAAATCATAGTGGAGATACCTCAGAAAATTTAGGATTAAAGTCCCCATTCCACCTATGCATTCTCCTTGTGGATATTTTCCCAGGATAATTGAAAGCATCATACCACAGCGACACATGTGCACCAATGTTTGTAGCAGCACAGCTTATCATATCTAAATCTTGGAAACAACTCAAATGCCCAACTGAGGAATTGATAAAGAAGATGTGGTATTTTTATATAGTGGAGTATTATTCAGCTATAAAGAAAGATAAACTCAAGGCTTTTAAAGGTGAATGGATGCAACTAGAGACCATACTTATAAGTGAAATAAATCAGACTCACATGTGTAAACATATTGTTTCCATAATGTAATAAACTGAATTAGTAAATAAAATCCAGAAGGTACAACACGTATTGTGAAAGGTAAAGGAACTGCTCAAAAACAAAGAACAACTGGGATGGTGGAACTGAGAAGGAAGTAAAGGGGAAACATCTCTATATATGTACACACACACAGACACACACACAGACACACATAAGATAGCTAAGATAGTTATACTACCAATTTATATTATTGGAAAGAACTATTCATGCTTATATTATTTAACCAATATTACTTGCCTATATCTAGTAATCTGAACAATTATTTTGAAGGTAACAATATGCAATATAAGAACCATTGTTAATTTCCTATCATTTTGTTCTGAAATTCTGTATTGCTTTTATTTTTTATTCTCTCTAAAAAAAATTTAAAAGGAGAAATGGATCAGTAGACTTGACATGATATGGAAAAACATAGCAGATCTTGTCGTTTTTCTGGCTTAGTAACTATTTTTACATATGTAAGTTTCTAACAGTCCTTTGCCTTGTTATAAGTTATCCAGAACACTATGGTACTTTTCCTAAAGACAGGGTCTCTCAAGCTTTGGTATACATTTTATGTCTTGCCTCCAAACATTCCGATTTAATTCAGCTACAAACCAACCATCACATCCGAGGTTAAAATTTCCCTTTGAATATTGAATAGCATTGTTTTAGGGTCTGGGTTAAGAACTACAGGAAATGAGAACATTGATGATTTTGGTAACAGAAAGAAAATAGAGGTTACAAACGCACCTGCTACATTACAAACTCAGGTAATGCCTACAGCCTGGAGAACTGATACATTTGATGATACATTATGTAACTTTGTACCCTAAGTTAATTTCTGATAGCGATTCCTATGTGTTTCTAAAACTGAAAAGATTCAGTAAGGTCAGGCAAAGCATCTTAATGTGTATTTATTCAGTCGATGAGTCCTTCATAATCCCAGTCCTTTATTCTTCAATCACCTCACAATTATTGAAGGAATCTTTAGAATTTTCTCCAAATATTTTTTCATTTGTCTAAGGTTTAAAGTTTTAAAACAAAACAAATTCTACATTTAAAAATAATTCATAGTTCATGGGTGGTGAATGTACCTTGGTGGTATAATGCTTGCCTAGTATGTATAATACTCTGAGTTCTATCCCCCACACCACAAAAAAAAAAAAAAAAACACTGTTGAAACAACACACCAGTGCTTCCAATGTTTAAGACCATTTTCAATATTCAGGGTATAGAAAGAATATTTTATAATGGTTCTTAAAAATCCTTCACTATTTGATCCAGTGTCACTCTGGAATTTTTACAATGTATGTTAGGGATAAAGAAAGGAAAATGTATTTAGTGGTAAAAATGAATTGTCTTCCTTAATAGTTTTTTCCTTTGCCCTTATTTTGTCTTTATTATTTTTTTCTTTACCTAACACTGTATATCCTTTGAAGACTATTATTTAAAAATACATACGTCCTCCAAGGGAAAAAGATTGTGGAATGGAACTAAGAGGAGGTTTTAATTATAAGACCCAGCTCTCCTTTGATCTGCAAGGTTGATTTGACGTGGTTCCTTGGATAAGTGAAATATGAGCTGTTCCCTAACCTTCCCTAGAGAAATCATGGCAACTGCAATGGCAGGGGAAAACCGCAATAACTTTTACTGACTTTCATGTACTGGCTGAAAAAAAGCACTATTTCTGAGCAACTATTCCAAAAATTTTAACAGTCTTAAAGGCAATAAGAGAGTCATGTGATAAGTGGAATTAATCTTATTGGGATCCAAGCCTAGGATCTTCAAGCTTCTGCTCAGAGGTATGATGACAGAATAAAACACAGACAAAACATATATTTTAGCTACAAGGAGCACCAGGATGTTCATACTCCTAACAACAGGTGAAGTCCAGGAGACATGGTGTCTTTGGCTTTTATTAGGTGTGCATCTTGATTGGGGAATGTGCTGGTGGGCTGCGTGAAGCAGTGGGAATGAACTGCTGAAGTGATCAAGTTCAAGACTTGAAGAATAATACATTATAAAGTGGGTTATATACACTGGGATAGATCATGGTTAACTGGTAACCTGACTGTCTGCTAAGTGGATTATTGCACTAGACAGAATTTGCACAAGTTAAAGCCTTCAACTTCCATATTATCTTTCTTTGAGGCACCAGAGCTCCACAGGCTGTTTGCTGGTCTTGGCTCTGGCTGTTAGTTGAAAGATCTTTGCTAAGCCAGCTGCAGGCCTTGCCACAAGCCATGTAGGCCTAAGATAGACTCTCAATTTATTTTTATGCCAATTTATTAATATTAGTCATTGCCTATTTGTACCACATCAAGTTGGTCCTCAGCAAATCTCACGAACAGTTCTCTGTGACCTCAGATCTACTCTGGATATTTCTGTGTTTCATTTATTACTGGATTGAGTCACTTTCACAGCACAATGCGGATTCCTCATACTGTTTCCCTGGTACTTGAAGTAAGGACTAGTACAGTGGGAAGTAAAATCACTTGTATTGATCTTCACTTTCCCTATCAAAGCAATGTGTCAAACACTGTAACACAAATGCTACCATACAGGCATGGAAGATAGAAGCTTACAGATTCCTGTCACATTCGGATACCTATTCTACCTGCTAGAAACATTTGCTGATATCAGGAGAAATGGTGGATTATTGAGAATTTATTAAGGATAAGATTTTCATGCTGCTTTTATTCCTGGTGGGGCTTGTTAGCAACAAAAATGATACAATAAGCTGGCAAGTGCATTATACCCCTTTGTCACAAACTTAGAAAAATATCTTCAAGGCTCAGCACCACAGATGTTATCTCTTGCCTGGAGAATAGAACCATGCCCTGGCTGTATCTCAGTCATCCTAGCATCCTAGAGGATCTCAACCTGGTACCTCTGTTCCTGCCACTGTGGTGATATTATTTAAAGACTAGGAATTAGTGAGTAAATGTGATACACCACAAATAAATGAGAAGTAAACTTAGAGAAAATAGAAAAAGGCATATTATAAAATTTTTATTGGGTTGAGTTATCTGGAATATGGAAGAAAAGTACCTACCAGTACTTAAGGGCACGTATCATGCTTTGTGTCCTAAAACCACTGAGAGAGACACACACACAATGCCTAATGAATCCTTGGAGTTTACTACATTTGTTCTTTAGGTGTTTTTTCCTAACTCTTTCACCAAGTGCTATAAAATTGAGTAGGGCCTAAAACCTCCATGGTAAACCTATAGCACACATGCCACAGTGGGCTGTTTGTATCATTGAAAGCTCTGAAAGGTTCGCCATAACTGATCTAGAAGAAATGTGTAACAAGTCATCTGGAGAGTATTCTGAGCAGCTGTGCCCCTAATCTCTTCAATGAAATCAAGCAACACTGCTGAAGATATCCCCAGGTACTTGGTGGATCACACAAAAAACAAAAAACCCTGGCAGAGTATTCAGTGCAAAGGCCGTTAGGATATTGCAGGTAGGCTATGACACTTTACATAGATTATTAATTCCTATTTGAGAGTAGTCTGTGGCTCCAGTGGGAAAGAGCTTGGGAGATTAGCAGAATAAATGATCTAAGCCATCCACGGTGACTTGGGTGCTGTGTGATCCAACCAACCACAAAGTTGGGGTGCCTAACCTGAATAAGTCTGGTAGATCCTGGCAGGTCCTGAAGGGGCTGTTCACATTCCCAGAATATCTTTCTCTGCTTTTATCGTGTCTGTCTCCTGTCCAATAAAATAGGCTTCATGGAAGTTGTCCTTCAGCTTTGAAAAATAAGGAAGTGATAAACTAAATGACATTTGCTACAAGTAGCTGTTACTGTATTATATTTCCACTCTTTCAATGAAGTGTAAGAAGTTGAAGTCATATATTTCACCTTTATAGCTAGGACAATAGAGGCTGACTTCCATGGGTAAATGGACTGCTACTAGATAGGGACAGTAGTGATGTTCGAGTGACAGTGGCTAGGATGTATAGAGATTCCCTTTGCATACCCCACAGTGTCTTGTGTGGGAAGGACCTGCTACAGGCTCTGAGCACTCAGGAACAATGATTTGAATCATCCTCATAGATATAACCCTTGAGAATTAGTGAGTAGATGTGATACACCACAAATAAATGAGAAGTAAACTTAGAGAAAATAGAAAAAGGCATATTATAAAATTTTTATTGGGTTGAGTGGTCTGGAATATGGAAGAAAAGTACCTACCAGTACTTAAGGGCGCGTACCATGCTTTGTGTCCTAAACCACTGAGAGAGACACACACACAATGCCTAATGAATCCTTGGAGTTTACTACATTTGTTATTTAGGTGTTTTTTCCTAACTGTTTCACCAAGTGCTATAAAATGGAGTAGGGCCTAAAACCTCCGTGGTAAACCTTGTCAGAGACACTCCACAAGGGTACTATGAAACATTTTGTGCATGAATTAAGTCAGAAATGTCAGCTCTTCCTTCCTGGATACTTGCAATCATTAGGAATATAATCAATTCCTTGCTATTTAAAATATGTTTTTTTGCCAGGGATATAGCCCTGCAGCACAGCACCTGCCTGGCAAGGGCAGGGTTTTGAGTTTGATTCCCAGTACCAAAAAACAAAACAAAAGAGAAAACCCTAAAAGATATTTTTTTTCCTATGAGAGAAACAAGAAAAAATGAAAGGAAAATACATACTACCCCAGAGACGCTGGGCCCAGAGTAGTGGTTTTTTTTTCAGTTTTTTCAGATAAAACACTAGCTTATTTATTCCCTCCTTATTTATTTATGCTTTTGCTTCTTTTAATTTCCATTTTTTATTAGTAACTATTATGTTGGTAGTACATAATAGTTACATTTATTGTGGTGAGTTGGTACATGTACATGATGCATTTCAATTCTTACAATTTTTTGTTCACTAGCCTTCCCCTGTTCCTTTCAACTCTTGGTTCCCTTCTCATTTGCAGGTCTTCAACTCTTTTTTTAATCCCCTTTTACTCCCTTCCTTCCCCTTCCCTCTTTCCCTTGTTCCCTCATCCATTTGAAAAAGATCTTCCTACTTCCTATTTATTTTTTATTTTACTTTGTATCTCTCATTCTCTCTGTCTCTCTTTGTCTTTGTCTCTCTTTGTCTCTCTCTGTCTCTGTCTCTCTCTCTGTCTCATTGGACATACCTCTGGGTTATTTTCTATTCAAACTCATATATGGGGACTTATTTGATCAGCTATTTTTTAAATCATATATTTAAATAAAGAAAATTTGTGAGGATTTAGTAAGCTGTTATTTCAATCTATTCTGAATATGTTTCACTCCCTTCTTTTTAACAAGATGCAATTCCTCAGATCACTAAGGTGAAAAAAAGTCCATGCTGCGTCCTTAATCCATGAAATTTTAGTGTTATTAGTGACGCATTGGGGTGGAAGACAGCAGGGTTTAGGTAGTCTTATGATGAGAAACCAAACAGGAAACCACACGTTATTATTTGTGAGAAAAGATAGCTGCACATTTGTGTCTTTACCAAAAGTTTTTGCTAAGATTTGTTGAGCTATCCTGGTCTTCTTCCAGCCTCTCTCTCTGTCTCGGTCTCTCTGTCTTTGTCTCTGTCTCTGCCTCTGTCTCTCTCTCTCTCCTCTTTGCAGTTTAACAAAATACTATTAAATTATACAGAAATGGAGTTTAAACAGCAGATTATGAAAATGTAATTATTTGGAATTGATTTTTGAATGAAGCAAAAGTGCACAAAGATTCCTAATCAGGTTCAGGTTCAGAGATATGACTGCCACAATCAGTGGAAAAGAATCTTAAAACAACCACAAGTAGCGACTGGCTGAGACCTGGGCCTCCAAAAGATGAATTCCAGAGAACAGGTGGTCGTTGCCATAGGTCTATTTAAAGAGAATAAGAAATGGTAGCCCACCAAGTAGAATTGCTATGTGTGTTGGACCTAGCAATGAAACTAGATAAGGTAAAGCTCCGGCTTTGTGAGCTTCAAAGGCAAGGAGGAAACTGGAGTCCTTGTATGAAGGTTTGCAAGTCACTACTTGTGCCTATACCACCAGGCATCCTGAAAAGTAATTTCAGAGATGCCTCTTATATGTTTCTGACTTTTAATATTAGTTAAACTCACAGACTTTTCAGATCATTCAGGTAAAAGGTAGGGCACTAAGCAAGATTAATTTCAGAGAAATGTCATAGCAAGGTTCTGGTATCCAATTTACTGGGTTTGAAGTTCTATTTCTGCCACAAATAACCGATAATGAATGTTAGTCAGGTTCTATTATCTTACATTGTCCAGGGAGTATAAGTAATATTATAACTAAATTTATTTAGTGAGTAGGTACATTTTGAAGGTTAAATGAGATAATCTACATAAAACAATACCAAGCATAGTAGTCAGACGGTATTCAAGAAATGGTATTTCAAGTGAAATCTACAGTAATTTTCAAAGAGATGATAAAGAATTTGTAATAAAGCATTATAGATTTATCATATACTCTGCTAGATACTTTTAATCTTTAAAGAAATTTAAAGCACATTTCTTACAAGTAGGGAGCATCTATTCTGGGAAGGCTTACATAAAATGTGAAAATTAAATGATAACATAGGAAATAAACAGAATTTCAATGTAGTGAGGCAAGAATTCACAAGGTTTTACAAGATTTATAACATTACATGGCAGATGAATGCTTTTGTAAAAAGTGACATATTTTCTTAAATGTCATCTTTTGTCCAGTCATTATTTTTATTTGCATAGTAAAACCCAAATCTAACTATTTTATCTTCCTTATGTTCTGTAGAAGGGATCAGTCACATCTAAATACTTGTTAGAGAATTTCACACTTTGGGTTTTAATATTTACTTTCAATTTTCTAAACCACCATTCAATCCTTAAAATCTGAAAGACAATACAGCAACTTGAGTGGAAAATGCCTTGAAAGCACTTAGTAGTCAGCAGTAAGGATTTTATTAACGACAACTGTTCTCATATGATGAATGTATTTGACATAATACCTATGGGCTTATTCTGTTACTATGAGTATTTTCTGGGGTAATTTCCTAAGTGGCCATATATAATTTAATAGAACTAGTCTCTCCAAACATGCTATCTTGTGGATTTGTCGGTACTATCACCTTTCTCAATGGCAAAAATATCCTTAAATCAAATGAGAATTACTTTTTTGAAAATTGTTTATCTACAGGTGTAGCTCACTTTAAAATATATGATTTTGCATTGCACATGCTAAAAATATGAACTAAATTATATTTCAGATTTTTTATTATTATATTAGAGATGCATCTTTATGGCAAGAAACTTGCCCCAACATGAATAATTATTGTAATTCAGAAAAAGAGACTGTTTTAGATTACAGAGTTCCACAGAAAACATTTCATTATAATCATAAGATACAATAATATATAATACAGCCAAATAATAATATTAATAAAAGTTATATGTGTAAAAATTTTCTGGACTCCTACATATACCTTGTGATAATAATGCCAAATCACATACTCTTTGCCAGAAACAATTAAACAAGTTTGCATGCTATAAATTCTATTTACTTCTTTATATCTTTATCATCATCATTTCACAAGCATAGTAGCTTGGCCACCATTTGCCTAGTGGTGCTGTAAATCTTTCTCATTTCCCTTTCCAAAAATGTGTAAATAAATAAATACTTTTACATATGGAAGATCACATCTATTTTGCTCAACTTTCTTATCAATGTTTGTTTTCTAAGAAAAAACTGGTTGTTTATTCCCTGAATTTCAATTGTGTAATATCAAGTCCTTCCCTCTGTAAATTTAGAGAATTTTTGTCATGTTTCCCGATGTTCTGTATCTTAAAAAACATCAATCTGGCTGTAAAGTAGATAAAATCACAAAGATACATTAAATAGAATCACATGTACATTATTTCTTTTCCAGTACATGAAATTTACATTTATCTTGGGGAGTAGGTACAAGTATATAACACAGCTTCTTTCTTTTTATAATTTCCACCCCCTCTCACCCACCACCCTCTCCTTATCTTTAAATTCCCTTTCCGCATTTTCATTCCTGTTCTTCTGATTATTAGCTCATAGTAATGACATACAGTGTTTACTTTCATTGTAGTATTTGGTACCTATGCACAGCATACATTGAATCTTCTCACACCCTCCCCACCTCACCCCTTGCTTTCAGCCTCCCAGACCACTTCCCATTTGCAAGAAATCTATCCTGTTTTTGCCTTCTATCCGTCCTACGTTTTGTTCTTTGTTTGTACTTTGTTTGTACTTTGCTTGTACTTTGCCTTATTCAAATCAGAGATATCATGTAGTATTAAATCCTGCATGTTTATTTCACTTGACTGGGCTGGGGATATAGCTCAGCTGCACAAGCACCTGCCTGTCAACTCAAGGTCCTGAGTTTGATTCCCAGTAATATATATATATATATATATATATATAGTTTGATTCCCAGTACTATATATATATATATATATCACTCTACTTTCTATTTTCCAGGTGCATCTATTTTCCTACAAAAGCCTCAGATTTATCCTCCTTTATAGCAATATAGTATTCCATCCTGGATAGATACCATATTTTCTTTATCCATTCGTCTGTTGATAGACATATACACTGCTTCCAGGATTTAGCTCATATGAACTGTGCTGGTATAAACATTGTCGTGAGTTTCTCCCTGTAATATGCTGCCCTTAGTTCTCTTGGGGGGATACCCAGAAAGGGAATGGCTGGGTCATTATGAATTTCTAACTTTAGTTCCTTGAGAAATCTACATACTGATTTCTGCAATGATTTTGACAGTTTGCATTCCCACCAAAAACAGGAAGATTCCTTTTTTCAATGTAGCCATACCTAAATTTCTTTTTCTTTGGCTTCTTAATGATTGCCATTCTTTATGGTGTAAGATGAAATCTTACCATTGTTTTAATTTGCATTTATCTAATGGCCAGAGGTGTTGAGCATTTTTTTCTGTTTCTTTTGCCAATTGTACTTTTTCTTCTGAAAAGTATCTGTTCATTTTACTTACTCATTTCCTGGTTGAATCTTTTACTTTAAGTGATCTCATGTTTTCAGTTCTTTATATATTCTGTATATCAGTCCTCTGTCTATGGAAGAGCTAGCAAAAATTTTTCCATTCTATAGTTTGTATCTTCACTCTACTAACATTATTTTGCTGTGCAGAAAAATTTTAATTTGATGTCATCCCATTTGCTAATTCTTGCTGTTATTTCCTGTGCAGCTGAAATTCTGTTCATGCCCAAATTTATGACTTCAAGTGGTTTGCATATTTTATCTTCCAGTAGGTTCAACATTTCTATTTTAATGTTTGTCATGTTTTTTAATGTTTTGAATCACTTTTATTTTAGTTTGCTATATGGTGAGATATGGGTTCAGCCTCAATCTTTTGCAAAGAGCTAGCCAATTTTCACAGCAGCATTTGTTGAATAGGTTTTCCTTCAGTGTATGTTTTTGCCCCTTTGTCAAAGATTTATAGCCGAATGTGTCTGGAGATGTTTCTGTATGCTCTATTCAGTTTCTCTGAACGACATGTCTGTGCCAGAACAATGCTGTTTAGCACCAGTACAATGTTGTTTTTATCACTGTTGCTCTGTAGTATACATTAAAGTCAGGTAGTATGGTGCATCCTGCTTTGCTCTTGTTACTCAAGATTATTTTTGCTATTCTGGGTCTCATCTAATTCTACATGCATTTTAAGATTTTTTGAAAGTTAGTGACTATGCTGGTACAACACATAGAAGTCTGTGGGACACAATGAAAGCAGTCCTAAAAGGGAAATTCATTGCAATTAGTGCTCACATTATGAAAACTGAGCAAACACAAATATATAACCTAAGTAAGTATCTTCAGACACTTGAGAAACTGGGCTGGGGTGTGGCTCAGTGGTAGAGTTCTTGCCTTGCATACGCAAGGCCCTGGGTTTGATCCCTAGCACCACGGAAAGAAGCAAACAAACAAACAAGTGAACAAAAAAGATACTAGAAAAACAACAACCTAAGCCTCAACCAAGATTAAGGATGGAAATTATGAAGATTAGAGCAGAATTCAATGAAATTGAGACTAAAAGCAATACAAAAGATCATCAAATTGAAGAAGTGGTTTGTTGAAAGAATAAACAAAGTAAACCATTAGCTGTATTTTGCAAGAGAAAGAGAGAAAAGACTGATATCTATGTAATTAGAAATTAAAAACATGAAATCACAAGAGGCACAGACAAAGTCCAGAAGATAGTAACTACTATGAAAAATTGAATTCCAACAAGCTGGAAATTCTGAATGAAATGGACAGGTTCCTAGAGTCATACAACCTACCAAAGCTAATCCAAGATGACGCAAATGCTGAGCAACCCAATAGCAAGCAATGACATTGAGGCAGTAATGAACAAAAAAAAAAAAACAAGCAGCTAAAAAAAGTCCAGGACCTCATGGACTCATTGCTAAATTCAGCTTTATCATCAATTTACCTTATACCTACATTTACCTTATTTCACTAATACTCGTCAAGCTTTTCAACGAAATTGAAAGAGATGGCACGCTCCCAATCTTTTCTCTGAAAGACATTCACTCTGATTCCAAAAGCAGACAAAAGTCCCACTAGTAAAGACAACTGCAGAGCAGTCTGCTTAATGAACATAGGTGCAAAAGTCCTAAAGATAGTAGCAAATAGAATGAACGCATGATCAAACACATCATACATCAAGGCCAAGGAAGTTCCATCTCAGAATTACAAGGCTGGGTTACCATACCAAACAATAAATATAATGTGCCGTGTAAAGAGAAGCAAGAATAAAAAGCCACATGACTATATCAAAGAGATGTAGACAAGGATTTTAAAACTCAAAAGAACATAAATATAGAAGGTCCATACCTGAATATGATAAAAGCTCTTGATAAGTAACCAGCAACCATTATCATGTTAATGAGGAAGAACTGAAGGTATTTCCTCTAAAATTAGACAAGGACTCACACTATCTCTACTTCCATTCAGCATTATGCTCAAAATATTAACCAGAGCAGTTATGCAAGAGGACGACATACACGGGATACATATAAGAAAGGAAGAAAGCCAGTAATCACTATTTGCAGATTACAGAATAGAACACCCAAACAATTCCAACAAAACATTCTTAGAATTTATACCCAGTTTCAGCAAGCATACAAAATGTAGCAGTATACAAAATTAACACACAAATATCAATATCATTTTTGTACACCAATAATGTATTCAATGACAAATTTTAAAAGCAATAGATTTCATATTAGTAGCATCAGGAAAAGTTAAATACCTGGGGAATTAACCTAACCAAAAAAATGAAAGACCTCTACAATGAAAACTACAGAGTATGAAAAAGGAGATTGAAGAAGATATCAAAAAATATAAAGATGTCCCCTGCTCCTGGATGGGCATAATCAATATTATCATGATGGCCATATTGCCAATATGCAGTTTCAATCAAAATACCAACAGTATTCCTCACTTTATTTCCAAGGAAAATCTCATGATTTTAATTCACATATGATACCGGAAGGTAGGGGTCTATCTGAGAGAATTTATTGAAGGGTTTGCTTGACATTCATTTTCCCTCAAATCTAGCCACAAAGCACTTCTCTTTTCTATTTTGTCTTATCAATCCCACCGTATCTTGAGTTCATGTGGATTTTTTTCTTTCTGATATCGATATGTCAACAATTTCATGGACCTACATAAAACATAACCATAAGCACTCTGGAGCACATGTAAGTTTCCCAGCATCTAGTCTTCTCACTTCATCAGCTTCCCAAACTACTGAGAGTTTACACTCTTGTGCACAGTAACTGTAGTCACCTTCATGCAAAATATCAACTAGTCTTCATCGCTTTGGAGTAAAGCCCAGATTCCTACGTCTACAACTGAAGACACGCTCTAATCCACCCATTAACATCTGTTCTGTACTTCTCCCATATTTTCCAATGAAACTGGAGTACTCATTCCTATTAGCATCACCACAGTATTCCCAGTTGCTTTCCTTTCCTTTTGCCAATCCCAAACATAATGATTTCATCTCTCCATCCCAGTACTGTCCAACTGCCCAAATAACTCTTCCACCCACCTCTAATGATCATAATCTTTAATTGTCAGTGCTTCTTTATAATAGGTACAGTAATGATTTTTGTTTCAAATTATTTAGGGGTCAGAAATTTCACTAGCACTATGAAGAAACTGAGTGCAAAAGAAAATCTCTTACATTTCCTGAAGTTCCAAAGTTCTGCTCTGAGCACTCATAATACAATGACAAAGTGTAAATATTTGTGTTGATGATCGTGTTACATTAAGGATTTGTTAGGAAAACGTTTGCTTGTGTTTGTTTTTAAGTTACTGGCTTAATACTTGCAGGGGTCACTACATAGAGCTGTCCTTCATCCTTATGGTACCATGATTTCTCATTTTATTCCTCTACCTAGCAGAGTACCTTGCTCTCATTAAACAAAATAAGTAAGACGCAGATGTTTAATAACACTTTTTATAAAAT
The DNA here is from genome assembly GCF_000276665.1 of Chinchilla lanigera. Classification (NCBI taxonomy): domain Eukaryota; kingdom Metazoa; phylum Chordata; class Mammalia; order Rodentia; family Chinchillidae; genus Chinchilla; species Chinchilla lanigera. The sequence goes on along the minus strand of NW_004955474.1, from coordinate 10,525,930 downwards.
ATAGTTCTTAATTTGGGGAGTATGTCATCCTTAAGTCAATATCATTCTTAGATGCCAAGAATAAATACTTGGCAAACCACAGATTACTCAGAAAATTCAGAGTAGATAATTTACATCATAAAAACTTGGCATCTATTTGAGAAGCTGATTCTGTTACATTTAATAAAGTGACTTCATGTTATCTCAGAAGTGGTATTTTAGAAATTATGAACATATAAGTAGTTGCTCTGAACTGAAGATTCTGTCTATGCATAACACCTCCACTACATAAAAAAACTAAGAGAAAGTCATATGTAATCAATTATATGAACAACTTAAATTTAGATTAAACTGATTCTTTCTAGCTATGTTCAAAATTCCTTGACAATTGTTGATGGATCTCTGAAGAGAGGAGATTTGAACCATTATAACAGCATCCATAAGCAATAAAAGCTAACTAAAAAACAGGATAATTAATGTCTCCAAGTGAGCTTCTGTCATTCCCACAGCTGCTCAGAAAACAAGGTAGGTCTATTCCCTTCATTTGTTTATTCCTTCAACTGACAAATATTATTGAACACATACTGTGTGCCAAGTGCCACTGGGAATAATTTGTTACAACTATTAGCATAAGAAAATATCTCCGCCTCATAGAGCTTCCATTCTACCCAAGGAAGGCGTGCACAATTGGTGCTTGTCACGTGGAGTTAGATGATAATGTGTACTGTAAAAAAGAGGAAGAGGTAGATTTGGGTGAAAATTGTGGCATAATTTTAAATAAGTAAATCAGGGAAGCCCTCAAAGATACTGAGAGTCTTCAGCAAAGCAGGCTCATCCCTAGGATTTCACAGACATCTCAAGAAATAGTAACAGTAGTCAGACAAGGGTTGCTAGTGAAAGGGAAATTTTTTACTATGGCTGGAAAGCTATTGGATGGAGACTGGGCTTAGTAAGAGGCGAGCAGACTGGCATTTTCGAAAACGCAGTTACAAGGCACAGGGCGTTCACATCCCACTTCTGAGTGTGGTCCAAGAGCACAGTCTTAAGGAAGACCAGGGCACTTGTCTTCCTCTGGGAGAAGATTGTTTCAGACTGAGGAAACTACAAAGGCTCTGAGACCTAGAGAGCGCAGCACACACGAAAAACTGATTGCTGAGGAGAAGAAATTGGTGGTGACTGTTGGGTGATGAAGTCAGAGGGAGATACAGAACAGAAAAATCCAACTCTGCAAGGGAATTATGAGGACTCGCTTTTAACCTAAGTGAGTCAAGGGAGGGTTGTCACTACAGTGATAAGAGCAGAGGAGTAGTGTGATCAATCTTTTTTCAAAAAGATCATATCAATTAATGGAATAGAGAGAAAAGAACTGATTAATATGTTTACATAGATATTTCCATTTACTTGAATTCTCACTGCAGGTGTCATCTCTGTAGATCAACTGAGATTTGTGTGAATAGTTCTTTAAGTAGACAAGAAGAAGCAATTCTTATTTCAGTGTCAGGGAAATGCACGGTTTTGGAAAATAACTCATAAAGTTTCTGTACTTTTTTGGTGTAAAATTTTGGGCCTTTAAGGTTGTTTGTACAATTAACCTGTTTGACAAAATATTACATCTACTTTTTAGAAATGTTATTGAAAATGATGTAAGCAACCTTTTGAGGACACGCATGATGGTGCATACTTGTTATTCCAGCACTAGAGAGGCTGAAACAGGAGGATCACCATGGCCACTATACGCTACACAGTGATTTCATGACCAGCCTGAACTACATAGCAAGACTTTCTCTCTAGAACAAACAATGAAACAAACAAAACACTCCCAAAAACTTTTTGGATTATTTTAATTTTTTAAACTCCTTTTAAACATTTTCTATCTGACTATAGGTTTTAGACAACTTCAATAATAATTTTATTTTGCCAAAGTTTAACAACTCATTCAAATATTAATGAAATTATTCCTCTACTTAAATAGAGCATAGTTAATTGTCTGTTCAGATGGAGATCTTTTGATTTCTCTGTTCATTATAAATAAAGATAATTACTTAACTCATAAACAGTGCATAATTCACCACAAATAACTATGGTATAGAACATTGATCACTCTTCTATTAATATAGATTAAGTAGAGATATCAAAGTGCTTAGAATTTCAACATTTCTGAGATATTACTCTTTCTAAGGATTTTACATTGGAATATGTGACTTTTGATCATAGATCAACTCATAAAAGAAAATCCACACGGATTTTAATATTTGACTAGTTCTACAAATTATTCTTGGAAATATCAAAATAGGTTCTTTATTAGGGGTAAAATGAAAACAAAATATTAATGCAATAGTTTATTTGGCTCAAGTAGAATGACTTTCACCATTGGTGCAGTCACTGGAATCTAGATATAGGTGAAATCCAGAACTTAGGAACATTCACTATGCTTGAAATAAACTTTTTGAAATAGTGTATCTTTCACCCTCTCAGGTGTGTGCTTGCTCCATTTCCTCTCAGCAAGCTTGCTTGGTCAGCACTTCTAAGCACACAACTGTTCGGTAACTTGTGCATGAATAGTAACTTCAGAAGAAAGCTCTTTGCATTGAGCAAGTTAGTGAATAAAATTTATGGAAAATTAAGGCTCTCAAGTACTGATCAACATCTACCCTAATATGCTATTCATCTCATGCTGTAACTGCTTGACAATAAGAGCCCATAACTATACTTCACAAGTGTACCTTCAAGATTTTAACCTACGTAAATTTGCTGGGTCCTATTTCCATTATTTTTGCCATATGACATCCTAATGAATGTTTTGCTGTCCCCTTTCCTAGCCAAATCTTTCTCAGAAGACTGAGAAGTCAAAACAATGATGGTTAATCAACCTATAAAGTTAGTGTAATTGTTTGATAATTTCCTTTTTTTAAATTTATTTTAAAAATAAAAAAAGGAAACCATATTAACAAACAGACAACCATTTGTAAAACTGCAAAAGAACAATGCAAACAATACATAGTTACCAACAAAGTGGTAGGAAATTAACAATGTTTGTTGTATTACATATTGATGTCTTCAAAGTGGTTCTTCAGGAAAACAGAGACATGCAGTATTGATCAATCAAGTAATCATTAACTGTTTCTTTCAGTAAAGCAATAGAAGGCAGTAGTTCAAATATGTTAGATATCCTATATATGTATGCATACATACATAATTTCCCCTTCTTTCCCTTCTCTTTTCCCACATCCCAGTTGCCCTTTATTTTTTAGCATTTTCCTTTTGTTTCATAATGTCTATCATACCTCCTAGTTTTTATTCACTCTTCTAGGTCTTACAGTACTGACACAAAATGATGCTTACACTTGCAGGTCTGATTTATTTTACTTATAAGTAGAGTCTCTAGTGGTGACCATTTATCTATAAAAGCCTCGAGTTTAATCTCTCTTTATAGCTGAGTAATATTTCATTATATAAAAGCATCACAAATTTTTGTCCAATCTTCAGTGGATGGACATTTGGGTTGCTTCCCCAGTTTAGTAATTACAAATTGCGCTACTATGAACATAGGTGCACATATATTTCTGTGATATGATGTTTTTAGATCTTCTGGGGAAAATACCCAGAAGGGGAATATTGAATGGGACCTGTAGACCTAGTTTTCTGGGGAATCTCCAAACTGATTTCCACAGTGGTTTCACCAGTCTGCATTCCCACCAGCAGTGGAGAAGTGTTCCTATTTCTCCACAGCCTCACCAGCGTTTGTTATTGTTTGATTTCCTAATGCTAGCCATTCTTACTGGGGTGAGATAAAATCTCAGTGTTGTTTTAATTTGCATTTCTCAAATGACTAATGATGTTGAACATTTTCTCATGTATTTATTTGCCTTTTATATTTCTTTATCTGAGAAGTGTGTATTCATCTCAGCTGCCCATTTTTGGATTGAGTCTTTAAATTGGGGGGGACTCATGTTTTTGAATTCCTTATATGTTCTAAATAGAAGTCCTTTGTCTGAGGGACAGTCAGTTAAAATTTTTTCCAGTTTGTGGGTTTTCTTTTGACTCTGCTGGTGATTTCTTTAGATGTGCAGAAACTTTTCAGTAGGATGAGATCCCAGTTGTTGATTCTTTGAAGTATTTCCCTTGCAGTTTGGTTTTAGTTCATGAAGACTCTACCTACCCCTATGTCTTCAAGGTTTTATAATTTCTTTTCTTGATTTCATTTTTATCTTATTCATGACTGACTGGCTATTAGAGTTGTGTTTTGGAAGGTAATTAGTTTGGATTGATAAAATGAACCAGAAAGAACAAGTAAGGATAGGAGAAAGAATAAGGAGAATATGGAAAAAAGAACAGGGAGCCAACATACTAAAATATTAACAGAAAATCTATTTCTACACACTTCTAAGGCAAAAGTGGGAATATACCTTGTATATGTGAAATCACAGTCTTTACAAGAAGTGTATTAGAGCCACGTTCTCACATGTAAAATGGGTGTATGTATTAATACTTCTTAGTTTTATATCTACCAATGTAACTTTGTCATGAAAATATTACCTTTTATGTCCACAACACATTTCTTTCCTTCATCTGTTTAATTATCCATTCTTATATTCATTCATTCTTTCTTTCACTTCACCAGACAGTAAATATGCATGAGATGTTACTTATTTTGTACTGCTTTCATACAGGAAAACTGGAGTTTAAAAATTTTTTGCACAATTTTAAAAGTGTTGTCTCTGGCCAAATATTTTAGCATGGAGCTGTTTCTTCTAAGAGTTTATCCAGAAAAGAAGACAGATGATAAATGACAAATGACAGAATACACGATGAATCCCATTTCATTCATTTCAACCAGAAATAAAATAGGAAAATGCAAAAAAAGCCTAAATTAATTTTGGTGGACCAGTCTGATTTCCTCAAATAGACTAAAGCATAGGTTAAGATATGCAGTGTCTCAGAGACATTTCTTACTACATATCAAAACACATTTCATCATAAAAGTGTAACCTTATCTGTGGAAGCAGGTCCAGTATATGTAAAAACTTTCTATGCAGTAAATGAAAACCATGATTTGATGGGAAAAAATTCAGTATTCTACACACGCTGTTGGAGAAATTGGCAGTATACTGTGAAAATATGTTGACTCAGATCCTCATCTCTGATTCTCCAGAAAAAAGGTCTCATTGGAGACTGAACTTGGAGAAGAGGTAGGATCCCATAAAAAAAAAAAAAAAAACACAAGAGCTTGTAGAAAAATGAGAACTGTGTGTAAATATCAGGATAGGAAACTATTTCTAAAAATAAAGAAAAGATAGACAGTCTAAAACCCTGAAATATTGAAATAAAAATGAAAGGGGAAATGAGGCATATATTTGCAATGTACATGACACATGTTACACAATGTCATTATATAACAGTATCTTATGCAAGATTGGGAAGGTCTTATCCACTCCAGTAAGGGGAAAAGAATGACAAAGGAACAAGACAATAGGAAATGGTTTACTGGGTTCTAACTTATCTTGATTCTAAGTTGGTAAAAGATATACAGTGAACAACAAAACTAGTAAAACTTTCCATTTTTATAGGTTCATGGACTGTGAGTAAATAATATATCTGTACCACAGATTTGCTACCATTAATATCATAGAGTCAGAAAGCATGGTATGGAAAACATGAATGGTGCAACGTCAGTGAAAAAATAACCAATTTATCATTTTTTCCTAATTCTTTATTGATAGGTGGATTGGCAGACAAAGGCTCAAGTGAAGTACATACAATGTTAAGTGACTATTTTTTAAATTCTTTTTTATTTTAAAGAGAATGAAAAATAAGATAAAAATAAAAATGATACAGAATTTCAAAACATGATAGGAAATGACTAATGGTTTTTGCACTGCATGTTGTTATCTTCAAAGTAGTTGTTCAGATTACCATATATAGGCATGTAAAATTGATCAGGTAAGTGACTATTTCCTAATTATGACATTATGATCAATACCATTTTAAATTTAATTTTGTTTCATTTTTGCTTTCTAATTTAGTTAATCAGAATAAAAATAATAATTATGTTCAATAAAAATTTGCCATCTGTCCTTTTCTGCCTCTATAGCCCATAAGGATTCTTTTATTTTATTTTAAAGATTAAAAAAACTAACAAAACAACAACGAAGACAAAATCAAAATAATACAAAAACAACAAAAATGATACATGGCCTCAAAACAAAATGATAGGAATTAACAATGGTTGCTACATTACCTACTGTTATCTTCAACCAAGTTGCTCAGTCCGCCAGATGTAAGAATGTCAGATTGATCAAACCATCAATGACAGTAACAAGCAATGAAAAACAAAACAAAACAAAACAAAAACATTGAAAATGATGCAGTGCTTCACCATACAAGAGAAGTTCAATGGTGGTTCTTATACTGCATATTGATGTTTTCAAGTCAGTCATTCTGGTTACCAGATTCAAGTGCGTAAAATTGTTCAAGAGAGCAGAAAATCTTAAGCATTGACTGTTCCTTTCAAAAAATCACCAACATCAGCAATACACCTATCCCAGCTATCCTTGTATAGATATATAAATTTTGTTTTTCATATCAAAGAGAAAAGAAAACAAAAATAACACAAACAAATACTCAGACAAATCAACACAGAGAACAATAAAAATGATACAGAATTTCAAAACAAGGTGATAGGATATTAACAATGGTTGTTATATTACATAACACTAATGCTAAATAAGCAGCATTGGAAATGAGCGTGTGTCACTGGGTAACAATGTGCTTCTTTTCTCAGTTGACACTACAGCTATACTTTCTTTCTACTTTTCTTTCAATACTCATCTTGACGATATGTGAACAAGCCCGCCCCTAACCTATACTCAGGGTGCTTAAATACTCTTTCCACACTTTCCCAGCTCTACCCACTTCCTGCAGTGGCACTCTATAAATCGTTACAGCCACCAGAGTGGTCCTTAAAAATTTAAGTCAGATTGTATCACTTGTCCACTCAAAACTTTCTGATGGCTTCTTTTCATTAGACTAAATGCTAACAGTCTTAAACTGCTTGTAATGCTGTCACGGTCTGTCACCATCTCTTAATTTGTCATTCAACTTCCATTATTGCCTTCCTCGTTCACCTTGGTGAGACTTCTGTAGCATCTTCCAGATTTTGAAGCTGGCCAGCTGTCCCCCACAGGGCTGTAGCATTGGTACTTTCTTCTACCTGGGACACTGCTTGAAATCACTCCATGAAAAATCACAACTCCCTTATCTCATAGTCATTTAGCTCTGTTTTATTTTTCTCAGTAGTATTTATCACCGAATAAACTTTACAGTCTAGTTATACATTGTGTTTTTTGTCAGAATATTTTGACTAGAACTTAAGGTTACTGATGTCTAGAAGTTTTATTTCTTCTCCCTACTATAATCTCTGGTTCCCAGAGCAGGGCTTTGTACAAGTTCTCAAAATAAACTTATTGGTGAAATGAAAGTTTCTAGTTCCAGTTCCTGAGGTAGGCCCTAGGACATGATGCATTATATATTTAATGAATATTTTAATCAAAAAATTTAAAATTACTTTATATAAATTATGCACCAATTCACAATTCTTTTGTGCTTCTCCTCCTGTCTTATATTTCTTAAAAGGTCATTGAGTGGAAGAGGACAGATAAATCTCTGCATTCTACTAGGTAATATTAAATCTTATTTAAGTATATTCAAGTCCTATTTTGTCAGTTGAAAACCAAAATTAAGAGTAAAAGAAGTAACACATTTAACAACCAAGACTAAAAACAAATGGCTGAGAATTAGCAAAGCTCTTTCATTACAAGTCTGTTATTTCATTTATACAATTAGCATTTATAACACCCTTTATTTCAATAAAGGGTTTTCCCTGGAAATAAATTATTAAGTATTATTAATAGTTAAAATATTGTTGTTAAATAAGTTAAGTTAAATAATATTGTCATATTCTTGTCAGGTTAAAAAATTTTTATATTAAGTTTAAAATTTGCATGGCAAGTAAAGTAGCAAAGCTGAACACTGGTTGTTTAATTAGGTATGCATACTCTTATGCAATAGGAAAATACTAATCCAGTCAAGTTACTTAAATTTTTCTATAAGGGTAAATAACTGAGATAGCACATGGACTTATATACTTACAATGCTCAGATTTATTCTAGATTCAACAAGGAAATAAAAGAATATATAATAAGAACAGAGTACTGAAGAGTAACCAAGAATTTTCTGGTAGGTTAGACACTTGATCTCAGTCATAGCCCCTAGCTTAATTCTGTAATGCACAGTAGGCTAAATCAAGGGGTACTTGGGCATCCAGGGATCTAGAAGATCTTGGTCACACAGAAGAATCATTGGCCATTTAATTTTAAGGAGTTTCTATAAAGTATTGTATGTTGGTTGAATGCATGGCACTTTTAGGGAAATCAATTTCAGAAAAACTCTTCTTTCCAAATCTTAAACATAAGTCAACCTCATGTTGACTTAATTCATCAACCTTGTTTTCATTCTATCTATTCCAAAGAAACATGAACTTAATTTAAAGCTCACTGAGACAATAAAAAGAACCCTTTATTTCAGATAGTAGAGCTCTGTTAACCATCTAAAAGCCCAAATGGCAACTAGCCAAGGGTTTTATGCCCAGAAATTCAGTAGGACAAATTTCATATGATTTAACAAAAGTTAATTTCAATGACTTGGCCAAGTTTCAACCCCAGGTTCACATTCTTGGTGACACAATTCCTCAAAAATGAGGTTTTCACATAATAAAATGACTCATAGAACACTAGGAAGTTAGATGACAAGCACACTGACCTCTATTTACCTGGAAGGATTTTTCCTGACACCTCCATCTTTATGCTACTCACAGGAGGAAATGATACAGTTTCAAAGTAGGTAGCTACCATTATCTTATCCTGGGCGAGATTCACTGAATAATATTGTCTGATCTTAAAGTAGAGGACCTTGTGAAAATAGTCTGCATCCTGAACTGTGATTTTACTGCCAAATAAAATGCCAAATCAAGTGATTGTTTAGGTTATGCTTTGGTATAAATGTATAATTGTATATAAAACCATCCTAGTTTGCACACAATGGACAAGTCCATGGAAAAAAGTGTAAGACTACAGTATTTAAAATTCACTTCAAAATATGTAATACAAACACCATTGTTAATTCCCTACCACTTTGTTTGTAACTCTGTATTGTCTGTATTGTGCTTGTGATATGTTGTAAAATGTTGTATGTCTGTTAATGTTTCCCTCCTTTTATCTTTAAAATAAAAAAATAAAAATAAAATAAAATAAAATTCACTTCAAAATAAATCTTCAAGTTTATTTTGACAGAATTTGTTTACATGAGTAAATTTTTCTATGTTGCTTTTCACTGGCTCCAAGAATTTTGTATTAGCTCACTATTATATCTAAAGGAACAATCCTTAAAATCATTAATTATTTTTCTGAATGTAAAACATTTTAAAGTATCTCATTCTGTGTATTTTCCATGGGCAAACGGTGTGACTCTTCAGACTGAAAAAAAGCCACAACGGAGAAAGCTAAACATCTGGAGGAAATCTAGTACCCAAAGATGGTTTATACAGAGTAGTGACAGGTGGTAGTAAGAACTATTAAGTTGATTTTACTAAAAAGGGCAAATAAATCCAATTCCATTTCTTCCAATAAATTCCTTTCAGCAGGTGCAAGGGCAAAGTAGAATTAGTTTCCTTGTGTCAAGTTCAAAAGCACTCTTTTATTTTCCTGTATAGAATTTTTGAACTGACATTACTCTAATTAAAATATCACTGTATACCATGTTTTATTTTCATCATTCAAAAGAAATGTAAATAATGCATTATCAATATATTTAAATATCTGAAAAACGTACCCATATGCTAACAGATAAGTGGATGAAAATTAAACATTCTAAATGTAAAAAGATTTTTCTTTATATCTTTTAAAGGGGGTTAAAATTTTATTTTAAACTCAATTCAAATAATGAATAAAAGTTTTTATTAAATTAAAGAAAAATTTTGGTTTGTAGAGTAGCTAACCACTATATTTCAAGTAGGCAGCTTAAATTCGTCAGACCTCAGTTTTCTCAGTTCTCAAGGAAAAATAAGAGACACCGGAAGTTAAAGGAGAAAAGGTTTATTTAGCTCATGGTGTGTATAAGTTTCAGTCCATAATCTGCTGGCTCCAAGGCAGGATGGAAAATGGCAGAGGGGCAGTTGTTCATGGTGATGCAAGACACCAAAAGGAGCAAAAGAGAGAAAGGACAAGCTCATTTCTGTACCTTATATTGTATGCAGGCTACCCACTCTAGGGCAGATGTAGCACTCACACACTTAATCCCAGAACTGGACCATAAATCAATCACAAACTCTAGATTCAGCCACTGTGGAAAAATAAGCCTCCATGACTGCATGAAGCTTTAGGGGGATATCTAGACAGAAACCATAACAGAGACAATGTAGCATAATTCTAAGAATTTTAGGTAATTTTCTTTATATCAACTTCCAGTTTTCTCATCTCTAGATATAAGATAATCAAGTAATATAAAATTAAATAGGATATTGACACCTGAATTTAGTTAGACTGATGACAAATGGAGATTAAACTTCAAATATCTGCAATGAATGAAAACACTCAAGTCTACTAAGATCCAGAAATATAGGCTAGTTAACTAAATGAAGTGATTAGCTATATTCCTTTACAGTTTACTAATTACCAGGGGCTGGGGATTTCACTCAGTGGAGCAGCCCCTGCCTGGCAAGTGCAAGGTCATGAGTTCAATTCCCAGTACTGGAAAAAAGAAAATTACTACTTATCAATCTGGCATTTATAAATTGATGGCTTAATGAATTATTAATCAATCCATGCCAGGCAGGAACTCTGTGGGCATTACCAATATAGTTTCTTCAAAATTTATCCATTTTGCAGTATTTATATATGTGCACCACTTTGATTACTCATGAAGTCTGAGTTTTTAACTTTTTAAAGATTTCATATCTTGCCAGGCATGGTGGTGTATGCCTGTAATCCCAGCACTTGAGAGGCTGAGGCAGGAGGATCGTTGCAAGTTCAAGACCAGCCTGGGCCACAAAGTGAGCTCAAGGCCAGCCTGAACTGCATAGTGAGACCCTGTCTCAAAAAAGACAATAAATAAATAAATAAATAGAAATACTTCATATCTTAATATTTTTGCTGAAATTTATTTCTAACTATTTCTATTAGAACAAAAAGCCACATTATAGAATATTAATAAGTTGACATCGCAAACAAAATGTTTCTCAAATTATTTTAAGTGATTGTATGTTTTTTCTCCCAGAAGTCTATTAAGTCATCTAAATGGCACATTTCTAGTTTTAAATTATTTTGCCTGCATCCCATGATATAACATTAAAACTATCAATGTAGTTATTTAATTTATATTCTTACTTCTAATGTGCATTATAATTTGGACTTCAGAAATACTGCTTTCCACATTGCTAAATCTCTGTGTATGTATAGTGCAAAGAATAGACACCTGCTTCAACACAGCCATTTTTACCTATCCATTCCCCCCTGAAAATAGAAAAATAATCTTACCACATATTCACAAAGATAAAATTCTGAAAACTCATAGTTCTCTGATTGTGAGATATTTTCAGAAATCTTCTTAGCAATTTGGAAGTTAGTTTAGCTTTCTGTGTTTTCATGTTCCTAAATAATTCTCTCAAAAGCAAAGCTCTAATGAATCTGATCTTCATTCCAGTCATCATCTATAGCTTTGTGCCTCGCAGACGCACCATGAGAATAAGAAAGCTACTGTTGAATGGGAGTAATTAGAGGAGTCTCTGTGAATTCTTTAACAGTAAATAAAACAAACCTATGATGATATCTGGAAATGTATCTGACAGATGCAAACATCTCAAGATGCAAAACAAGCATGGGACACAGAAAATACAGTGAGATGCAGCACCTTACCGTTAGGGTTAGTATTTCTTTTCCAAGCCAGAGAAGTTAGTTTATCCTGTACACAGACATAACAATATATCATAATTTAATGTCCACTTTTGTATCCAAACAACCATTATGTGCCTTTTCCCCTTGATAATACCAAATCAAATAATGTCTATCCAACAACAAAAAGAGCGCAAGAGAGTTGAACCCACCACCTATCTACTGCTTTCCAACTCTCACAATTAATCTTTTCCCTTTCCTTCTACTTCTTTCATATTTACTGACTTCTCTGATCTTTTCTGAGTAAAAGAGAGAGAAAGACAAGTTTGAGCTCTCCCTTCAAGGAGTTTAGAACCCAGCAAGGCAAAAAATAAGTACAGTCCTGTGAGTACTGTGAAAAGTGAGGAGATACATGAAAACAGCTTCTCAGGGGAACAAAGAGAAAATGTCACCTCTATAATCAAATAAGTGAGTCCTAGAGATAGTGACAGGTGAGTTAAAGAGAGTGGCTTCTGTTTGAAAACAATGTGGGCATTTTAGATAATAAAAGAAATTAACTGAGTTTTAAAGACTAAGTTACCTCAGAACCGCCTAATGATGCACCAGGATTTATTTTGTCTTTCTCCTGGACATTCTGCAACATTATTTCTCAACCTCTGTCCCAGCCCAGTGCATGGAATTACCTTTGTATGGAGTATAACATGATTATTCCCCACCAATAAAATAGGATCGCAGGGTGAGTTTCACTTCTGAGCCAAGGCTCAGCTTCCCTTTCCTTTCTGTCAGCTAAATACACAAAAGTACTGGTCCCTGCAGAACTGGAGAGCTGAAAATTAAGAACCCTGGCTTCCTCAGACACTGTCAGGGAAGACTGCCAGTGCGAGCCCTCTGTGGACTACTGTTTAAACAAGAAGTGCACATCCATTTTGTTTAAACAATTATAAATTTGACCTTCCTCAACTAACATAGCGCTAAACTGGGGTGAGGGTCTTGCAAACCAGTTTGACTTCTAACTTCAGGACCATAGGAGCCACTGAAGGTTTTAAATTATGAAGTGTCATGATCACAAAATTAGTTATCTTCAAGTAGTTCTCTCTGTGATGAAGGAACAGCCATGATGCTGAATAACTTTGATAGTTTTCCTTAGATTCACACTCCACTTGCATTATGAATGCTATGTGCCATGATTTACTCAAGTAATTTTTTTAAATTCCAGGCTTAACAAGACAGTAATCACCAATGTCTAGGGACTGCAAAGACATAATAGGTCATTTTTTCAAAATTCTTTGTTTCAGAGGCAAGAAAAAGCCATAAGGTGAAGTGCTTAGTTAAGGTCACTTGGGGATGCTAACAGCAAAGTAGGAGAGCAGGGACTACAGCCAAGTTTTTTCTGTCTCATTCCAAGGTTTTTTCCACTATGCTTGACTGTTTAAATTCCTTTAGCCCCAGTGCATGAAACAGATCAGATTACTCTGGGGAAATGAATTAAAGGGATTAACCACTGAAAAGTTATAGTTTGCAGTTAAAAGAAATGAGCTATCAAGCCATGAAAAGATATGGAGGGAACTTAAGTGCATATACTAAGTGAGAGACTCTACTCTGAAAAGGCTGCATAAGGTACGATGTCAACTGTGTGGTTTTGAGTAAAGGCAAAACTATGGAGATAATTAAAAGATCTGTGATTGCCAAGGGTTGGGGTGGCCAGAGGATAAACTAGACGGAATAGAGAACACTTAGAGCAGTTAAACTATTTTCTGTGATGCTATGATTTTGCATACGTGTTCTGAGACATTTTCCAAACCCATAGAATGTACATTGCTTTAGTGCAGCCTAACATAAGTGATGGACCCCTGGGGGATAATGATGAGCTGGTCATCAGTTACAAAAAAGTGTACCACTTTAGTGGGGACATTTGTAAATGGAGGAGGCTGTGCATACACAGGGGCAGAGGTTTATGGAGAAATCTTTGTGCCTTCTTTTCAACCTTACATTTACAGTTGCTATAAAAATGAAAGTCTATATTTTAAAAATTATGATTTTACAATAACATTTCATCGGTACCATTAGAAATATTTAAGAAAATATGATTCTTAAAATATAGAAATTTTAAGAGTATATTAACACCACAAATTGTATCTTTCCAATTTGTGACTGAACTGAAGTAAATAAAATATATCGGACATCTCCTTACAAACGATGTTTCCATTAGCAATTGAAAATATTTTCAGTACAATTCTGTCTCTGCCTTTATAAGTTTATGTCTTTATTGTGCAACGTTGCCTACATATTCTTTTCTGAACTTTTTTAATGACGCGGAGTGGAATTGTCAAGGTGCCTAAGAGTTAATCTACTACTGATAGTAGAGAACTTCATGAAACTGAACAGACTTAGATTGGTAATTGACTTTTGCTGCAAAATATTAAGTGAAAAAAGGCACCATTTTAAGAAAGTTGCTTTTTAGTTCCAAGAGCAAAGACAAGTTCATTGCCACTGCTGGTGAAAGATGATAGAACTATATCCATTTTCATGTGAGTATAAAAGATTTGAATATGTCAACAAACTGAAGAAACATTAGAATACCTAACAACAAAATGAGAAACTATAAATAAAGTACATAATAACACATATCAAAATGTATCAGTCTGTATCATACTTTCTGGTATTGATATTAAACTGTTGATAATATAGAAAGAAAAAATAAAAGCTACCTTAATCTCTGATGGCAAAGTACAAATTAAAGGAAATAGTATAAAATTAAAATGAGTTGATAGCATAGTTCCATTTAGCTTTATGCCCTACAGTCCCTTAAAATCAAAATCATGATCCATAAATTATGCTAAATAAATCAACCCACCAATAAGAAGGAAAAAATTCAGTGAAAGGACATGCATCATTAATTTGTAGTACTCAATTCAAAATATACTGGAAATATCAAGCAACTGTCCTTCTCCTTCATTGCTTATAGGCCCAAGAACAGATTATATTTATCTGTAGGTCGAACAGTACTTTTACAAATGAACAGTCAATATATTAGGAATGGCAATTGAATAATGACAATATGTATGGTAGCTAAACCCAAGAGAACAGAAAATTGAAGTTGAGGGTGTGGTAGTGGGGAAAAGATGATCATGTGTAAGTGTAATTTCGGTCATGATACCTATTCATGCTTCATTTTCCTATTCATGTCAAAATCTGCATTTTGACATGACCATAACTATCATGCAAATTTTCTGCAAGAATCAAAAATTAGACACACAGAGCATGTAATCTTGTATTGTATCTGACCCATAGCAAACATTTAAAACATGATATTTTTAATTACAATCATCATGATTTAACATCATTATTATGATCATCATCATCACATCAAATTTCTCACTTTAGACACCCTAAATTATGAAACAACACATTATTTCTTTCATAGTAAATTGGTGAATGATGATTTGACTATATAACTGATAGGTCACTTCTTTGAAGAGCTACATTTTCTGGTTATACTTTATACATACGTAGCTATAGCTTTTACTATTTTATTGAATAGTATAAGGATTTTTGTTCTATAAAAATATATGACTTTATGCTAAAAAAGATTGCTACCAATGACTTGCTCATTTCATACGCCAAAACGATAATTTGCTACAGCTGTTATCCGAAGCTTCAGTACCCTTTGTTAAAGTTAAATACAAGTGCTCTTCATTTTATAACACTGAATAAGAGGTAGTGAGGGAGCAAGGACAAAAGGAAGAAAATAAGGAAGTATGAAGAAAGAAAGAAAGAAAGAAAGAAAGAAAGAAAGAAAGAAAGAAAGAAAGAAAGAAAGAAAGAAAGAAAGAGCCTTCAAGCGTATTATTTTCAAGTTGCCTTGTTGAGCATTGGACAGAAAGTTCAGGATCATCTATATAAAGCAGGGTGCAGGGAGCGGGTTGTTGAAAGGGGCCAAGGGGCTATGGGGCCATGTGAATCCATGTGGAAAAATGATCAGCGCTGGAGAAGGTTAAATTCTTAGTCCCTGAAGTCTTGCTGTTGTGGCTAGAGCCCAAGAAAGTTAATGAAAGAAAGGAACACTGACAACTCCTGCTGCTTCGACAGGAGTTTACCACCTCATTACTGGCCAGATTCTTACAACCAAAAGAAAAGAATACTTCTGCCAAGGAAAAGAGTACGAGCTGGAGTGAGAGAGTCATCCAAGCAAGGCATTGCTTATATTGGGTGGGGATCAAAGTGATATCAAACAAAGGAAACTGAACAAGAAATAGCAGATCCAAGAGCTACGAACACAGACTAGACAACTATCCAAAGCTAGGCAGGAGAGATGGGAAGGACAGTTAAATCCCCCAGTCCTCCCTACCGCACAGGAAAAAGTAAATGAAATGACACCATCTGCTCACTTTCCCAGAAGAGAGAATTTCAACTCCTCGTGGTTAGCAAGGCAAACATTTCCAAAAGCATTACTCTAATTACAAATGATTAGAAATGATTGCTCAAAGTGAAGACTTAACTCACAGTGTGCCTGATTAATGAACGTTTTCTGCACATCCCACTGCAGTTTGAGCTGACTTTGAAAGCACTGGCTAGAGACAGTTTCTGAGATTCCGAAATGAGTCTTGTGAAGAGAGTAGGATGCTACCACTTTCCCCCTTTATCTGAGCATACAAATGTGGTTTTCCCAAAGCACCAAGGAAAATCACAAAGTTCTTTGAGGAGTGGCAAAGGGAGTTTTTGTTGCTTCAGTGTTGAGGGGTGTGTGGATATTAAAATGCATACGAGAGTGCAACACAACTTAAATATTTTAACTTAAGTTTGAATTTGTAAAGATAATTTTCACAGAAATGCATTATTTGTTATAGATGGAAAATGATGTAGAATCTGTTTAGAGAGTAAACTCTCACTACACTCGCCTAAACACTGAGAATACCGAGTGTTGAAAGTGTTGGAGGAGAAGAATAACCTGAGTTCATATACGTTGTTAATGGGTAGAAAATCAGAAAGAACTCCGTCAGTGTTTCTTCAAGCTGAACTAGAACCCTCTCTATGATCTAGTAATCGCACAATTTCCTACATATACATCAATATACATTTATCAGAAGACATGCAATAGAGTGTATTTAGCCATATTTACAAAATCGAGGAGAACATAATAGTAGATTAGATATATAAACTATAATATATTCTCAAAATAGAATACTCTCTAACATTGTAAACCATGGTTTATGAACCAAACCTGGCCCACCACGTATTTTGTACACAATTTTATTAGAACATAGAGATATTTAATAATTTACATGTTATCTATGTTTACTTTCATGCTATGATATTGTACAATGGCAAACTTCAGTAGTTACAATAGAAATGATATATTTTCAAAGCATTAAATATGTACAATATTTACTTTTCTAAAAAAAATTGCCAATCTGTATTCTCCAGAAAAAAATCCCCAAAACAAACAGATTAAAGTAGCACTTACATTTATTGCTTCATTCCATTTATATAAGGTCCAAAAGCAGGCAAATTTAATTCATACATGATGTCTGACAGAAAAGTAATTACCTTTGTTTAAATTTTATATGAAGTTATGATGAACATGGTTCATCTTTGCATGGATAATAGACATGGTTCTGTCTTTGGCTGGATAATAGTTTCATGAATATATTCACTCATAAACCTTGATCAAAATATATGGAATTACGTATGTATTACGTTTCAGTCAAACTTTGGAAAAGTGAAAAAGGGAATTAATCAAAAGTGAAAAATAGAGTCAATTCCTGTCTTTTGACAGTTACTTGTGATACTTTCAACATTTTATCTCCTTATATTAGTCTCTATACTGGCAGTAGCAAATTATTGTTAAATAACATTGAAAAATCAAAACTATAAAATTAAATATAAAGCTTATTTTAGAGTCAGAAGTCATAGAAATGGACACCTTATGAGTGCCTATTTACTTTTATGTACATATATATGCACTTTTCTGTATACATAGTACTTCATTTTTTCTACATATTCTTTCATTTCTACAGTTAGTCTGATGTGCAATCACTGCATTTTCTAAAAGAAATCCCTTAAACTACATAAACAGTAAAGAAAATGTATAATTTACATTTACTTTTCCATCAACATTTAGAATAGTTAACTATTAAAATTTTTTTCTTTGTAGACTTAATTAAAGAAACTTTTTCTTTCTACTATTGTCAGTTTTTGTACTTATACTTTTTCCATTCGTTAGACTAACACTGATTACAAAAAAGTTTTAATTTTCATTATTGCATGTGAAATT
>NW_004955474.1:10472225-10507635 GCF_000276665.1 Chinchilla lanigera | reverse complement strand
CATATATATATTTGTTTGTTTGTTTTTTTGAAGTTATGAGCTAACTTTCTGGTATCGCCATTGGTAGACATCCAGAATTCCCCAAATGGTACTATCCAGGACACATTTCCTTGTTCTTCTTCAGATCCCAAGATAAACTTCCTACTCCCTTTTGTGCACGCGCCAACTCACTCCCAATCCTTTGGAGATGTCACCATCACCTGCCCATATTAACTCTACCTCTATTCCAACCTATTAAAAACCTGTTCCCCGGCTCCCTCCTCTGAGGGTCCTTGCAATCTCCTGCAACACTCTCACATCAGCAGTAAAAGCTTGTTTTGTCTATTTTTCTCTGTTGCTCTACCTGGTGCCAAAATTAACAACCATACCTATGAGTTCTTCTAAAAGAATGCATTTTGCTATTTGATTGTTTAATAAATAAAAAACTGAACAAATCCAACAACTATCCAGTCTTTTGGTTTTTTTTCCCAAGTATCACAATGTTTATTGATAGATACAAGTATATAAAATCAGGGCATGAACATGACTTGATAAATTAAGTAGACAATTTCAATACTATACTAAGAGGAACCAATTCAAATTCTCATCATTTGTTTCACACCAACAAAAACCACATCAAGGGCATTAGCAATCTCTCAAAACTGATCAGTTTTGTGCAAGTAAATCGTATTTCTTTTAAGAAGACTTGTGCACTTGCCCAGGCTCAAGGATATTAAAATCTAGCACATAAAGCACATTATTAGAGGTAGAAATATAGGCAATACACTATTATGGCAACAACCATCAATTACAGTTAAGAATTTTTCTGTAACAACTAAATGGATAATCAAATATTGCAGCAACTCAAGTATTACTGAGCAAAGTGCATTTCTACAGTATTCAGTGTTGCTATTCAGTTTTCTAACTTAAAACAGCCTATGATAACTGGCAGCAAAAAGGGTGCTTGCAGTAGACTGCCTCTGCTTGAGAACTTATGGTGTAATTATTGCATGCTGCTAATATACTATCTAAACACTAAAGGTACTCCAAAAATATTTGATGGTGGACTCTGATTAAGACATTACACTACAAAAAATCCTTACACAGAAGGAAATCCTAAATTGACGTGCTTCTGCTTTAAATATTGAGAAAACATTACACCAGAATGAATTTTCTCAGTGGTTAAGTCAAATGCAGTTACATCATAGCAGCAGTATGTTTTGCACAATTCAAGGCTTTGACTGGTTCTTTAGTCGGCTTCTTCCTCAGATTCTTCTTCTTCAGCCGTTTCTAGCCAAGTTAGCCACTGATTCACCTGGAACAAAGCCCTGCCTTTTCCTGGAAACTCTTGGGTTATACCTTCTTTCCAAGCCAAGAAGGCTTCCTCTTCAATAATTTCCATGTCATAGAAGTGAACGAAAAAGCGGAGTAGCATGCCTTTTGAGAAGCTGCTGTTGTAATAGTGCACCTGCAAGGCATACAGGGCACTGACCTGTAGATCCGCATGATCGTGAAGGAATTTCTGCATCATGGGCTTGAAAGAAAGCAGCAGTTGTTTTTCCTGCTCTAACTGTTCTTTGGAAGGAGCAGAGGAAGAATCTGATTTATCGCTGGGTGCACTTACTTCACTAGAATTAGACTGTAAGAAGCTAGTCGTTAAGATGCTCACAAATCCTTTACCTACATGAAGTTTGGGAAAGATGTGCAGAAAATGCTCCCAGAAGTTGATCAGAATAAGAACCATATGTTGGAGATTTTGGAAGCAAAAGGACTGAGTTTCTTATCCCCACTCCTCACATTGGAGAAAGAGCTGTTAAAGCAAATACAGTTGGATCCATCCCCTCAAACCATATAAGTGGATAAAAGATTGTCCAGTCTTTTGAAGGAAGAGTGCTTAAATTTCTAACGGCAAGGATTAAGGATTGATGCAAAGGGCAGGTCCTTCCATAAAATTATCAAAACAGGGGAAGTTCACACAGATGTCCACATAACAACAAAGCCTGAATGTTTCATATGCAAATTTTCTTTTTCACATCTACCTGGTAAAGGACTCCCACTTTTCTAAAATTGACTCCTAATTCTGTTTTAAAACATTCTGTTGAAAAATGCTCTACTAAATATAAGGTGAATGAAGACAGATCATGTGTTGCCTTAATATCATGTTCTCAGAGTCTGGCATAGGACCTAACACTTAGTAGAAGGTCAATGAATATTTATTGTATGAATGTGAATGAATGCAAACAAAAGAGTCAAATAAGTGTAAAAGAGCTAACAGACTGAAAAACTTCAAAAATATAAAATCTATTAAAACAGAAGTGAAAAATGCAATCTAAGGTAGTGGAGGGGGTCAGTTTAGGGGTGTAGACACCTTTCTTTTTTCTTCTTAACCAACTAGTCAACTTCAGTTCAAAATATTAGGATACCACTGCCAGTGGCCATTTCAGGATGACAGAGTCAGAAGTAGCAAGTGTTTTTTTCTGTTTTTTTTTTTTCAGGTATCCTGCAATAGGTGTATTATTTTATACTCAGAATAAAAGTGAAATTAAGGGCATTAAAAGGCTTGTTTGAGATTAACAACCAGAATAACAGGATAAAAACACATAAGATAATTAGACTAAATCAAAGTACACTTTTAGATATATAGCAGTACCTCAGTTCACAGATTTAATTTGTTCCATGATTGGA
Source organism: Chinchilla lanigera (assembly GCF_000276665.1). Lineage (NCBI taxonomy): Eukaryota > Metazoa > Chordata > Mammalia > Rodentia > Chinchillidae > Chinchilla > Chinchilla lanigera. The sequence continues at coordinate 10,504,971 of NW_004955474.1, read as the reverse complement.
AGAGATGGCCACGTTTATGTTTATATTGGAAAGACAGTAACTGTTGTATTTGCCACCTGATGCAGAGTTCACAAACCAATAAAATTTTACCACGTGTTTCTTTGTGTGAACCACATTATTTACAAAACAAAATGTTTTTGACTGAGGTAACACTGCTTGGATCACGCTGGATTACAATAACTTTTTCTCTTTCTCTTTTTTCTATTATCTGTCTTTTATATCACACTTTACTTATATATTGAGTTTTTCATAAGAAATAGTGCAATAATTTGCAATAACCATGTAAATAGTTATACTTATGTATATATGACAAATTCATAAGGACTCATGAATGAAATAAATGAATAAATAAAAGGTGGATAGAAGGAAGGAGAAAAAGAATGAAGATGTGTTATATACATGCACCAGTTCCTGAAAATAAATATAATCTCTGTGTTGCTACACTGTACTAATAAACACTGTTACAATACTTTCTGTTTCAATAAATTTTTCTTCTTGTCTAGTACATGTTAAGAAATGCCCAGATGTCTGGATATAACTATGAAAAATAACCTAAAAACAATAAGAGCTTACGAGTAAAATAAAACATTATAACCATTACAAGCAGTAAAATTAATGCTGCAATAGGTGTGTTAACTAGGTATATAAAGGTGAGGAAGGCCTAGAAGATGCACAGAGTAGGTAACCTGCTAAAAGTTTTTTTGAAGATAAAATTTAAAGGAATTATTAAATAAAACATTATCATTTATAACATTGATTTAAAAACTACTCCATTAAATTTCTTTCAGCTAAAATTATGGGAGCTTGGGAAAATAACACATGAATAAACTAACCACTTAAAATTTGTTACAGTTATAATCGTTAAAAAGAAGAGAAATTAAAATAATTGAAATTATCATTGTTAAAGTAAAGGTAGCTTCCTTTTTTCAAAGAAACATTCGCATTCATTTAAAATTAGTAAGTGTTTATATCAGTAGTTCCAAATCTTTATTCTTTCGAAAATGTTAGCCTTTTATTTTTAGTGATTTGTCCTATTAAAAAAATCATTTAGGGGCTGGGGATTTAGCTCAGCGGCAAAGCGCCTGCCTGGCAAGCGCAACGTCATGAGTTCGGTTCCTGGTACCGGAGAAAAACGAAAAAAATAAAAAATAAAAAATAAAAAAATAAAAAAATCATTTAATAATCCCACACCTTCACCCATTCATAATCCCACAGATTTAACAGGTTCACATGAAACTAAGAGGTAGATGTTATATTTGTTGATTAAAAAAACCAAAACAAACAAAACAACACAACAAAATGGGGTAACAGAGGAAGACAAATATCTTAAATACTAGAAATTAATTTCTCAGTTCCCCCTTATTTGTCCTAATTGATGTTTGCGTGAGAGAGAGGGAGATTGAGTGTAAGAGAAATACAAAGATTTAGCCTTTTAAAGCAAATCTATAGTCACATTGCTGCCATGTATGAAAGCATATGGTGATAACTCTCAATGTCAATGATCTTATCTCTCCAAACAAAAGACTCAAACTGGCAAATTAGATCAAAGGACACAATGTAAGCATATTGCCTATAGGAGATCATCATCCAAAAGAAAGCAAATCTCATAAACTAAAGGTGAAAGGACAGAAAATGATCTTCTACATAACCAGAGTTGAAGGCTAGGGGGATTAGCTATGTTAATTTCAGGCACAGAACAGAAGAGTTCAAGCCAAAACTGATCAGAAGAGACAAAGAGGGCCACCACATACTGCCAAAAGGAACAATTAAACAGAAAGAGATAGCGATTGCAAATATGTACACCTCAAAAATTAGTGTAACCAACACCATAAAACAAAACTACGGACATAAGGACAGTTATCTATCAGAGTGGGGGCTTCAACATCCCACTCTCACTAGGCAGAGAAACAAGAAAAAATGATGAAAATATCAGTGAAATGATACCACCAAACAAATGGACTTAACAGGTGTCTATGGTGTGTTTCATCCAATAACAAGAGTGTATAGGTTTTTCTCAAAAGCATATAGAACGATTTTTTTCAAAATATATCTCATCATAGGCCATAAATCGTGGTCAAATAAATACATAAAAATTGGAGAAAAACCCTGATAGTATCAGATCATAGTGGAAGGCATTTAGTTCATCTCTAAGAGTTCCTAAATCCTAACAGTTTTGGCCTTGCTAAAAAGTCCAAGTCCAAAGTTTCCTCTGAGATTTAAGGCAAACTCAGCTCTGCAAGCCATGTCCAAAGGCTTCTAAACCACAAACCTAGGTAGTTTCCCAGGAATGACCCCACTTGTCTGGTACTAAGATCTATCTTTGTTACTTTTCTCATTGCTGAGAAAAAAAATACTTGACACCAGCAATTTAAAGGAGGCAAGATGCGCTTCATCTGACAGTTTGTGGAAGTTTCAGTGTATAGTCAGCTGTGTTGAAGGGAGGGGTATGGCAGAAGGGCAAAGCAGGTGGATAGAAAGCAGCAGCACCACAAGCAGGTAGGTTACAAGCCTATTCGTTGGTGCCATCCAAACCCAGGGTGAGCTTCCACTATTCATACCCAGAACTAAACTAAACCAACCTAGTTATTATACACTCTTCATCCCCACATCACACACCCAATCCAGCATCACACAGCCATGATCTAGCCATGTCCCAAACATCTCATCCAGAAGGGCATGAGATTTGGGGGGAACACCTAGATACAAGCCATAAAAAATCATATAGGAGGTTTCAGTCCCTGCAGCAGATTATCAATATCTGTCTTGGTCATTTTCTTGTCACTGAGAGAAAATATCTAGCACCCACAATTTACAGGAAAAGAGATTGACTCTGGCTCATGGTTTTGATCCATAGTTGGCTGGTTCCAAAGCAAAAACATCATGGTAAAAGGGGCAGCAAAAGAAAGCTGCTCCCATTATGATGCCCAGGAAGCAGAGAGAGAAAGGAAAAGCTGAGGACAAGAATACAGCCTTGTTGACGATGCTCCTAGCTACCCATTTCCAAATAGGACCCACCTCCTAACAGCGCATTAAGCTACTGATGTCATCAGTAAATAAATCCATTAATTAGTACAATGCCCCTTCCTTCATCCAGTCACATTCACATACGTAAAAATTTTGGAGAATATTTTAAATGTAAACCACAAGTGTTGTTAAAATAGGACATTTTTGTTTGAAGGTTGATTTTTATTTTAAATCAAGTTTTTCTTTCATGCAATTGAAACAAAGGCAACAAGATGGCACCTTCACTTTTCAACTCAGTACTAACATTTCTAATTCATTTATTCTATAAGAGATATTGCTGTTTAATATTTTAAAATGTCATCCAGTCATAATGTGTAAAAAAATAATTATTGTAATGTGCCATGTCCCAGCTCTCAGGACAGTATGGAAGTTCAAAGTTCAAAGTTTAAATTATTAGCTTGCTCCTTCAAAAACTAGGGGCTTTCAGAGTGAAGAGACTTTACAACAGTGTGCACTTTGAAAGGAATGCTTTCAGCTGTTTTATTTGAAGGGTACTCAGAGGCTCCCTAACCAGGGACTTGAAAACTGTCACTTTATGCACACCACTCCTGTCTTGTATATAAATTGTATTCATTACAAGCTTCTTCAGATTTAGCTCTGGTTCTTCCAGGTGGCAACTAGGTGTAATGTTATGTTCTTCATCTTCAAATATTCCTCAGCCTGGGGTTGACGATCATAATTTTCCTTTTCTGAACACAACATGGTATGTGGATTTAGGCATACTGCACAGTCTAAAGTTGTATGTTAACTAAAATTTGCAAGCAAATGAGGGGTACATTAATGTCAGATATTGAAAAATATGTTTCCATCAATGATAGTGTGAGAGAAAACATTTTTTGGAGAAATAATTCAATAATTTATGATAATTTTATAGAATTTATAAGAAACTAGATTAAAATATGAAGACAATATGTAACATTCTTTCTGTAATATAAGGATAAATGTAATGTAATCGTACTTCCAAATTTAAATACAAATTAAGCTGATTATCAAATATGCTACCAAGGCTATCTTATTGAATTCAATTTATGAAAGTTGCAGATAAATTATATTTCATATTTCTCCCACATAACAGATTATAAAAGATGCATTTAATGATCTCAGTACCACTGAAGAATATTTATAGAAACCTGCTATGAAGGAAAATGTTGATCCCCAACTCTTAAGTTAGCTTTCTATGAGGAGATCAGTATACCTCTACAGAATTCCATGAAGAACAGATCTTTTGTTATCTGATACAATATTATCACAATCTTGGAAGAATGAACCCATGGCTTAGATATAATTACTCTGTCCTAAAACTCATTTTTAAAAATTGCGACATTATAAAACTAAGTTTAAAAATACTCAACATATCTTTTCAGAGTGCATTGAAAAATCATATTTTAATAAGAATGAAAACGGAAGATTTGATGCAGAGTATTAAGAACTATGTCACCATTGCTGTAATAGTTGTTTTTAAAGACAGAAAGAATTAGCTGTCACACCCCAGACAGATGAATATAAAGCAAGCTCTTCTCCAGGCAGTGAGGAAGTCTTAAGGGAAAACCCTTTCCACCCTATCCCATGTGTCAAGAGAGCTTTCTGTCAAGTATTACCCTCAGCAGAGACCTCTCCTGTTCTTTTCTGCTCTAGGCTCTATCATTTCTCAGAGTTCTACAAAAAGGCACTTTAAAGTATAGTCATTTGTTAGCTGTTCTAGGTTTTTAGTTTTTTTAGTCATGTATGCACATAATTTTAAGCATTATGTGTTACATATTTAAAAAATGTTAGCTACAAAGTGTATATTATCAGTGCTGACTTAAAATAATTGTCACAGTTATAATTTTAATTATAATCATGAAATGCAGCTTCTTACTCTAAATTCATTGTTCTGAAATTTCTCTTCTCACTAATCTCAGTTTCCATTTATTTTGTGCCAACTATGTGTTAAGTATGTAGATAGAATAGTGAGAATACAGATTATGTTATCATAGAATTTTATATTGTGTTGGGGAAGCAGAGTGAATGAGTGAATGAATGAATGAAACTAAGTTGGGAGAAGGAGATACTATTTTAGATGATTAGAAAGTGTTCTCTAAAGAAATGAGCTGATTTCTGAATCATAAGGAGATAGTCATAGACTGAATTAGCTAACGTAAGTGTTAAACAAGAAAACCCAGGGGCAGTTCCATGTCTAGGATAGCCCACAAATGGACAGATGGCCAGTATGTGCAGATGGCGTGGTAGACCTTGGAATGAAACTCACTTGGAGACAGAAGATAGTTACAGAGAGACTATGCGGAAACTTTTAGGCCTGAAAGTCAAATGTGATGAAGCTACTGACCAATTCTATCTCAGGTGAACATGATTTAACTTACCTTTTCAACTTCTTGTGCAAAATGAATTATTATTATAATTTGAGGGGGCTGAAATTTTCAGACTTTCAAAGTTGAAGCCTTACACTGAAAGCAATAGTGGAAATTGCTGAGGTGCATCCAAGTCGTTGGTTGGCTTATATACTTTTGTCATGCGTTAATTACCATGATGGGAATAAAAAAGAAAAAGAGAAAAGGTTATTAAAAAGCAAATACACAAGATTGTTTTAATGTTCATTAATTATCCAGTAAAATAATGTCTTTATTAAGGTGTTTGTAAATTTGTATCATTTCTTTTTATGACAGTATAATATATTAAAGAGAATGTTGTGAATGGATTTTTGCACAAATGTACAGCTTTTTCATCTTTTCACTTGGTGTGTCAAGGTTTAGATGCAAAATGTAGCCCAAAAGTATCATGTGTTTAGATGTTCATCTTCTGGGAGGTCACTGGATCTTTGGGGTACTATAATATTCAATGAATTTATCCATTGATGAATTAACAATTAAATGTGCTGTTACAAGATGGGTCCTCATCAGAGAAAGTGGGTCCCTTGGTAAATGGTGGGGTGACCTGCAAGGGTATTTTTTTGTCCCCAACTCTTTTCTTTCTGCTTCTGAGGTGCCATGATGATTTGGACCACGTTCTTCTGCCGTACCCTTTTACAATATCTTCTCTTTAGAGTTAGGTCTATGCATGGACTAATCCTCTAAAACCATAAGCCAAGTAAGCTGTACCTTATTAAAGTTGCACGTGTCAGGTATGTTATTCTAGTAATGAGAATGTGACTAAGTACACGGTGAAACAGAATTTCTCCAAACAGCAGTACACAGTGAATCCTTGACTTATGAACTTATTTGTTCACAAATGCTGATTGTAACTCAAGTTGGCTATAATTCAACACTACCTTTCCTATAAGAAATTCAGTAAATATCTATAATGCACTCCAAATTTCACAAACTAACCTTTGTGTAATGACAAAGGTTGTATAATGTGTGTAGTTTACCAAGAAACACCAATAATTTTATGAGTATATTCACCAAAAAGTTATAAAATGTGTCTTGTTTACCAGAAACAACAATTTCATACTGTACTCACCATTCAAATTGCCATCTTTTGCTTTCAGGAAGGGAGGGTGGAATGGAAGGTGCTTACTGTTTGGAGGGAGACTCCACCTCCATGAGTATGCTGACTCCCTTATGTCCTTTCTTTCAGTGGGAGTCTATGGCCCATTAGAATCTGCTTTCAACTCACTAGGTCTCAACCTTTTCAGAACTACAAACTGGTCTAAGGTTATTTGTTTCTGGTTTTTCTTTAACACTGTTCTATACTATGAGATGGAATTGTCATTAAGCAAGTAAATACAACAATTGGCTTTTTATATCTGGGTGGGTCCTCTCTGCAAATATTTGTAGCTCTATCCATCTTTTTAGGATTTCCATTATTTCAGAAGAACTTTTTGCATTAACTGTTGATACTCCCCCTCCTCTTCAGAAAGTTTCTCAGCTGCCATTCTCTCTTGCTTAGCCAGAAGCTTCTTATGTTCTTCTGTAGGCAATTCCTGTGTGTTCCTCCACCAGTTCCTCAACATCACCACTGTGTATCTGCAAGTCTATAGACTCTGCTACAGTGATAATATCATCAACCAATTGAAGGCTCAGAGTCCTCCATACAGCCTTCAAAGTCTCCTGTATAGTTTTAGGCCTCACTTTCCTCCAGGAAGATATCAGTGCCCTTAGAGAGAGGCATTGAAGATTTTTCAATTAGCCCTACACAGGAAAAGATGTTGTAATGTTCCTTCCAGAGCTCTTTAATAGTTAAATCAGTGTCTGAGACCATCTGCTAGCACTTCAGGAACAGTTCCTTGGTGTACAGCTTCTTAAAGTTAGCTATAACTGCTAGTCCACAGGACCAGGCATTGTATTTGGTGGGAGGAACTTGACTGAGAGTCATGGGAATTCTTCAGCCAATTCTTCTTCCAAATCTCATGGGTGAGCAGGAGCATTGTTCATTATGAGTAAGGGGTTCAGTGGTAAACCTTTGTCCTCTAGATATTTCTTAATAGTGGGACAGAAAACCTCACTGATCCATTCAAGAAAAAGTACTATTATTATCTAGGCTTTTGCATTAGATCTCCACATGACCCCTGGCCTATTCTTTATGATTTTATGTTTTCTGAACACTAGGGGACTCAGAGCAATAAACCAAGAGAAGTTTTACTTTGAGGTTGCATTGGCATATAGCAATTGGCAGGCAGCATTGGTATATAGCACATAGCAATAAGCTTAATCTAACTTTCATAGGCTTGTGGTCTAGCCTTTTGTTCTCTTGCTGTGTAATTTACCAGAAAAGGCCAGCTTGATCATAGTTCAAAACTTGATGAGAGCAAAAATTATTAAAAGACATGGATTTTAAAGGTTTACAATTATAAAATTAAAAAGGTATATAATTATAAAAAAGGTACACAAGTAAAAGGTATAAAAATAAATAAATGTATGGAAAAGGTATACAATTATAAAATGGTTTAATAACATTTTCTCTGTGGCGTCATTTCAAAGTGATGTTTGTAATTTTCAGCACCCCTTTCATCAGCTCTGGCTGTTTCACCATATCTAATTATGCTATGATCCCTAGTTCTCACTTTAAAATTGTGAAACCACCCCTTACTGGAACAAAATATTTCATCGTTACACTTATTGAGGGATTGGCCTTTACAAGATCTGCATTTACAGGCCTAGCTTTTTCACCAATTATAGATTTACATAAGCTATAACCTGCCGTCTGCCTTTCATTTATCCACAATAGTAATAGCCTTTCTGCCTCATCTAACACTGTTGATTTTGATGTACTAATTTGAGTAACACCTTTAGCAACACTAGCTTCCTTATGTAAATCTGTTCTCTGTAAGAGTGTCAAGATGGAGGATTTTGACATGCTGTACGTATTAGTGAGATCAGTCACACAAATGTCAATCTCATATTTCTCCACAACTTTCTTCTTTTCAATTATCATTACTTTCTTTATGTTCCCTTCTTTCCTTAACTTATTTTCTAGCTTCCTTGGAGCGATTTTGATAGCAGTAATCATAGTAATTATACAAAGCTCTGACCAAAATCACTTCCACAAATATGCACAACTGGGTGCAGACTGATGTCTTTGTATATTTACATACGCTTTTCTGGCATCATGAGTCTTTGTTTATGGCTACATAAGCAGCTGGTATCCAAGTCATAACTAAATACTTTGGTGGTAAGTAAAAACTAAAATTTCAGTTGAAACCCAATTTGTCCATACGTAGGATCAGTCATAACTCAGGAGTCCTTGGGAATAAAATCAAATACACACACACACACACAAACACAAACAAACACACACACACACACAAATGTTCTGGCATTTATTCTTATGCCTTACCCTAGAGAACCATTGTATAACTTTTAATTTATGCTTACATGGGTTGCAAAATTTAATATTAATTCCTCAGCTAGTAAAATCTAAACATTATTATTTTGGAGGGAAAAATGTCTTTAAATATTTGGGCTTTCCATGTCTTTTAATAATTTTAAAAATACTTAGCAAGAAAATTAAGTGAAAACATACCTGTTTACAAAACAATGCAAAGGATTTAAGATGCAGCATGTTCCAAAAATGAAGTATAAAAATTTTGTTATTACAAAGCCTACTTTGCTAAGTTCTACTCATGATCCTTAGGTCCTACCAATTGAATAAATGGAAGACATTTATCACTGTTTGAAGCAACCATATATATATTCATGATACCAGGGAAACAAAAAATGACATGAGTTTGGATTGACTGAGTTCACTGAACATACAGCCTTGGCACTGGCAAAATATACTAAAATAATAAAGTAATGAAAAGTTGTTGAAACAAAGGTAATCTGTAAAAGTTAGAATTAAAAAATAGCTGTTTTCTTCATTTTTTTTCCTGGAAAGGCATTTAACATCAATAAAATATCCCTGTATGTCTGGAATAAAAATCAAAATAACAAACCAGTTGGACATTAAAAAAGCTTATAATCTTAAATAAACATAAAGCCAACTATAAAGAAGGGAAAGGAAAGAAGGGAAATGGAAGAAAATACATGTATATACAAGATAGTTAAGCTAGTTACACAGGTAGTTTCTCTTAGTTCATCGAAAAGAAAGTTTTGTGTTAATATTGTTCTGACAACACTTCATGCCTATATCTTATACTCTGAATAACTACTAGGAAGATAACAATATGCAATGTATTAATTATTGTTACTCTCCTACCAGCCGGTTCTGAAACTGTTTTGTTCTTTTTTTCTCTTTAAAATACAAAAACAACATTATTTTATTTCTCCATAGTTTTGTGTTGAATATTTTTAACTTCACACTCTTTAAATTATACGTTTGGCCTTTGAAGAAAGGAAAAATATGAGTACATTTAGCTGGAGACCAAATAGTATAGAATTTGGAAAGTTTTTACTTGGAAGAGGAATAACTACAGAACATGTTTTCTGAATAAGTGATTAACTTGCAGATTCATTTAGGGATAGCAGCCACTCGTCAGTAGAACCTCAGCCTCCATTAAAGCAATGTTATAAGTAATGGTAAAGCTTACTGGGATTTCACCAAAGGAGCACCGTCAGCACTTGTTCCTAGCAAAATGCAGTTGCTTTCTTGAAGGTAGGGGTCCCTCCAAAGGGGATTATTTCCTGCCAACAAGCTCATTTGTATGAGCTTTCCCCCCTCCCAGGCTCCCCAGCACCTCTCCCTTTGGCTTGGCACCACACAGCAGCATCACAAGACTTTTTGGACCGACTGAGTTCACTGAACATACAGCCTTGGCAGTGGCAAATATCCTGGCAGTGGCAGAAGCCAGAAAACATATACCAGTAAATGGATATCAATTTAATCACTGTACATAGGGTTTGCTTGATTTATCCCATATCATAATATGCTCCAATGTGCCAGCCAGACTCTGAACTCAGTTGCCAGGCTCAACAATAGGGCAAAGGCAAAACTTTGCTTACACAGGCAATGTAGTTTTCCATGGGTATCTTTTTCTTCTTTTCTTTTTTTCTGTCATATTTCCCAGTTAGGATTCACTGATAAAATTGAACAGGCTCAATTTTATTCAATTATTAGAAACTGTAAAAGAAAGTAGCTTTCTGTGTGAACCACCATCTACCTTTAAATAATTTTAAAACAGAGATAAAATAAAAAATAATTGTTCTAAAAGAGATTAGGGGAGGTTCCTGCTCCATTAACTTTTCATGTAATCTGATTCTTTTGTGTCCCTCTCATTTTTCTTTAAAAATGAGACTACACATTCTTTCTTTAATTGTGTTAATAAAGTGCTTAAAATTGTGCTGGTAGCAATTTTAACAAGTAGAGAAGAATCACTAGCATCTGTCGTTGCTTTCACTCCTCACATATTTGCTTACTTATTGAATAGTTGTCTCACCCCTATTCTCTCTTCTATTTGTAGTCATGGGTGCACTGTTGATTTGCATCCCCACATCTGACAGATATGTTTTATTCAATAATGTTTCTTAACTTAAGGCAAATAGTCAACATTATTGGTGTCATCATGGGAAATACTGAACTACCATTGCTATGAATATGAGGGCTTAATGACAGCACAAAGAAATGGAAAGAGACACAGTCTCTAATTACCAGGACCAGGGATAAAACAGAAAGAAGGAAGGTAAAGATGAGAAATGGCCTATGAACCATATGACTGCAGACCAAACAGAGTCACACATGTATGTGAAATTAATAGTAATTTGAACAAATAGTTCCTAATGTAATATCTATAAATAATTTTCAGTTTATAGTGGGAGTGAACACAGTAACTTTACTGTTTTCTACTTTGGGGAAAAATTTAACTGTGAACACAATAAGTTTATTATTTTCTACTTTGGGACAGAATTTAATTAATTAACCATTATGAAACATATATTTATGTGCCTTGTATAATAATAAAAAAATTTTTATTTTTGAGACAGGGTGTCACTATACAATTTAGGCTGCCTTGAGCTCACTTTGTAGCCCAGGCTGGTCTCGAACTTGCCAAGATCCTCCTCCCTCATCCTCCCAAGTGCTGGGATTACACTATTCTTTCTTTTTAAAAATTTGGAGATTGTGTCTTGGATTTTCTATTAGCTTCTTTGATATGTCATTTTGTAAATGCCTGGACAAAGATTAAAACAAGGAAGCCATAATACTTTTCAGACTGTTAAGGTCTTTTTGATGTGTAAAGTACAGTTTACAGTTTTTCAATGGAACATTAATCTATTTGGTGCAATGGAAATATTTTTAAATGTGAGTAAAAACAGTAGTAACTTACATTGCAGATCATCTTGGATGATATAGGTGACATCATTCAGGGGGACGAAAGTTCTTAAAATCAGGACCAAGACTTTTCTGAAGAAGAAATTACCATAGTGAACAATAGCATTAGTCTTCATCCAAGAGTTCTAGCTTGTCTTTCTTTAGGGCATGTTCTAGAGGTCCCAGACTGGCCTATCAACTCCTCAAATACCAAGTACTTTATTCAATTCTTCATCATATATATGATAGATATATATATCATATATATATACACATCTGCATTATATATATATATATACATAAAATATATATATACACTTACTATATGTTTCACAGGTTCTGGTTCTCTTCCTTTGTTTAATCCCTGACTGACACATATTTTTGTACCTGTGCATGGGGTAATGCTGCAGCATATACATAAAAATGTGAAAGTGGTTTTAGAATTGGGTAATGAAAAGAAACTGGAAGAATTTTGAAGATAATAATTTGCAAAAATAACCCTAGATTGTATTAAACACATCATCAATAGAAATATGGTTATTAACAAACCTGCTATGGAATATAAACTCTAACCCATTTTAGAGAATATTTACATTTTTATGAATGTACTTGCAATAGATATATGGATATGAAAAGTCTTCCTAGAGAAGGTTCAGGAGGAAATGTAGATCATATTACTAGAAATTAAAATGGAATTATTCATAATTATTTAGTGGTAAAATTTAAAAGTTTGTCCTGAACTTACAAGGAAATTAGACTAGAAATAATGAAATCAGATGGTTTAGTGAGGAAATACACAAGCAAGGTGTCAACATTATAGTGTACATTCTTCTCATTACTTAAGCCCTACCCAGAAATTAATTTTAAAAATAGCTCTGCTTTAAAACCTTTATTTTATCTGACTTTTAGACCTACAAAACTATATGGTAATTAAGTTCTTCTGCTTAAGTGTGCACAAAGTTTATACTGATTCAAGATGCATGGCCAATGGTTTGAACAGTCAAGTAATTAGAACGAACTGAAATTTGACGACAATGAGATCTTAGAGAGATGTACATATGTATACACATCTGAATGTGCAAATCTTGTGAAGATATGTATTTCTCATGTGAATGCTCACCAAATAAGCAAGTTATAGTAAATATTCAATGAATAGAGCAACCTGCTCTTCAGATAGCAATGAGTCCTTCTCCAATCCTTCCTCTCCTTCACAATAGAATCAGACACAACCTGGCCATGCTTGCAGAGATGGAGATTATGCCTGAGCTCAGCAATGTAGATTTCTACTCACTGAGTCTGATTTCACTGCCGTCATTTCTAAGTGTTGAATCAACTGGTTTAAGAGACCAACTCTGAGTCCCTAATATGGCATCATTCCTGCTGTGATTAGCCAGTTATTTGATGATATATTATTACATCAAATCAATTCCATCATAGAAGAGGCAGAACTTTTTCCTTAGTAGAATGTTTATTCTTCAAACGGGTTTTCTTATTTTTGCCAAAGTATCATCTATGCATTTATAGAATACTTTATTCACAATCTTGTTACTATACATATCATTGCTTTTCATCAGATAACTCACTTCACAGCAAATGCGGTACTGTAATGGGCCGTGTTCATAAAATTCTTACTATGTGCCTCATCCTTCTGCAATATTTGTTGACTTAGTGAAATATCTTTTTAGGTCTTAGTTACAGTTACAACTGTAAGCAATATTTGGGGGCTAGAACAAGTTCCATCCTAGAGTAAAAGCTATTAGTCATCATAGAATATGTGATATCCTTTCTCTCATAGCCAAGATAAATCAAGTTGTGAGAGTGAGGAATGGTATCACTCATTATTGGCTATAGTGAATCAATGGCAAAATTTTTGTTTCTTGTCCCTATATGTTATGTTCTACTAGTCTCGAGGTTTTAGTTTGAAGGGAGGAAATACCTCTACTAAGAAACGTAGTACTGATCCTTTTGATCTAGAAATTAAGCCTATCAGATTTCTGGCCACACTTGCTTCTGAACAGGCAAAAATGCAGGTTGATGTACCGATCAGAATACAAGGGAAATCAAGTAGCAACTACATGATGGAGTTAATGCGGGAGCATATCTGGAGTACAGAAGATGTCGTAGAAATTCTTTTAGTTCAACAAGGCCTTCCACAAACTGACTGAGACCGATTGCTAATGTCCTAAGCCATTACATAAGGAAGGTACAGGTCATCTCACTAAAGATCCATCACCATTTGTCTTCATCATTTTCCCACTGCTGGGATAAAATAGTCAACATTTGCAATTTAAAGGAGTTGAGGGCTGGGGATTTAGCTCAGCGGCAAAAGCGCCTGCCTGGCAAGTGCAAGGTCGTGAGTTCGGTTCCCGGTACCGGAGAAAAACCAAAAAATAAAAATAAAAAAAAAATAAAGGAGTTGAGGTCTAAATTATGGTTTTGGTTCATGGACAGCTGGCTTCCAGGCAGAGGTAGTATGACAGAGGGGCATAGTGGAGGAAAAGGTTCTCAACCCATGCGATATGGAGCAGGGGAAGAGTCCTAGAAAGGAAGAGGCAACAGATCAAAAATAGACCCCAAGTCTACATCTCCATGACTCACCCAGACACAGCTACAAGTGTGTTCCACCCATTCCCAAGGCAAATTCCAAAGCAACTCAAGTTGAAACTCTAACTGCCTTACTGGCCGCAATCATGATGAAGGCACTGCAGAATGGGTAAGGGAATGAGGTCATTATAACTACCATCTCTGAATGAATAACTAAATACAAAAATAAAGACTGTATAATGAGTGTATGTTCTTAATTTTATCATGAATATTTGCATGTAGAGCCCTCACATATTTTTTTTCTCCTTTTATCTTTATCACATAAATAAAAATATATTTTTAGAAAGTTAATTTTCATTCACAGTATTTACGGTGCAGGATATCAAAGAAATAGAATACCCCTGACAGGCTTTACATCATCTTCTAAGGTAAGGTTAGTCTGTTTTGGGTTGAACCCAGGATAATTTTATTACATGAGACACAAAGACGACTTTGCTGTTGTCTTTATTTGAAGATTATATAAGATGTAAGATGTGTTCCAAGGACACAGATGCCAACTTGACAAGGTATGGACTGAGGTGGTATTTTGATTTCTCCTTGGTTTATCTATGTTGTTCAGTTATTCTGTCAAATATTAATGTAAGTTTTATGGCTAAAAATTGTCTCACAGATGTGATTGAAGTCCACAATCAGGTCAAAGTAGACATTCTGGTGTAATTCAGTAACACCGCAAAGATGGGTATTTTATGTAAATGAAGAAATTATCTGGGATAACTGGATTGAAATGTAAAGGACAGCCAGATGAGGTACCATGAGTGACCTCATTCCACTCTGCTTTAATGCCTCAAAGGCAGAATGAAATGCATCTTTATATCATGCAGGTAGAGACTGACTAATATATGATGTAACATGTAGTGATTAGTAGAAAAAACAAAGTGGATGAGGTTCAAGAAAGGAGTTTAGCAACAAGAGGAGTTGCTGAGGATATGAGGAAACTAGTTCTATGGAATTAAAAATAAAATTCTCTATGGAAATTTATTTTGATATTCGTCTTTAAGAATATATACTAAACATAATTGTACATGGTGGGTTTAAAATTTTATATCAATAGCAGTCTCAGCAATGGTGACATTAAAGGAGTTGATATTAAAATAGATTGTATGAAATAATCAGTACCTGTGTGTGTAGGTGTATATTAGTGAGCCAGAGAAAACCAACCTTTTGCTATTTTATTGCTCCAAAGATACAGCTATTCTCATCCTGTTATCTCCAAAGTGATATAACTGAGTCACAGAGCAGGGACCATTCTCAGTGTCATGAGCTAGTTCAAGATGTGGAGCTAACAGAATTCACATTTGTATTTTGTTGGTTTAGCACAGTGCCAGACTAACCTCCACGTTACTTTGGTGTAATGATTAATAGCACTGCCATTCAAGCAAAATTGGCTTCGAATTCCAAATGTGTTGTGTATATAGTAACCTTAATGGTACATTAGTTTCCTAATCTCTACAATGGAAATAATAAAAACTATCTCTAGGACTAAGAAATTTGATCTTTCAAATTATAAATGATTTTGTCCATTTAAGGTATTTAAAATAGTGCCAGAACAGTAGTAAATGCCAATATTACCTCTCGTTATTATTATATGAACAGTTCTATGAAATTATAAAGAATAATTTTTTACCTTGAGGTTATAAAAGATATAAAACACCTGGCGGCTAAGTTAAATAGAGTCCTAATGTCTGTACAACTAGTGTGTAGATAGACTCGAAGGAGGATGCAGGAATGACAACTCCAAAGTCTTCAATATGTCAAATTAAAGGATGCGGTAATCATCCATTTAACAAGTACAAATATGTGTTTTTTTTTTAATTGACCTCTGTGGAAAGATATTAAAAGCTCTCCCTTCCCCCCCCCAAAAAAAAAAATTCATCTAGTAATGTAGAAGCTAAAGTCACTGCTTAAAGTTGTGTCTTAAAAGAGTTGGGTTGAGAAAAGTGCAAATGACATCCTAGGAGCTCTTTCCAAGATGGGAAGGTTGCATTGTGATGAGATTCATGCACAGAAGCCCCGGATAAGTGGTAAGAAAAGGAGAAGAGGAAATAGCTCCATTTCTTGGGGTAGCTGGAGGGATACTTAATAAGCCTGTGAACTGCTGATAAATTGAAATAATCACAGTAGAGAGAACAGTTTCAGACTCTCTATGTAGAAGGAAGCAGGGACTAGGAGCCCTAGTATAATATTCAACCACTCAAATAAACAGTCATTAGACTTAAATAGACCAATAAAGGCCAGTGGAACTCAGACGAAACCTCTCAGTTGCATCAATGACTTTTTTAGGGCAACTACATGTTAAATGTATTTACAACGCTGAGCTCTGTGACGGAATCTTTCTCTGGATACACTGCCATGAAAATGGCTTTTGGAATGGGCGGAGCAATTGGCTAACCCTAGCTTAACAGGACCCCATATGTTTTTGGTGTAGGAGTTGCTTCAGTGAATCACAAAATGCAGTTAAGGAATTAACTGTTTATAGGGCTGGGCACTAGGAGTTTTTGTATCTGGCTACATAACATATTTCCTTTCCACGGGAGGTAGTTATGACAAATTAGAAGTCTGAAAATTTTCTGGTGGTGTAAAGGCCCAGCTGTCACTGGGGAGATAGTGATCAGATTTCAGAGCTGCATGGTCCCGTGGCGCCAGAGAGAGCTCCATATGGTCACCCAAATGTTCCAGCTAAATCCACTGAAAATTTCCAGTCTGAGTTTTACTTGTAAAGAATAAAACTCTCCTTGAATGAATTTATCATGATGTGCCTACAAAGACAGAAAGTCTTGTTAACTGGTTACATTTTAAAAAATGGAAAAAATAATCTGCCTAAGAACAACTTTGCACAGCTGTTATGCCCTCCTCATGATAAACAGATTATGATGCCCTCCTGGGAACTGCACGGAGTTTACTCTGCATCTCTTGGAATATAACCCTAGGGAAGGTCGAGTTTTCAATAAATATATGGAGAATGATTAACATATGTGAGCATATCTACTTCTTAGGATAAAAACAATTTCATTAACCGCCATTCTTTCATCCCTCCAGAAAATCATCTCTGCTAAATTGTTAATGTAATTAGTGTGCCAGGACACTTGTATTCATGTCAAAGATATCACCTTCAGCCTTAACCAACAGTAAACAAGAAATGCATATTTTATTCATTCTTGAATAGCTATGTCCTTGGATGTATTCCATATAAGCAATTTGCTTAAAAACATATCTGGCTCCTGAAGGTAAAAACTTTTAAAGAAAGTGCTCTATTACCTTAAGTTGAAGGAAGGATACAACAATCTTTCATTGGTTGCATTTCTACACTGAATCAAGAAAGGCTTTCTGTTTTGTAATACTATTTTGGGTTTGATGATCTTTACAACATAACAAAACATTATTTTATCAAAAAACATTCATTTTATTTCTAACAAAAGCATCTGGTTTACCTATTCTTGATGATACCCATCCAACTCTAATGTATTAAATATTTGACTTTAATTAAAAAGTATACACAAGGATTTCACACAGTATGAAAATGCAAAACTGAAATAGTTATAATGAGGGTGCTTCAAGTTTTGATATCTTTCAGTATAAAAAAATTTGGATTGAGTTCTTAATCACGTGGTGTTTATAGCTATTTTGATTTAATAGTATTGGTTTAAGTTCTTATAACACAGGAAATCATAATATATCATTAATTACTTTTTCCTTCATACATTGTTAATAGGAGTAATATAAAATTTTTGAAATACACTTCAAACTTTAGATTTTATTTTGCTGGCATACAAAGAAATATAGTATAAAGAAAAGATATTTTTAAAGTCCAGAACAAATAACAAGGCACCTTTAACTCTACATTTCACCTTGCAGCACACACAAAATGTTTAATTATTTGAGGATTAATGGAGGTAGTTTATAATTAAGCTGAAGTATGAACTGATGTCATCATCTCAGTATGATGATATACATTTTTATGCCAAAGCACCTGTTGTTTTGGAAGGAAGCAGCTGATATCATTATCTGCGCAGCCAGATAGCCCTGTTTCCTGCTGCTTAAAAAATTATCCTGAGGGTTACCTAAGTTGGAGTAATTCAGCATTTATGTTTCCATACCCTGAAAAGGGACAGAATAGAGAAAATGACTTCTATAGCAATTAAATAGAGAGAAAGTGTTCTCCCACACTGGGAAGGAAAAAGAGGGAAAAGCTCCTTCTTAGAGAGAGGGGGTGGCCTTCATGATTTTTTGTAATAGTAATGTGAAGTTGCAAAAGAATAGAATAGAAGAAGCACCTAATTAATTTTATTAATGTAAATGAACTGTTAGTGTTATAGGAAATGAAAAGAGAAAGATTCAATTTTATAATTTAACACAGGTTGCAGTGTTAGTGTATTTCTAACTAGTAAAGAAAATGCTTCCATTTGCCAATTTAATGCATACAAAAATCAGTGAGACCCTGGGAAGAGAGAGGTAAATCTTATTTTCATTTTTTCACATCTACTAGTTACTATGCCCTGAAACACAAATGCAAATCACCATGTAAACATATCAGTCAATAAACCCACTTGCACTACTGCTGGCCTCATCCCAGAATTGGGCAGAAAGCATCAAATCTTCTAGCATAAGACAAGTCTATATTTTTCCACACTTCCAAAATGATATTCCATATAAATAATGGCCATATATACAGCACTTCTTTCATGTATATTTTTTATTTTAAAAAAATAAAAGAATTAAAACATATTAACAAACACACATATTTATAAAATAACACAAGAAAGATACAAGCAATACTGAAATTCAGACAAGGTGATAGGAAATTAACAATGGTTGTTATATTGCATATTGATTTGTTCAAAGTGGTTACTCAGGAAAACAAATATAGACACATAAGATTGATCAAATAATTAATCATTAACTGTTCCTTTCAATAAAGTGATAGAAGTCAGTGGTATAACATATATATATACATAATTTTTCCATTCTTTCTTTTCTCTTTTCCCTCATCCAAGTTGCTCTTTAATTTTGAGCATTTTCCTTTCGTTTCATACCTCCTAATTTTATCACTCTTTCATGTTCTTACACTATGAGACAATACATTGTTTACACATGCAGGTCTGATTTATTTCACTTATAAATATGGTCTATAGTTGTGACCATTTACCTATAAAAGCCTCGACTTTATCTCTCTTTACAGCTGAGTAATATTCCATTATATAAAAATACCACAACTTTTTTATCCATTCCTCAGTCGATGGACATTTGTGGTCCTTCCACCATTTAGCTATTACAAATTGCATGGGTGCACATATCTTGCTGTAATATAATGTTTTCAGTTCTTCTGGAAAAATATCCAGAAGGGGAATAGCCAGGTTGAATGGGACCTCTAGATCTAGTTTGCTGAGGAATCTCCAAATTTATTTCCACAATGGTTTCACCAGTCTGCATTCCCACCAAGAGTGGAGAAGAGTTCCTATTTCTTCACAGCCTCACCAGCATTTCTTATTGGTTGATTTCTTAATGATAGCCATTCTTACTGGGGTGAGATGAAATCTCAGTGTTGTTTTAATTTGCATTTTTCGAATGACTACTGATGTCGAACATTTTCTAATGCATTTATTTGCCATCTGTATTTCCTTGTCAGAGAAGTGTGTATTCATTTCAGATGCCCATTTCTGTATTGGGTCTTTGAATTGGGAGGGCTGTTGTTTTTTAATTCTTTATACATTTTAGATTGAAATCCTTTGTCCAAGGGACAGTCAGCTAAAATTTTTCCCCCATTTGTGGATTTTCTTTTTACTCTGCTGGTGATTTCTTTACATGTGCAAAAACTTTTCAGTAAGATGAGATCCCAGTTATTGATTCTTTGAAGTATACAAAGCAATTCCTATTAAATTATCATTAAAATATCTAACAGATCTAGAGAAAACATTCCTAAACTTCATCTAGAACCAGAAGAGACCCAGAATAGCAAAAGCAATCCTGGGCAAGACAAGTCATGTCTAATCACAATCCCTGTCCTGAAATTATACTACAAAACTGCTGTAATAAAATCCACATGGTACTGGCTAAAAAACAGACCTGAGGATCAATGGAACAGACTGGAAGACACAGCCACAATCACAAACACACTCAGCCGCCTAATCTTTGACAAAGGGGCCAAACAAGCTCACTGGAAGAAAGATAGCCTCTTTAATAAACGGGGCTGGAAAAATTGGCTTGTCACTTGCCAAAGACTGACAGTAGACCAAAGTCTATCACCATGCACCAAACTCAAATCAAAATGGATCACAGATCTCAATATTAAAACAGAAACACTAAATCTACTGGATGAGAAAGTAGGTAAAAATCTTGAAGACATGGGGTAGGCAGAGAGTTCATGAACAAAAACCAAACTGCACAGGAAATATTTCAGGCATATTGATCATATGTATTGATCCCATCCTCTTGTATAAAAAAAAAAAAAAAAAAAAAAAAACCTGCCAGTGCTACATATTACGATTTCTTTCCAGCTTCTTACTTTTTTCTCACTGGAGGTCACTGCCCTACTCGATACTACCAATCTGCTACATTTTCTTTTATTCTTTCCTTTTCTTCAGGGGATCTCCCACAAAGCCATTATTTCCCTCAAATTCAGTCCTGTTAATTATTGTGCTGTATTTCTTTCCAAAAAAAAAAAATTTATGAGATAGTTACTACTATTAGCTGAAGATTAGACATAAGGAAGATAGGCTTCCTAGAGCCCAAATCACTAACCTGTGGTCACACAGGAAATGGGGGAGCTAATGATGAACATTGGTCTGACATATTGAAAGGTTCCTTTCTTAATCATTGCATATGTCCTTTCCAGTCTAATTGTGTCCTTGAGTGCCTTTTGTTTTTCTTCTCTTAAATTTTTAACAAAGCCTCTGGCTTACCTATTCTTGATGATACTCATCTGACTCTAATGTTTTAAATATTTGTCTTTAATTAAAAAGTAAATGCAAGGATTTAACACTGTATGAAAATGCAAAAGTGAAATAGTTATAATGAGGGTGCTTCAAATTTTGATATCTTTCATTTTAAAATACTTTTGGATTGAATTCTGAGTCATGTAGAAAATACCCTGGAAGGATATTTTTCTTTCCTCTTTTTAGTAAACCTGATTTTTCTCTGAGGACCAAACTCCCTTATACACTTTGGGTTAAGATTGCACTACTCTCAATTTTCCCTTCTTGTTTTTTCATACTCCAAAATTCGATAGGCCTAGAGTCATGATCAACAGCCTTTTATCTATTTACAACACTTTCTAGATTTTTATTCTACTATTACCACTCCACCTGTATTTATTTAAAACTGAGATAATCTTTTATCTTCCTTATTCTTCATCTGGTTTTTATCTGTTCATTTAAAGACCCCTTCATGAGGACCCTAAATTTTATCAGAGAACCTTAATACTTATGCATATACTGAATTTTGAATCACTGAAAATACTTAACTGCTATGATATATATCTCATTCCATTGCAGTCATAATTTGGGCTTCACCATGATGCCACATAAAATGTACAATTCTGAAAAACCTCTGTGTTAGTCACTTTCTGATCACTGCAACCAGCACCTCGAAAGTGGAAGAGAAGTTTATTTTGGCTAATGTTTCAGAGGATTCAGTCCATGGCTGCTCGGCTCCAAGGCAGAAACAGCACGGGTGAAGAGTACGGAAGAGGAAAGCTGATCACTTCACGGCAGCCGGGAACAGGAAGAGAGAAGGAAGGACCCACAGACAAGAAAGTTCCCTTCCAGGTCACACCCCCTGAGACCTGCCTCTTCTGACCAGTCCCCAGCTCCTAACCAAATATTCAGATATTGACCCATAAATGGATTAGTAAAATGACGAGGACTGATCCAGTTCCATGACACAATCATCACCCAAAAGCCTTGCTTTTGATTACATGAGAATTGGAGTGGGAGATTTTAGTTCTAAACCATAACAACCTCACTAACTATAAAATAGTATTTATAAATGTATATCATTATTGCACTTTATTTACCTCGTTCTCATCTCATGACCGCCAGCTCCTTTAACCTTTCAGAATAATTTATTATATTGTTCTAATGTTTATGTTACTTTTATCCCTGAAATGCAGGAAGTTTGGTTATCAATTTCAAACATTCTCCTGCCACCCTAGAATCTCTCACTCTGTGATTTCTTCCAAGTCAACTTTTACACTGTGTGCTTATTTACACACTTTCCTTGTCAGAAAATATTAGAAAATCATATTCACTAAGTTATGTACAGTTTTAGGTTATGTAATCTTTATGGTGCAGTTATGCTTCTAATAAGTGTATGTTATTATTACCATTATTATTATTTGTTTCATATTTTGTTTTTGTTACTCTCAAATTTCTCCAAAATGTGAATTACACTCACCATTCTCCCCTGCTGCGTTGTTACAGACAACCACTTTTGAGTGCCTATAAACAACCCTAAATGACAACAGATTTTGAAAATTTACGTCTCATTTGCAAAAGGGATTAAAATCCTGAATTTCTTTAAAAGGGTGAAAGGTGTGAGAGGAGCTCTTCTCCAAGTGAAAATTCTGAGACGCTGTCTCTTTCATTATTTGAAAATGTTCAGAGACTCGAAGGAGTCGTTTCAGCTTTCCCTGAATTTAAAACGGACTCATTCTTTTATATGTCCATTTACCAGCTTCCAGGAACATTTCAGGCCCATATTCTCTTTATTTATGGTAACAGTTGAATTTCTCCATTATTTTTACCTTTCTGATCTTCATGAAAGTAACAGCCCAACATCATGGCACGTGTCTTAACTGCATATATTTGTATTTCCTTTAATCCATATGACTTACTTCTCCTAATCCTTAAGTGATGGTTAACAGGCAAAAAGCTAATATTAAAATTTCTTATGAGAATTTTCTACTTAGTAAGGGGATTTTCTACAGTAAGTGCCATGATTTCATGTGTAATGGGCATTTCATCTTCCATATTTCTCTAAACAGATTGAGTTCGATTCCCAGTACCAGAAAAAAAATGAAAAAAAAAGAAAAGAAACAGAGAAAAAATTTTTCCAACATGAAGAGCTTAAAAATGATCTATACATATTTTCTCATAAAAAAATAAAAGCAAGTTAAAGTAAGATGTTTAATGTTTCACTTATTAAATCAAAAAATTTATGGTATTATCAGCGTCAGAGAAAGCCAGGTGTGGTGATGAAGGTGGTCACAGCTTTAGTGAGGCTAAGGCAGAAAACTCAAGCGTTTGTGGTCAGCCTAGGGTATACAATGAGTTGAAGGTCAGCATGGAAGGTCGGCTCACTTTGTAGCCCATTCTGGTCTCAAACTCACAAGATCCTCCTGCTTCAGCCTCCCAAGTGCTGGGATTATAGGCATGCGCCACCACGCCCAACTCAAAATTCTTAGGTATATTTATTATAATAGAAAATAAAATAGTAATGGAATATGCATAGTACATTACTCTGTGCATGTGTGTGTGCACATTTTTCTGGAAGTATACACAAGAAACTGATGGCCATTCCTATCAGTTCTGAGAAAAATTGACCACTAAGAGACCAAAGGGAAAAATATTTGTTTTCACTGTAATCAATTTGTTTTATTTGATTTGTGCACCATATGCATGCACTATTAATTTTAAAAACAAGTACTGCTTCTAGAAATAATAATTTTAAAACAAAATGAACCAAAAACATTGAAGATAATGAAGCTGGCAGCATATAACTTTCTCATCACCAAGAGTATTTTCTTCACTGGAAGAATAAACAGCCTTAGCAGGGTGTAGTGGCATATGCCTATAATCCCAGCACCCCAGAGGCTGAGGCAGGCGGATCGCTGTGAGTTCTACACCAGTTTGGACTACATAGTGAATTCAAGGTCAGCCTGAACTGCAGAGTGAGACCCTGTTTGTTTGGTTTTTTTTAAAGGAATAAACAGCCTTTAGGAAGATTACAAGGAAAAGTTCACTATTTCATTATTATACAAGGGAATCGTATATCAGTCAAGATCCAACTGGAAAAATAATAAATCATTCAGCATATTTTTAAAAGACAGAATTTAATGTTGAGAATTGGTTATGAACTTGATGGAAGAAGCTGAGAAACCAAACAAATGACAGCAAGTTATTCCAGAGATTAGGAACAGCTGGAAGCTATGTCAACCCTAGGCTGGGGGAAAATAAAGCAAAATGTGTCGCTGTAGTTCAGCAGCAAGAGTCATGAAGTGGAAGGTAAAACTAGTAAACGGGAGCTGGAGCTGGTATCTGAGTTAGAGAAGATGATGTTGCCAGAGATGGTGTCTGAGCTTAAGAAATAGCCCAGTCTACTTCCTAAGCCTTCCACTCCTTAAATCTAGCAGGAAACAAGCTCACATAGTTGCATGGAAAATGAGACATTCAGAGGACAAGCTAGTACTCTTCCTTATACTTGCTCAACAGCCAGTCTTATTTTTATACCCATATATAAATCATAAATAACAATGTCATGTTTTTTTTTTCTAATAAGAGGCAATAATTTGCCATACACGCTGAGGTGTTCTCACTCTGCCTCCAAATTCATATCCCTCAAGTGAGGCTAATTTAAAATATATATCATATACTGTAGGAGAAAAGCCCCTGTCCCTGTGTAGGGAGAATTAATTTGACCAAAATGATCATAGTACCAAAAGGGATATGTAGATGTAATTCAAAAATGTATAAGAAATTTAAGAGCTGTCCATTATATTCAGCTGTAGACCTGCATAAGGTCTGGTGATATGTGAAATAAAGATGTGAAGTTAAGTATCATTAATACCACTCTTATGAAATAATGTGTGTATGACATATATATGTAAATATGTTGAAATATGCATGAAGGTATCAGTGTATATCACTTCTGATATCCATTTCACATTACTTTTGCTCTCAGATCAGCTTCTCAGGATTCTTTATGTTCAGGAGTGCCACAGATCTTAATTTAAGGAGGATTTGAATTCTTAATATTTTGCATTTATTGAGTTGGCTTTCAATAGTAACCAGGGAAATAATCTCTCATCTCCAGGGAATTCCACATATTCCACATGTAATATTTCTTGCTCTTGTTTTATTGTAGCAACTTGACTATCCCTTTGTAACTTAAGCTGTCATCCTTATTGATACTAGAGCATCTTTGATCTTACTTAAAAGGCATAAAGAATTATACCTCTGAAAATGGTTACATGGCAGCTTCAACTTCTAGTTTAATGGGTGCATAATTGTTTCTCGTGGTAGACGCTTACACAACATTAGAGATAACTTAAAGAAAAATATCTGTGACTAGGTTATTAGATCTAATAGTTAGAAAGATCCTTCTTTCTCCCCTCTCAACTCTTCCCCCCACTTCTTGGGTCTTGGACTTCTAAATCCTCGCTATGAGAGAACTACCACCACATAACTGAGGGTAACTTGAAACAAATACCACATACCATAGGAGAAAAAAAAAAAAAAACATTCATGGGTAGAAAGAATTAATGTTATCAAAACAGTCATATTATCAAAAGGAATATATAGATTTAATCCCCAAACCAGAAGACACAATAAAAATATAAACAAATGAAATTAATAGACACATCAAAATAAGTACAACTGTTCAATAAGTACATGAAAAAAATGGTCATAGTATTTAGCCATTAGGAAATCAAAACAACTCTCAGATTTCACATAACTCCATTCAGAAGAGCCATTATCACAAACTCAAACAACAAATGCTGGTGAAGATGTGGGAGGAATACAAATCCTTCTTTAAGTGATCCTTACTGCCCTACTAGTAGGAAGAAGTTTATAACTTATTTCCAAAAGGCTTCGACTTACACTGAAACTTCCTCCAAGGAATAATGGACTCCTACAGGTAATTTAAGCTACTTCATGCCAGGCATTAGTAGTATTCTGGTTTTACCCCTGTAAGAAGGTTACAATTACATTCACATTCAGGTAGAAAAATGACTCATAAACCTATTTTTGAAAGGCTGACTCTTGGGATGACTCCTACTAATAAAAAATTATTTGGGACTGATTCAACCAGAAAAATAAAAAGTTATATCAGAGATAGTACATTAATATGGTCACACAGGTAAAACAGGATGTTGAGAACCAAATCAGGGTATGGTGGTGAAATCCACAGATTAGCAAGAGCTGGGAATGTTTCTCCTCTATGTTGAAATTACAGAGAGTTTAGAATGTATTACCAGAATGCAAATACTTAGAAACATCAAAAGAATCTGAATCACAAATGTTTACAGCCAAAAGAGACATAACAGCTCACCCTTTACCAATAAAGGAGAGTCAGAGGGGGAAAGTACGTTGACATCTCCTTTACACTTCTTAATCATTGACAAAAAAATCCTAATAGCCAAACTCCAATAGAAAGAATCTTACCTAGCAGCCTGGGAAATAGAACCAGCAGAGATCAGTCCATCTGTAACTCAGTAGAGTAAGAAATGGACAAAGACTGGTTCTGAGGGAAGTGCTTATAAGCTTAATAATGGTACAAGTAAGTCATTGCTTTGGAAATAGGTCCTGAGGTCAGCATGTGGGGTAAAAATATGGTACAGGAAAAGTTCATCCTGGAAAGTTCTTTAATTATCTATAAGTTTAAGTGAAGGGTCTTTAAATGAAATACACACCTCAGTATGGATTAGATCAAAGTGGGGCTCTAAAGATTACATCAGTGGCTTTATCAGAGGAACAGAGTTCTGGGCCAAAATGCTCTGTCTGGCCATGTGATGGCTCCACCATGCCGTGACCTGGTAGGAAGCCTCTCACTAGATGCTACACAGAGGCCAATCCCATGGTCTAAAGCTGTTGGCTAACAGAACACTTTTCTTCATAAGACAGTGTCAGTACAGTTATTGTGATAGAAACAGACTAAAGTATGACCTTTCTGATGCTCACAACATGCTCACCAAGAGAGAACTTTGAAAGTTAACCTTTGGTTGAATAAGTTTCCATATAGCTATTCTAAATGTATTCACAAGTCTGACAGTTTTGTAGAACTTTTATTTATTACAACCACTTTATTTCTTAAATTATAATTATTCAGAATTTCTCTTCACTCTATTAAGGAGCTATTGAGGATAAGAAAGGTAGAATTCACTTATAGATGCCCTTTGTGAAACTTAGACACTTACATACAATTGTTTAATAAATGTATACAGACTTAAACATGTGTTTTTAATACTCTATACAAATTATTCTGCTGTGCTTTTAGCAATTACAAAGTTAATATGATTATTGTGTTATTCTTTTTCAAAGTAAATTATTTTCTTTTAAATTACATATGAATGTTATAATGGAATCCTATAGCAATAAGTTAAATTATGGATCATAAGAAAATAAGAATAAAAATTGTTAGTGAGTTAAATTGGAGGTTTGAATAAACTAAATAGACTATCAGAAGTAAAGTTCTTTCTTATTAGATTATACCAGCTTGAGAATTTAAAGTAATTTGAAAGTGATACTTATTAAAATTTAAATGAGTAAATGCTCTAAAGAAATACACATAAATCTATAATTTTACACTGTAATTCTAAGAACAGTGAGGAGCTAAACTAAATATTTTCTCCCATTTTTTCGTGCTACTATAACCTTTGGATGCAGTTAAAATATTAAACTAAAGAGAATTTGAAAAAAGATGTGCTTGTCCATGTTAATTACACTATATGAAAAAAAAATCCACTGTAATGAATCACTATACAATATAACTGTGGAAATACCTGCCAATGCAAATATGATATTTTACTTAATCCCAAGGATTGTGAATATTTAAAATAGTAAGGTAAAATAGAAAGATTCTGTTATCTCAAAGTCAAGGAGATATACAGATTTCTGTAGGATTTTGAGGTTTAAAATAGGCTGTTTAATTTAGGAAAACAATTTTTCTTAACATTGGACAATACCACTCAGTAGAAGATCTATTTTTCTTGATAATTTGCTGCATACTTTTTACCAGTATCTTGCTTAGGATTTTTGTGTCTATGTTCATTAGGGAGATTGACCTGTGGTACGCTTTTTTGGTTGAATCTTTCTCTGGTTTTGGTATCAGGGTAATAGTTTCTTCCAGGAGTAAGTTTGAGAGTACTGCTCCTCTTTCAATTTCATTAAAGAGTTTGAGGACCAGTGGCACAAATCTCTAATTTACCTGCAGAATTCAACAGTGAATACATCAGGAACTGATCTTTTCTTTGTTGTTAGGTTTTTAATTACATCATCAAATTCATTGTCTAATATTGAGATATTTAGAAGTTTTATATTGTCTTGATTCAGCCTGGGTCATTCATACATATCTAGGAATCTGTCCATTTCTGGTATTTCATTTTATTTGAATACAGGTTCTTGAAGTAAGTATTGATTATATGAATTTCTGCAGGATCTGTTGCGATTCCACATTTTTCATTTTTACTTGCAAGAATGTAAATCTTTTCTTTCCTTTTCTAATGAAGTTGGCTAAGGGTATGCCAATTTTATTTAATCTTTTAAAGAACCAACTCTTTGAATCATTGATTCTTTGGATTTTTTTTTATTCTCAATTGCAATCTTAGTCTTTTTTTTTTTTTTTTTTTTTCGGTTTTTCTGCGGTACCAGGAACCGAACTCACGACCTTGCACTTGCCAGGCAGGCGCTTTTGCCGCTGAGCTAAATCCCCAGCCCCGCAATCTTAGTCTTAATTTCTGCTCTGATTTTTATAGTTTTCTCCCTCATATGAACTTTGGTCTTGGCTTGTTTCTTTTTCTAGAAGTTTGATGTTTAATATTAGGTTGTTTATTTGAGCATGCTCTGGTTTTCTGGTGTAGGAATTCAGCACCATAAATTTTCCTGGTATGACTGCTTTCATTGCGTCTCATAAGTTCTGGTATGTTGTATTGGCATTGCCATTTAATTATAGAAGTTTTCTAATTTTTTGTTTAACTTCACCTGTGATTCCTTGGTTGTTTAGGAGGGTGCTATTCAATTTCCACATGTTTATGCTTTTTGTGGTTTCTTTTGCCATTGATTTCCAATTTCCTTGCATTATAATCTTATACTATGTGTGGGATAAATTCCATTCCTTTGCATTTACTTAAGGACATTCTATGAGCTAATATGTGACCACGAAGTATTCATACCAGGGATGCAGAGATGGTTCAATATATGCAAATCCAAAAATATAATAAACCATATCAATGGAATCAAGAACAAAAGCCACATATTATCTCAATATGTTGAGAAAAAGGATTTGCCAAAGTCCAGAAACCATTAATCATAAAAACCCTACAGAAAATAGGAATAGAAGTCTTTATTTCAATCTAATAAAAGCCATCCATGGCATACCAATAGCCAACATTATACTAAGTGGCCAAAAAATGAACACTTTTCCTTTAAAGTAAGGAAAAAGACAAGAATATCCACTATCACCATTCCTACTCAAAACAGTTCTAGAAACATTATCCAGAGCAATTAAACAAGAGAAAAAAATACAATGAATAAGAATAGGAAAAGGAGAAGTTAAATTATGATTATTTGCAGACAACATGACACTGCATAGAATACACCAAAAACTCCACCAAAATAATTCTAAATTTAAAAACCAAATTCAGCAATATAGCTGGATACAAAGTCAACAGTCATAGATCAATAACCTTCCTGTGTACAAATAACAAACTCATTGAGAGAGAAATTAAGGAAACCTCACTTTTCACAATAGCATCAAAAAATAATAAAAATAAATACTTAATCAATCTAACAAAAGAAGTAAAAGTCCTTTACATTGAAAACTAGAGTACTCTGAAAAAGGAGATCAAAGAGGACATCAGAAAGTGGAAATGTATCATGTTTTCTTGGGTAGGAAGAACAAATATAGTGAAAATAGCCATATTTCTAATTTGATTTTAGTTTAGCACATATTTAATGCAATCCCAATGAAAATACCCACATACCTCACAAAATTAGAGAAACATGCATTTATTTGCATTTATTTAAGCATTTGGAACCATAAGAACCATAAGAAACTTAGAATAGCAAAAATACTTTGGAACCATAGGAAACTTAGAATAGCAAAAATAATTCCGGGCAATAAGGCAAAGCAGGGGGTATCACAATCCCTGACTTGAAATTATATTATAAATTTACCATGATTAAAACAGCATTGTACTGGCAAACAGCAACAAAACAAAACCAGACCTGAGGATCAATGGAACAGAAGAT
Organism: Chinchilla lanigera; assembly: GCF_000276665.1. Lineage (NCBI taxonomy): Eukaryota > Metazoa > Chordata > Mammalia > Rodentia > Chinchillidae > Chinchilla > Chinchilla lanigera. Next base: position 10,474,483 of record NW_004955474.1, on the reverse strand, counting down.
GCAGAAACAACTCTAAACCCACTCAGCCAACTTATATTGGCAAAGGAGCCAAGCATGTTCACTGGAAGAAAGATAATGTCTTTAATAAATGGTGCTAGCAAACTGGCTGTCCATATAAAAGATTAATGTGGAAGTTAAACCTACAATATCTTTCACCAAGCACTAGATTGAAAGCATGCATTAAACTAAAATCAAACTGGATCAAATATCACCATCACTAAACTAAAATCAAAATAGATAAAAGATCTAAATATTAAGACAGAAATACTAAATGTGCCATAAGATAGAATAATAGAACTCTCAAAGACATGGGAGTAGGCAAAGACATTATGAACAAACACTCATCACACAGGAAATGACAACAGCTGCATGGCAAGCACAATGTCAAGGTTCCCATTACTTTTGCAAGGGGAATAATATAATACAGAACACATATTTTATATGATTATTTACAATAGTCACCCAAAGAATGATATACAAAAGAGTGCAGGAAATCTGTCCATACACTGAAACCAAGGAATCCAGTTGAGAACCTGGATGAGTCCAGCTGAATACCTAAAGTTCATAACAATACCTTCCACGAATCCAACTGGAGGCCCAGAGCCCACAACAACATCTCATGAAGGCCTGTTTCACGGATCTGCGCTGTGAAGTCCCAAAGGTCAGTGGTGGAATCTAGGAAATCTGTGCCAGTGGGATGAAGGATCTGTGCTAGCAGGCTGAGGCATTTACACTGGCGCCTGGAACCAACGTGCAAAGTAAGAACCAGAGGTCCCCTGAGAAGTACCACAGCCATCCTCAGCAACAGTGAGGTCCCGAGCTCCTCCAATGGTGAAGACAGCTGAGTTCACATCACGAAAGACAGTGCAGCAAGCTTCTTCAGGAGACTGAGCTGTATACCTTCTTTCCCTCTGGAGCCAGGAAGTGATGCTCAGAGTGAGGACCAGAGCTTCCCCAAAGTAAACTGAAGCCATTTTCAGTGCCAATAAGGTCCCGAGCTACTTGGAGGATGAAAACAGCTGAGTTCATCAGGAAAGCCAGCATGACAAGCTCCTCCAAAACAACCAACAGCTCCTTATGGCTTCCACCAGCTCTGACAGCCTTTCTCTGCTCTCAACAGTCTTTTAGTTCCCAATAACGTCTCTTCTTTTTCTCCAGGTCTGTCTCTTATTCTGCTGGCAGCAGTGCTCAGGTGGGCCTCCCACACCCAGCACCACACTTATTCAGTTCAACTGGGGGTTATAAGCTGACCACCAGTTATCAATCCACTACAACAAGGTCCTAAGTTCAATTCCTGGTACATAAAAAAAGGAGTCAACAAATGGGATGTAATCTTATTAAAGAGATTTGCAGACCAAAGAAATAACCAACAGAGTGAAAACAACCCACAGACTGGGAAAAATTTTGCTGGTTGTTCCTCAGACAAATGACTAATATCTAGAATATGTAAAGAACTCAAGAAAATTAGACCAGTCCCAAATTTAAAGATACAATCCAAAATTGAGCATCTGAGATAAATACACACTTCTCAGACAAAGATGTATAAACAAACAAATACATACAAAAATGTTCAACATCACTGGTTATTTGAGAGATACAAATTAAAACAACACTGATACTGTATCTCACTCCAGAGTGGATGGCTAGTATCAAGAAATCAACCAAAAACAAATGCTGGAGGGGGTGCGGGGGAAAATACATATTATGGACAAGTGGTGAGAGTTTAGACTGGTACACTTTTGGTGGGAGTTTACATTGGTACAATTATGATGGAAATCAGTGTGGAGATTCATCAAAAAACTGAAACTAAGAGCTGGTTCTTCGAAAGAATAAATAAAATTGATAAACCCCTAGCCAACCTTCTCAAGAAAAGAAAGGAAAGAACTCAAATTCATGCAATAAGAAATGAAAAGGATGAAATTACCACAGATTCCACAAAAATTCAGAAGATCATTAATACCTACTTTGAAAATTTTTACTCCCATAGGATAGAAAACTCAGAAGAAATGGACAGATTCCTAGATATGTGTGAACTACCAAGGTCGAGTCAAGAAGATATCAAATTCCTGAACAGCCCAATATCAATAATTGAGATTGACAGCGTGATTAAAAATCTACCGACAAACAAAAGCCCAGACCCTGATGGATTCCCAGCAGAATTTTACAAGAAATTCAGAGAAGATTTAATACCAACCCTTTTCAAACTATTTAATGAAATTGAAATGGAAGCAATTCAACCCAACTCATTTCTGGAGGCA
>NW_004955474.1:10426430-10464415 GCF_000276665.1 Chinchilla lanigera | reverse complement strand
GAAAGAAACTGTCAATGAGTCCTTGGTTGATCAGCTTTGTATGTCTATATCTGTTTTCACGAGAAACCACTTTCAAGATATCAATATGTAATACAACAAGCGTTGTTAATTCTCTACCACTCTGTTTGTAACTCTGTACTGTCTGTACTGACCCTTTGCTATTTTGTAAAATGTTGTCTGTCTGTTAGTATTTTCCTCCTTTTATTTTTAAAATTTAAAAAAAAACTGAAACTAGAAGTTCTACTTGACCCAGCTTTCTTTCTTCTTGGTATCTTCCTGTAAGAATTAAAATCTTCATACCACAGCAATATATGTACACCATATTTATAGCAGCACAATTTATAATAGTTAAATCCTGGAAACAGCACAAATGCCCATCAATGGATGAATGTATAAAGTAGATGTGCTTATTTTTCTTTGTACAAGAAAGTACTACTCTGCTATAAAGGATAAATTTGAGACTTTTCTAGGTATATAGATGCACCCTGAGACCATATAATTAATTAATTAATACTCGATGCTTAAATATCACATTGTGTTTATGGTAAGAAAAACTGAAAGTGAAAATAAGGATCAAAGCATATAACAGATATTGTGAAATGGGAAGAAAATATTCAAATTGGAAGGGAAACAAGTCAGAGGGAAAGCGGTAAAGGAGGGGCAAAAAGAGAATAGAAGGAAAACATGGAAACAAAGTTTCTCAAGGAGCAAAGAGTCTAGCAGAGGTGGCAGATGCTATAATAGAAATATACACAAGGAACTAACCCTAGAAAGAGATGGGTCAGAACATATTGTTGAGAATTTAGCTTCCTGGTAGAGTTCAGTCTTAAAGGAATAACAAGTGTTATTATAGTTTAAAAGAAAGTCAGACGGAATTTCAGGCAGAAAGAGTGAGTTAAGACACTGTATTAGTGGATAGTGAAACGAATTTGGAGAAGTCTAAGACAGGTTCGCTTTTCAGTGGACCAAGCCTCTCACTAGATGCTACACAGAGGCCAATCCCATGGTCTAAAGCTGTGGGCTAACAGAACACTTTTCTTCATAAGACAGTGTCAGTACAGTTATTGTGATAGAAACAGACCAAGGGCCTCTGAACTTTGGGAAGAGGCGAGGAAAGAAATTAAGCAGTGAGTAGGCAATCCGTATTTATTTATGCATAGTTCAATGATATTTATGTGGCACAGACTGTACTAGATTCTGGGACTACTATCATTCCCCAAAAATATATGATACTGCATTCATAGTATTTCAGATACAAGGAGAGAGCCAGCCAGCATAGTGCGTGCTTTGAATAGGGAACTTTGAGGTGTTGTGAAAATTCTCCAAAATTAACATATAAATTAGATTTGTAAGATTAATGGATACCTTCTCAAAAGTTTTACATAGAAAGAAAAATCTGAAGTCTTTATAGGTATTAATCAGTTTTATAGCTGAAATCTGTGCCCCAAAATTCTTAGATTGAAGCCCTAAAACCCAGTACCTCAAAATGTGACTCTATTTAGAGGTAGGACTTTTAGAGAGGTGATAAGGTTAAAACTAGTTCATCTTAGTACATCCTCATCCAATCCAACTGGTTCTTTATAAGAGGAAATTTGAGCACATGGAAAGACACCATGTATGTATGCAGAGAAATGATCATGCTATGTAGCCCTTCTGCTAGTGAGAGACAAACCACAGAAGATACATAATTCTAACACCTTTCTCTGGAAATTTCAGTCTCCAGAACTGTTAGAAAGTCCATTTTTATCCTTTAAGCAACTGAATCTGTGATATTTTGTTATAACAGTTCTAGAGAAATAATGAAAATAGACTTTAAAAAGAAAAAGAGCAACAGTGTAGAGTGCTCTAGCAGGAGACAATGACTTATGAGTAGGTTTGGAGACATATTATATCTAGGGAACTAAGAAGTGCTCTGTGCAGTTAAAGGATAAGTAGATATGCAAATAGTGAGAAAATAGAGTGGACTTGAAGCCAGGACCAGGTCTGTAACATGATAGGGAGATTAGGCTTTTTCTTACATACGTGAGCTGTTGAAAGATATTAACTAAAAGAAAAGGCAGTGAGAAAAGCCAGATTTCAACTCACAAGAGGTGTCCTGATGGAAGAATTAAGAAAAGATTATGGGGACAAAGCTGAAGCCAAGAATAAAAAAGCTGCTGATCTAAGCTGCTTAGGATGTGATGATGGTTCTGATTACAATAATAGAATTCAAGATAAACATGGTGAAACTATCAAGAAGAATTGGATGGTTTTAATCATGTTTTACCTTGAGGAGTACAAAACACAAAGATAAGTCAAAGATCACATCCAGGGCTGTGACTCCACCTGAGAGGACAAATGTGACCTTCACTGAGATGTGGGAACACAAGTAAAAATATTGACAAGTAGGAATTATGAATTTGGTTTTGAACTTTGGAGCTTAAGGGCCGTGGGCATAAGAATGTTCACTAGATGTGTGGTTGTATGAGTTATAAGTTTATAATGTATAATGTATACAATAAATTTGAGATATGAATCTGTGAGTCTTTTGAGATTTTTTCAAGTTGTAGGAATGATTTGAAGTAAATATGATTATAAGGAAGGTCTAAGAAAAAAAAAATAGCAATCATCATTGTGTAAGACAAAGCCAAGAAAAATAGGTCCATATAGGCAGATAAGAACTAAAATCATTAAAATAAAAAAAACTAAAGTCAATGACATAGTAAGAAAAACAGGAATTAATATATTTCTATAGGGTAGAAAGATTCACAGGGGACCCAGCAGCAAAAGTTCTGTTTACGAAGGAGTTGTTCGTGATCATAGCTAAATATCATCCAGTAGTTTGATTATCCTTGAATTTGCAATGTTTTGAAATATATGTCTGTAGTGATGTTAATGGGAGAAAGAGTTATCAAACAGTTTAAACACAGAGGCAAGATACTGGGCTCATATGAGTCAGTTTTCCATTGCTGGAGCACAATGCTCAACACCCACAATGTAAAGGAGGAAAGGTTTAACTTAGCTGGTAGTTTCATGAATTTCATCCATGTTTGGCCTGCTCCAAGGCAGAAGCATCCTGGCAAACACACATGGCACAGCACATACACTCAGTTCGTGGAAACAGGTAGCACAGCAGGAGAGCAGTGTCAGAGAGGAAGGAACAAGGGACCAGACGTAGACCCCAGGCCAGATCTCCATTATCTCATCAGACACACCTAGATGTGTTCTCTACCAATGCCCAGGTGAATTTCAAAGCCAATCAAGTTGATATTCCATTTTAGCTGTCATAGCCAGGAAAGTTTTAAAAGAAACAGATTGTGCATTTAAGGCACACATAGGATACAGAATATTTTAAATACAGAAAACACATGCATGTTTAAATTTGAATATGAAGAAGCCACAGAGGAAATAGAAATGGTTTAAAATAACATGAAAATATTTATATAAAATGTTTATTTTATGCACATCTGATTTAATACTTTACTTAAAATAAAACAAACCCAAAGTATTGTTCTTAATCAATGATAAAACATAAGCATAGGGATGATTAAGTGGATTTCCTAATACTACACAGTTAGCTACAGAGTCAGGATTTGAAGATCAGAAATACTACTTCAGAAGTCATTGTCTCTTTGAAGGCACAGCCGATAGAATAACTTCGAGATGACCTGATACAATTGTGTTGTTGGGATTGACAGCAATGAGTTTAAGACAAAACTTCCTTTTGGAGAGGAAATTTTGGCTCACAGGAGAGAAATCTGTGAGTATGGTTCTTTCCACTTGGAATTGTGAGTACGGTTCATTTCAAAGAGGGAAGCCAACTGACTAATTTAGAGAAGTTACAACAGAAAATAATAGATCAGCATGCTTTGGTGCAAAACTATCTGCATGATTTTAATATATAAAGGGTATGTATAAAGTAATGGTCATTGGCAGAATTCTGTTTTTTTCAATCAATTATGCAATCTTTAGAAGAAAAGCTCATTGTTTCCCTAGAAAGATTTGTGTGTGTGCATGACAGAGAGAGAGAGACAGAGAGAGACAGAGAGAGAATTTTTGTACTTTAGAAAAAAACTTGATCGTAATATCAATGCATGAAAGAAATAAATCACTACATCCTGTCCCTTCTGCCAAAAAAGAATGCCAACATTTCCCTTGTTCAGATGTAGGTGTAATTCAGTGTAGGTGTAAAGAATTCAGTGTAGGTGTAAAGCTCCACCTGAAATCTTATGAAAGCAAAGATTGCAAGAAAAAGAATAGATGGAGCATTCCATTGTCCTGCAGGCATGTGTGTCATTTCTAAAGGGAAAGTTTTAAATAAAAGACCAGAAAAAAAAGCCTGGAAATGGGACACAAGTACCTTATAAGAATCGATATTCTAAAAGCTTAACTACAGAAGTAAGGACATATATTAGGAAAGTAAATGTGCATGTAGTATATTGGCTGAAAACTTTCCTCTCACATTTCAAGTCAAAAGTGTCTTACTCCTTTTACTGAAGTCCAATGCATATTCAGTGTGAGAGAAAATAGTAGGATTGGTATTTGGAAAACTGTTGCCTGGCCACACTTCTTTTCCCATCAGCTATTTTTGTCTGAAAGGCATGGTGTAGGTAGCTACAAAGGAGTTCTAGTAGGAAACTACTAACCAGTAAATAACAGCTCAGACTTGGATATTCTGACATTTAAAATCAAAGGATAGAGAATGCAGAAAATTCACTCACCCAAAACCAAATATTTTTTTCATGGTATGATACTCATTAAAAACATCAAAATTTAATCATGCTGGAAATATCTTTCTGTGTAACATTTCACAATCATTAATTCAACCTGTTTTTTAATAAGTATTCTGATGATATTAATACTTATGGTAAAAATATTTAAGTGTATGTATAATTATTGAGACAAAAATACATTCATAGTCCACCCAGGATACATAATCATGCAAATCTTGGGATATGTGTCCTTCTAATATTATTATAGAGATAAGCAAATGTATGTACTTAGGATAATATTTATCAGTCTTTAAATGCTCTCAAATTATTTATTTACTGTTTATTTCTTAAGTTTGTCTAAGAAAACCCCTTTTCGTATTTTAAAATTTTAGTATATGTTTGTCTTACTTAATCATTCCATTCTTAGTGGTAAGTGGATATATGTACATAACGCATCTCAATTTGTCTTTAATACAGTTTTTGTCCTCTGCATCTCACTCCCTTTATCTCTTGATTCCCTTCCCATTTGAAAAAGATTTATCTCTCTATTTCCAATTATCTATCTCTTGTTTTGATTTTTATTTATATTTTGGATTTCTCATATCTGGAAAACCATGCAATATTTAAGCTTATGGATTTATTTCACTGAACATTATGGTCTCAAAATGCATTCGTTTTCCTACAATGAATCAGGTTTATCCTACTTATGGCAAAGCAGTATTCTTTTGTTTACAAATATCATACATTCTTCATCCTTTTATTTGTTGATGGACATGTAGGTTGCTTCCAATATTTAGCTCTTTTGAATTATACTAGTATAAACGTGGATGTGCATACATCATTGTACTTAATGTTTTTAACATTCTCAGGAAGACACCTAGAAGGAGAATAGCTGGGTCGAATGGAATTTCTGGTTTTAGTTTTTAGAGGAATTTGCATATTAATTTCCATAATAATTGTATCAGTTTACATTCCTACTCAAAATGTAAAATGTTCTTTTCACCCTACAGTTTTGCTGGAATTTGTTATTACGTGATTTTTATGACAGCCATTATTTCTGGAATAAGAATGAATTTCAATTTGCATTTCTCTAATGGCCAGAAATGTTGAAGATTTTTATTGTACTTATTGGCCATTTGTACTTCTGAGAAGTATCTATTCATTTTGGCTGTTTATTTCTTGATTGAATCTTTCATTGTTGGGGGCTATATTTTTTTTAGATTTTTAGACATTCTAGGTATTAGTCTTCTGTGTGAGAAATAACTAGCAACTTTTTTTTCCCCATTCTGTAAGTTATCTTTTGAATTCTGATTGTTTATTGTGCAAATGTTTTCTAGTTTTATACAATCTCGTTTTTTGATTCTTGGTACTACTTCTTGTACCACTGAAGTTCTGTTCAGAAACTCCTTGCTTGTGCATACATCTTCGAGATATTTACCTATCTTCCAGAAGATTGTTTCTGTTTTAACATCTAGATCTTTGATACACTTTGATATTTATTTACTATATCGTGAGATGTACAGGTCTAGAGTCAATCTTTTGCATATGGATAGCCAGTATATTCCCAGCACCATTCCTAAAGAGGCTATCTTTCCACCAGTGTATGTGTTTGGCCCCTTTTTCAAAGATGAAATAACTGGGGGCTGGGGATTTAGCTCAGCGGCACAGCGCCTGCCTGGCAAGCATGAGGTCGTGAGTTCAATTCCTGGTACTAGAAGATAAACAAAAAAACAAAAACAAAAACAAAAAAAAAAGATCAAATAACTGATTGTGCCTGGGGTTGTTTCTCCTTCCTCTGTTCTGTTTCACAGATCAACATGTCTGTTTTTGTACTAATACTCTGCTGCTGTTATCACTGTAACTTTGTAATACAACTTCAAATCCAGGATTGTGGTGCTTTCTGCACTACTGTTGTTTGTCAGGGTTGGTTCTGCTATTCTAGGTCTTTTCAGGGTGAATATGAATTTTAGGGTTGCATTTTTTAGTTCTGTGAAGAATGTTATTAATGTTTTAATTGAGATTGTATTAAAACTATATATCACTTTTGGAATTATGACCATTTTGACTATATTGGGTCTGCCTATTCAGGAACAGGGGATACCTTTCCATTTTCTTATGTCTTTTTCAACTTCTTTTTCAGAGTACTATAGCACTTGTTGTGGTGGTCTTTAATTTTCCTGGTTATGTCAGTTCCTAAGTATTTAATGTTTTCTGATGCTACTGTACATGATATTTCTTTCTTAATTTCTTTCTCAGTGAGTTCATTACTGATGTACAGGAACATTATTGAATTTTTGCTTTGATTTGGTATCCTGTTATATTGTTGAATATGGCCATTAATTCTAAGGAATTTGGTGAAACTTTCACATTTCTTTTTATGTAGAGGCTCATGTTAGCCACAAACAGTGATTATCTAATTATGTACATTACACAGACACACACACATTTATATATAAATATAAATATATATATATATATATATATATATATATATATATATATATCCCATTTATTTCTCTTGCTGGATTGCTTTGACCAATTTGATTATTTTGACTAATTCCCTGAAATTCTTGTAGAATTCAGTGGTAAGAATTATGTTAATCAAGAGTGAAGTGCGCATTCTTGCTTTATTCCAGATTTTTGAGGGAAATTCAAATTTTTCCATTTACTGTGATATTGGCAGTAGGCCTGTTATAAATAGCTCCTCTTAGAATGACATAACATCCTCCTATACCTGTTTGTTTTCCTCTGTTTGGTACCATAAATGGACATTGTGCTATATTTTGACCAGGGCTTTTTCTACATCTATTGAAATTATTGTGTAATGTTCATCCAGTTTTCATGTGATGTATTATATGTATTGTTCTGCATACGCTGCACCATCCTTATATCTCTTAGACGAAGCCTGCTGTTTCAAGATGTATGAACCTTTTGATGATTTGCATTCACTTTACTAGCATCTTGTTGAGGATTTTTGGATCTATGTTCTTTAAAGTGTTTGGCCTGTGGTTCTCCTTTTTGCTTGAATCCTTGTTTGGTTTTGCAATCAGGGTAATGCTAGCTAGCAGGAATGACTTTGTGATTACTCCTCCCCTTTCGATCTCATTGAAGAATTTGAGGAGTGTTGACATTATATCTTCCCTGAAGTTCTTGTAGAATTCAGTGGTAAATCTGTCAGTAAATCTGTCTGCTTTTCTTAGTTGGTAGGGTTTTTATTAGGGCTCCAATTCCATTGCCAGTTATTGAAATGTTCAGGCTTTGTAAATTGTCTTGGCTAAGTTTTCTCTGCTTATATGTACCTACTCTTCTATCCATTTTTTCTAAATTCTTCACTTTATTGGATTACAGGTTTGTCAAGTAGTTGATAGTAATCCTCTGAATTTCAGCAGTGACCATTGTGATTTTACTTTTTAAATTTTTAACTGCATTGATTTGAATGTTTACATTTCTCTTCTTTTTGGTATGATTAGCTAAGGAGCTTTCTGTTTTGTTTACTCTTTCAAAAAACCAGCTCTTCATTTCATTGATTCATTTATCTTTTTTAGTCTGAATTGTATTGACTTCTCCTCTGATCATTATCATTTCCCTCCTGTTCTAGCTTTGGATTTGGATTCTTGTTTTTCTAGGACCTTTAGGTGTCCTCAATTTATTTATTTGGGCTTACTCTGCCTTTCTAATGTGAATTATAACTATAAATCTTCCTCTTAGTACTGCTTTTATTGTGTCATAAATTCTGCTGTGCTCACATCATTATTGAATTCTAGGGGTTATCTTAATTCTCCTTGATTTCTTCTACGAGACATTGATTATTCAAGAGTATATTGTTTAATTTCCATGCATTTACCTAATTTCTGCAGCCACTTTTGCTATTGAGTTTTACTTTCATTGCACTATGATCTGGTAATATGTACCATATAATTTTGATAAGGAAATGTCTCTGAAAACATTGTTTAATATCTATATGCTAGCCCATGCAAGGAATATTTTATAATTTTGAGCAATTTCCTATAAATGTTCATTAAGATAATTTAAAATTTTTGCTAATATAGGTAATTCAGAAATATCCAACCTCTATAATTTCAAATTCATTTTACATTGTTTTATTAGGGTACTTTCCTCTAATCAAACTGTTGAGTCAGTGAATTTTGAAGTCCTTAATTAACTGTATTATATCTCTTTACAGAAAAACCTGTGACAATTTATTTGCCCCACAGAATGCATAACTTCCTCACATTTTAAAGAAACAGACCCCTTTGTAGAAGAAATACACTTAAAAGTTACAATTTCTCAGAGTAAAGCAAAAGCTACATAGGGCTTTAAAAAGTGCAGAGCCAGGAATCCAGCAGAACTTCAGAAATAGGAAGGCTGACAGATTCGATTGTTGTCTTTCATTTGGGGATGCAAGCTTTCTGCAATGAGTTTACCACTGATCAACTAACTTTCCAATCTGTAGCACTGCAGCCCATTGCATGACTTTCTGAGCCATGGACACTGATACCAAACGTGACTGAGCAATGAAGGGAGGTTTAAAGCTGACTTTTGTTACTGGGCCACAGCTTAGCGTTACAGACAGGGAACTACCCATGTTTTCATTATTTGAATTTGAAAGTATAAAGTTTTCATTTTGATATCATATTCCTAACATAATAGAAAATCATATTTTAACTATTTAAAATATTAAAGGTAAAAATGTTATTTTATCAGAATTCTAACTTGTATTATTAATGAGGTTAAGCTTTTTTCTATTTTTAGAATTCTTCAGTGAGTTTTTCTTTTCATATTTTTTGGGGTTTTTCTTGTATGAAATTTTTCTAATAAATTTGCATGACTCCACTTAGGTTTTATAAAAGACTATTGGCTAGCATATACAAAAAAAAATATTTTCCAGTTGACTATTTTCCTTTCTTTTAAATGAATCTTTTTCATTAATTTTATAAAGGCACCCAACCTTTCTATTTCTTCCAAACCACATCTCAGGCTTTTGTGTTCTCAACACTAGAGTTATTCACCTGGATCCTTGCCCAGGTTCTAACACCAGTTTCTTTCTTCCAGCCATTCCCTTTGCTTCAGTTTATCTTCCTCAAACACTGATTGTGTAAGTCAGTTTTCCTTCCTAAGACCCTTCAGTGGTAGCTTATGGTCAAAACATAAAATTGCAAACCCTTTCACAATCCTTTCACATGCATGTCCCACTCATAACTTTCTTAACACAAATCCTTTATTACAGACAGCAGAAATAATCAGACAATGCCACCAAGTGTACTGATGGGTCTTAGATGCAATGGTGAAGCGAAGAGGAAAGGTATGCTGTTTGGAAGAAATAATGCATAAACTTAGAAAGTCAACTCCAAAGGCCAAATGCATGAAACAGCTGGGAATTATAAGTGGCTTTGCATAGGCGGAGCATAAAGGATACTGGTGAGATGTGCAACAAGTGAAGAAAAGCTGGATATATTATAGGATGTGGATTAGCAATATGAAGATTCCTTCTCACGGCATGGTTGGCATGGCTGCCTGGTTCTTAGAATATAAGCAGTGAGGAAGGAAGAGGGATGAAATCATTTGGACTGAAATAACTTTTCTGATATGACCACCAGATAGATACTAGATGTACAAATAGGAAAATCTAAAGGAGAAAACACCAGGTGAGAGGGAGAATAGATGGAGTCTGAGATATACTGAGTTTGAGCTGCTCACAAGAAATACAATAGGAAAGTTCAAATCAGTGTTCTTTTCTGTGCCCCAAACCACAAAGAATCCTCTCACCTGGGGCACCTGCTTTTGACCTTCTGACTGCGTATCTACCCCCAAACGATAGCCTAGGACTGACCCATTGATCATTAGAATCTTCTACATGAATTAATTTGAAATACTTGCTTAAAACAATTTAAATTACACTCATCTAAAAAATAAAAAGGCTGCTTTGCCCTTGTTGTTTCGTCCCCATATAAAATACTATTTTGTCATCTTAGGTAGGCTGTTTTGATTTCAATACCCTAGCAACTAAAAATCAACAAATAACTGGATGAGATCAAAGCAGTTTGGAGTCCGGTTGCAAGGACGAAATTATACTTGGAAGGAAATATGTCCTCATTACCATAAATTGTTTAGCCCAGCCATAGTAAGTGGTACATGAGATGTGACATGGGTGGAAAAGTGCCTTCCCAGTAAAGAGTCACAGGCTATGCTGAGTTTTGTGTAGAGGGTGTTCCAAGGCTAAATCACATCTTAATACATATATTCCTAGGCCATGACCACCATCACGCTTTGCACATTAGTGAATTATTAGCTTTTATTTGTATGTAAGGGAAGAGCACCTGCCTAGAAATTAACACATATTGAAATACATAGCTATCAGATTTAAATAATACTGCCTTCCTTCTGCTCTGCTTTGCAGTGTAATAAAGCTTTAATCTGAAATAGATTTTCAAGAAATTATACATGACAATGTAGAAAGATACATAAGCTAGACTGACACTCAAAAAATGCAGTGCCGGAAGTATGAACTATGCTCGTGCATGATTAATTGCAAGTTTTGAATACCATTTTGTTACTTCCAACATATGATTTAAAAATCTTCACTAATATTTTAAAGGATGTCCGTGTAACAACTGCCATTGTCTAGCAAAGTAAATGCACGAATTTGCAGAAAAGATAGCAAAGACATACACCTTTCCTCTGATTCAAATGATATCTCCTAGAGCCAATATTATAGCAAGATAACAAGTGCAAATGAATGTATATTTTGTTCGCAGTTAGTCTAACAGGAAGAAAATTGGGCTTCTTGCCATATTTTCATGATTCAACTCAAGTTAAAATTCATGTGGGGGGGTGGCAATGTGAAAGTGCGCAGTTCTCAGTCGCTTAGACTAGCCATTCTAAATCACCTTTCGTGATTTTCAGGACGGAGTATATGAGTACAATATGAGAGTAATAAAAGGTGCATTTCATCCAGCTTGAGAAAGAAGTGAAGAATGCGAAAAAGAAAACAACTGAACTTCTTTGTAATGCATTGAAATGGAAGCGGTAACATAATTGGATGAGTTTTAATATAAATGTATGAAGATACAATTTGCTTATTGATAGGAAGATGTAGAAGTAGATATCTGTAAATAGATTTTGTTGCTTTTCTCACTGAATGGACTTAAAAATAATGATACTTCAAAAACAGTGAGCAAGTTTAGCTTTTAGGTATTCACTTCTGTATATCATATAGTTATGGTTTAGATTTAGGATGGACCCCCAGATCCTCATTTGTTCAGAAATGTAGACTTTAAAGCTGACTTACTGTTAGGAGGTGAGGCCTGGTTGAAAGTGCGTCTATGGGGCATGACACAGGAGTTTGTGGAAAGTAGCACAATGTAAAAAGTAAAACACACTTGTTTTGAATTATATTCTTTTTAGAACATGTACTCTAAGCTATGGGATTTAAGAACAAAATAGATATTTGGAGATTCCCTAATAATCCAAACAAGTCACTTGGAAATACAGACAATAAAGCAGAGATAAAATAACTTATCTGAGATCCTGCAATTACATGATGGGCTAGGAGTTAAAATGACAGAGTTCAATGAATTTTTTTGGAATTGTTTTAAGTAATAACTGTTTCTTTCATTATTTTCTTTTCAAAACTTTTGATGCACCATACCTACACCAAGTATACACTTGTATGAGTTTAAAAAATAAGCACACACCCAGGAAATCATCACAACAATCTACGCCATAAACCTATCAACTTCAACAGATTCCTCTTATACTCTCATTATTATTTTTGGTGATAAAACACAACACAAAAACGAAAAGGGTCTGTTATCTTAGCAAATGTTTCAATATTGAGTACAGTATTGTTTTTAAGGACACTAAATTGTATATAACTAGAACTCACCTAGCTTGTGCAGTTGAAAGTTTAAATACTTTAAACTCTCTCACTGTCTTTTCCTTATCCCCATGATAACTTCTACTCCACTCTCTGCTGTTTTGAATGTTACTATTTTAGAGTCTTCACATAAATGGGAACATGCTGAATTCATTTTATATGTGGCTTATTTCATTTAGCACAATACCTTCAAATCTCATGTATATTTTTGCAAATAACAGAATTTATTTCATTTTTAAGGCTACAAAAGGTCACAAATATTTCCTCATTGAAACTTAACATTTGCATACAACTTTTTAATGGAAAATATTCCATTTACGTGTATGCCACTTTTCTTTTATCCATTCATCTACCAGTGATCATTTAGACTGTTTCAGCCTCTTGGCTACTCTTAATAATGCTACAGTGAACATGGGAGAGAATACATCTCTCTGACATCCTTGTACAATGTTTAATCCATACCCAGAATTAGGATTACTGGATCATGTAGTTCCATTTTAATTTTTTGATGAAACATCTTGCTGCTTTACATAATAGTTGCACTAAGTTACATTTCCACAGTACACAGAGTTCCATTTTCTTCACAACCTCAAGAACACTTGTCCTTTGTCTTCTTGATACTTTCCATTCTAATATGTAACAAAATACCTCACTGATTATGGCATAGTTGAGCATCCTTTCATAGGTCTGTTTATGTTTGCTAGAAAAATATTTGTTCAAGTCATTGCATGACTTTTGTTTTGTTGTATGTATTGTCACTTGTTTTTTGTTTGCTTTTTTTTGGTACTTATTTTGCTATGAAGTTGTATGAGTTCCTTATATATGACCAAAATTAACTGTCTCAGGTATATGAATTATAAATATTTCTTTCCCATTCTGTATATTGCCTTTTCTTTCTGTTGGGTATTCACTTTGCCTTTTAGTTTGAAAAAACCCAAGCTGTCTACTTTTACTCTTATTTCCCGTTAATTTTGGTGTCACTTCCAAGAAATCATTATGAAATCCAATATCCAGAAGCATTTTCCCATCCTTCCTTCTAGGAGTTTGGTGATATTGTATCTTATATTTACATCTTTAATAGAATTAAAGGTAATTTTGTTATATGGTGTGAAAGAAGGGTCTAATTTCACTCTCTTGTATGTACATATGCAATTCTCCCAATAATGTTTATTGAAGAGACTATCATTTATTTCCCCTTTATTTACTTGGGATAGCCTCATTACAGATCAATTTCTGACCTCTGTACTCTTCTTATTGGTTTATGCTTTGTTTTTGCAAATATCATGTTCTCTTAATTATTGTTGTTTTTATTTTTATATTTATTAGTACACATTTTCAGTACAGAATACTGACATTACTTGTGTCTTTTCTTTTGCTAACATGTGGTTTAGTTTTCTCTTTCTCTAAGTTGTATGTAGTATAGTTTTACATTGCTTGTGGTCTTTAGTCTTTTAAAAATGTGGTTGTGAATATAAACTTACCTCTTAATACTGATTTTACTTTACCACAATTTACATTGGTATCTCTCAAAACATTTTTTGTTTGATTTTATGTTGTCATTTTATCAGTACGTGTTAGATACAAGAGAGTATGGACTGGGTATATAGCTCAATGGCACAAGTGCCTGCCCAGTAAGTGCAAGGTACTGAGCTCGATTCCTGATACCAAAAATTAAAAAAAAGACACACAAGGGTTATGTTCTTTGTGGGTAGTTGGTAGTATGCATATCCATTTTAACCCTTTATTCCTTTCTTGTGACAATTGAACTTTTATATATTTTCTTGTTGTTTGGCATTCCTGCATCCTTTCATTTTGATTTGAATTTTTATTTCATTCTTTTTGCATAATAGCAACCAACTCCATTAAATTTTATTTGTCTGAGAAAAGCTTTACCCCTCTTTCACCACCATTTTTTTTTTCTTTTTTGGTACCCGGAATGGAACTCAGGACCTTGTGCTTGCCAGGCAGGTCTTGAGCCACTGAGCCATAACTCCAGGCTTCCTTCACTTTCTTTGTTTTGTTTTTTGAGACAGGGTCTTGCTATGCAGTTCAGGCTGGCCTTGAACTCACTATGATGCCCAGCCTGGCCTCAAACTCACGGCAGCCCTTCAGGTGCTAGGATTACAAGTGTGCAGCACCGTTCCCAGCTTCTCTTTCACTTTTAAAGAGCAGTTTAGCTGTATACAATTGTCTTGGATAGCCTGTTCATTTCTCTCAATATTTTCAACATATAACCTTTCCGTTTCTTGGCCTACAAGATTTCTGCTGAGAGGTAATCTATTACAGGATGTTACCTTACAAACTATGAGTTCTTTTTCTCTTGCTGCTTTTAAATTCTTTGGTGTTTTTATACCAATTTGATTTAATATGCCTTGCTAAATGTTAGATTGTAAATTTGTATCACCATTCCCCCCCCACACACACACACATTTAGTAAGTGTTCAGCCATTATTCTTTTAAAAATGTTTTCTGTCCTTCTTTTTGTCTTTTCCAGCTGAACATTCTATAAGGCATATACTGGTCCACTTGGTGGTATCATCTCATAATTTCCTTATGCTTTCTTCATTCTTTTTATTACTTTTTCTTTGGTTCATATCATGGAGAAAATTCAAATGAGTGCATTTAACTTTCCTGATATTTCTGACTTATCAAGTCAAGCTTTCTTTTAACTTCATGATTTGGTCTTTATTTTCCTTAGCACCAACATCTTTTGAAGGCTTCTATCTGTGCTAAATTCCTTATTATATTCATATGTTACTTTCCTGATATTTTTTAATTTTCTGTGTGTCTTCTTTTGAAGATTACTGAGTTTCTCCAAAATGGGTTGCTTTGAACTTGTCAGGCATTTCATAAATTTCCATTTCTTCAGAATTGATTAATAGGGCTTTATTGCTTCCCTTGGTGTTGTCAAGTTCCATGTTATTTTGTGACTTGTGTAGCTTTTCACTGGTACCTGCACATTTAAAGCAGCAGTTATATATTTCACAGAGTGATTTTGAGAAAGAGTCCTTCACCGACTATCTCATCCAGAGATTCTGATCCAAGTGTCTGGTAGAACTTGTGAGGAGGACATCTATTGTTCTCATCCTCAGGGGTTGTCCTAGTGCCGAGGTTCTTGGGGTCAGCCTGTTTTGGAGTTACTCTGAAGCAGACTGTAGCCTAGATCTGGGGAGGTGAATTCAGAGCTCGTGAACATAGGTATAAATTTTGAGTTCCTGAGCTAACATTTTTCTGATTGTTTAAAAACTAAAATAAATATCTAGATTAATAAATATGATTAAGATTTAAGTATATCTAATTCCTTGATATTTTTACAGCCACAGTAAAATTATTTTCTATTTATTATATATTTACATAGTGGCTACTAACAGAGGATTATGTTCCCTTAAACATAATTTTCTTTTCATGTAATATATTTTACTTATTTCAAAGATATAATATTATCTACTATGTGCTTTTGCTTAAGTGATTGAATTTTATGTCCAAAATAACTGCAAACATTTTAATTTAAAATATATACCACTAGCATTTTACAATGGCCCATATAAAAGTATACTATATTTTACATTCTTTTTAAGCTTATCAAATGTTTCATGTGTTATAAAATGTGTGAGATGATTTAAAATAAGTTATCTGACAGAATAAATGAGCGGGATAATATCAAATTAAAAAGCTTCTGCACAGCCAAGGAAACGATCAACAGAGTGAACAGACAACCTATAGGATGGAAAGAAAATGCCAGCTATTTCTCATATAGAAGATTAATACCTAGGATATGTAAAGAACTCAAATTATTAGGTGCACAAAATAAAAGATCCACTCAAAAATAGACAACTGAAATGCATAGATACTTCTCAGAAGAAGAAGTACAAGTGAGTAATAATGCATAAAAAATTTTTCAACATCTCTGGTCTTTAGAGAAAGGCAATTAAACTGAATCAGATTCCATCTTACTCAAGAAAAATGGCATTCTTAAGAAATAAATGGCTAGGGATTAGTACAATGCCTGCCTGGCAAGCATGAAGGAGTGAGTTCTATTCCCAGTACCCCCCCCCAAAAAAAAGAAAGAAAGAAAGAAAGAAAGAAAGAAAGAAAGAAAGAAAGAAAGAAAGAAAGAAAGAAAGAAAAGAAAAGAAAAAGAAACCAAAGAAAAAAACTGGAGGGACTTTTGAGGGGAAAGGAACCCTTCTATACTGTTGGTGGGAATATAAGCTAGTATAAACACTATGGGAATTCCTTAGAAAACTAAAACTAGAAATTCCCTTTGATGAAGCTATTCCCCTACTAGGATCTTCCTGAAGTGTTAATTAGACCACATCACAGTGATACATGTACATTTATGTTTATAGTGACCGACTCATAATAGCTAAATTATCTAAGAGGCTTATACATTTATTAACAGTTGAATGGATAAAAAAAGGAATAATATTTACAGAAATTAAAGTACTACACTGCCATATAGAAGTATAAACTTTTGTAGGAAAATAGTTGTACTTTGGGACCATAACATTCAGTGAAAAAAATCAGACACACAAGTTTAAACTTCACACTGTTTCTCCTATAGGAGAAATCCAAAATATAAACAAAGAAAAAATAAAGGGTGGGAAAAGGAAATAAACAGGACTTCAAAAGGAAAAGTGACCAAGAGATGGATGAAGTATGCTGGGGAAAAGGAGGACATAAAAGGAGAATTAAGAGGTGCTATGTACAAGTACCAGCTCCCTATGAGGAACATCATCAAGTCCTGAAAACACGTACTGATTTTTTTTGAAAAAGGAAAAACAATAAAGTAAATGAAATATACTGATAAACTACATATAAATTTATTAATATTTTTCCTCAAATTCTCTCTTCAGAAAAGTCTACAATGGGTGGAAACTATAGGTATTTGAAGATTAATGGCCATGCCATTAATGTGAAATTATGGAAGAGAAACAAGTTCCATAGCATTCTGCTAGAAATAGAATTATTGAAGCTTAGTGCTTATTAGAATTCCAAATGTGTTGGGAGGAAATCAAACATTATATTCTCATTCATTTTGAAATTCGAATAATTTTTATTTCCTGTGCTGGAAAAATCCAAAATTTAGTCATATCTCTCTTGAACATTTATATGCAGTAGGCTTTTAATACTGAACTTGAATTATTAAACTTGCTACTTATGTTTCTCATTTGTTTAATTAATTTTGTTTTTATGCTACCTTTTGACAGTCTTTTGTAGTGTATATTCATCAAATAAGTACTTTATTAGGTCCTCCCCTGGCACTGCATGCACAGTAGTAAGTACAGGGATTATAATAGCAAAATACAAATCTCAAAACATAACTTTGTGATATAGAGTGTACTTATGAGGAACTGAATCTTATTTTAGAAGAATGCTGCAGTGACATGCTGTACTCATGGTATAACAGTGTGCACCATAATCTGGTTCTGATAGTCATGCAGCACTAGGTCAATCTGTCCACAAGTGGTTCATCTCTGTATGAAGGAGTGCTCAAGGATCTCAATTCTAGATAAAATATGAAATAATAAGTGATAAAGAAAATTATATATTTTGTCATATTAAAATATAGCAGGATAACAAATCAGAAATGAGAGAAAAGGAAATGGAAAATGTTGACTTTTGAAAAGAATAATCTAATTTATTTAATGCTTTTCACATTATATGTAACATTCTTTAAACTTCTATGTCGAAGATCGATGATAATTTCATTATATAAATCATGTGTATTGTTTTTGTCCTTTAGCTATGTACTTAAGGCAAAAATTGAAAGCAGCTTTCTAAATCAGTGAAACAACACTTTCTAAAGGAAATTCAAAAAGTAAATATTCAATGTTTTAAATGCAGGAAAGAAGTCACTGCAAAATCCCTGATTCTTGAAGAACTTACAGAAAGTGCTTGCTACTATAAAATAAAATAGATATTCATTATTATCAGTCTACCAGTATTCAAGAGTAAATGGTTTTCTACTTTTAATGTTGTAATATAAGCATATATTACTCAGATGTTGTCTAAGACCTTATGAATGATGTGGAACAAGAATGTCAAACAATTTTGCTGATTTTCCATTTCTTGACACAATTTTTCTAAAGATACTGATGAGTTTTAAATTAACATTGCAATGAGGTGTTTAAAACAATATATTCTCAATATGCTCATTGATGTCACCTTAAAATAATTAAATGAATCTAATTTTATTTCTTTCATTGTTTATTTTTCTTTTTGCTTTTTCTTCATTTCTTTATTTTCTTCTTCCTCTCTCTTTTCTTCTTTCCAGTTTTTCCATCTTTTCCTCTCTTTTGTTTTTCTCCAAGTCAGAAAAATTCTTTCTCACTTAATGAAATCAAAAAGCCCAGTGATATAGAATAACTTGATGTTTAGATTTTTCATATCCAATAAAAGACAGTAACAGTTTTAAATTTCACCTTATTTTATAAGTAGAACAAATCCAGTATTTATCCAACAGTAACACTTTACTTGTTTATATTCAAATCCAGGTATCTCTCTGCGGTCCTCTTCTCTCTAAACTCAAGGCTGTAATAATTCTATGACTCTATATAAGAAATAGCATAGCAGGTGAGTGGATATTGCAATACTCTCTGACAGCTCACATATAAAATACTTCCCCCATAATCTCATGTGTTTGTAGATGCCCGAGTCAGGGGCACACTACAGTCATCACTGGAATCATCCATTTCTAAGTTCAGTAGTTCATGTGCTATCAGAAAGTGGAGCATGACTGAAGGGGTGGGTCACTACAGGCTTGACTTCAACAAGAGAATTCCTATCCCTGGATGTCCTTCTTCTCCTATCTCTCTGCTTCCTGGCTGCCATGAGGTGAGGAGCTTCCCTCTGCCATACTGCTTCACCAATATGTTTCCACCTTCAGAACCAGCCAACCACAGTCTGAATCTCCTTTAAATATGAGCCAAAATAAACCTCTCCTCCTTCAAATTTCAAGTGTCTGATATTTGGGGTCATCTGCAGAAAGGTGACATAAAGAAAACAGGTACCAGAAGAGGGGTCATTGTGATGATTTTACTTATATGTATGGTTTAGAATACTTTAGAATTGGTTTGTGAGAGCAGTTTGGAAAAATTTGTATGTGTGGATGTGAGAACCCATAGAGTGTTGTGAGATGTGCTTCATGAAAAATGCTGGTCAGAACTCAGAAGACCTAGCAGGCTGATAAGAATCAGATAGTAGAGGCCAGGCTCATGAGTCCTCAGTTATGAGGAGTTTATTCGAAACTGGACTAGCAGCTATCCATGCTTTATTCTGGCAGAGTGTTTATTTACATTCTGTCCTTTTCCTAAGACTCTGACTGAATTTAAAGCTACTCCACTAAATAATCTAGTGAAAAGAAGTTCAAATCAATCTAACGTTTGGGACATGGCATGAGTACTATTCATTGCCTCTAGCCAGATCTACAGTGAGAATCAGGACCAAAAAGTAAAACAGAATAATACAAAAAAGTTTGCAGTTTCATGAGAAAGGAAGCACCTGCAAAGCTGGGTAAAGGATGATTGCTAAAATATTAGCATTTTAAAAAGCCAAATACTTTGTATAATGACCCTATGAATGATATTTTAAGGGTATGTTAGGGCATACCCAGAACTCATTCATCACAAGATCAACAATATAAAAGGGTAAACTTCTTTAAAAGACTTTGCTTTGAGAAGAGAGCTTAAAGTGTCCTGCTAATTTAAGACTACCTAGGGAAGTGAAACTTACAGTATATTCATTCTGGAACTTAGAGTCCATTGCAACCATGGCCCAACGTGGGCAAGTTACTGCACAAACCAGCAGCAGATTTTGGGATCACAAATATGGTTCTGTCTGTTCAGCTTATAGAATGCAAATGTAAATAGGCCACAGAGTCATCCACCCCAATTTTAGAAAAATGACTTACAGGCCAGGCAAAAGTATGTGACCTCTCAGGGCTCTCTACCAGGACCCTCTGAAAGGATGTTGCTTGAAATTGTGAGAATAAATCCAAAGGTACAATGGAGGCCACAGGAAGTTGGAGATGTTGGGAATGTGGAATGTCTACTGAAGAAAATCACAGCCGGTGACTAGGGTCAGCCCAATAGAGAGGCCATGTGGGTTATAATTAGCAATGCCACAGAGTCAGGGGCTATCCGTGCCTTTGGAACTCTCGGCTCTCCACCACCTGCCCCAGGTCCTGAATATGGAGTTATAGGATTTAATATTTTCCCTGTTCAGTTTTCATCTTGCTTTTGTCTGATTCCTTTGCTTTGGAATGGAATATTAACTCTGCGTCATTGCATGTTGGAAGTATTTAACTTTCCTTTGACCTTTACAGGGGCTCACAGCTAACAGTTTGCCTAGAATCTCAGAGGAAACATCACACTAGGACTTTCCAGGTATGCTGCAACTGTTAAGAGGTATTTTGCAACTCTTAGAGATAGACTAAATGCAGTTTGGATATTGGGATGGATGTGAGCCTTTTGGTAACCATGGCAGAATGTTGTTATACTTCAAACTTAAAGTGTAGGTGGCTGGATCATGCACATGCTACACACATCAGTGGGTTCATCTTACAATGAGATCATTAGTTTCTATGCTGTTTGGAGGTATGGTTTGGTTGAAAGGGTGAATCACTGGGCTATGACATGAAAAGGTATATTTTTTGTTTGTTTTGAGACAGGGCCTCACTCTGTAGTTCAGGCTGGACTTGAACTACATGATTACAAGGATAGGAGCTCTTGGTAAAGTTTTCAAATGTAATAAAAATATATGTGATTTTCCTACAAGGGGTATAAGTATTTTATCATCTAAAAAAGTCAGTAATAATTACTGAGCTTTTGATTTTTAATATTTCTAAAACCTCAATAAAAGCTTTCGGTTGATATGACAGATTTCCATGTAGCCAGGCTGGTCTCGAACTTGTGATCCTCCTGCCGTAGCCTCTCAAGTGCTGGGATTATAGGCAGGCAGCACCACACCTGGAAAAGGGTGTATTCTTGTCCCTGGCTTTTCCCTTCTTCCTCTCTTTTCCCCACTCCCTGCTATGGAATGAGGAGCTTTATTCTACTGTGCCCCAATACTATGAGTTTTCTGCCTCAGAGCTAGTTCGATGGACTAAATCAAACAGATGCCCAAATAAACCACACCTCAATTCAGTAGTGGGTATTTTATCCCATAGACAGAAAGGTGACTAATACATCCTACTTGCCATCAGATAGTACTATGGGACTGACTCCTGTCTTGATTAACCCCTATCCACTTTGGATTAATTGACAGCTTTGGGTTTTTCAAAAGACATTTGTGATAATCATGTAAAAGATTATTCCAAATAATGCATGCTTAAATGAAGGACGACCAGAATTTCTGTGTCATGTAAGATAGTTTGAAGGAAACCTAAACCCACTTGAAAAGCCAGGCCACAATCATTCCTAAAATAAGGAGCTTATAAATCTCATCTGGAACTATGAATTAACAATTATGAAACAATGTGATCAGAGAGATTAATTTCAACATAATTGCTGTGTATAATTATTTATTTTAAAATATATTTTAATGAAAACATTTTTTCAATATCAAAAAAGAATGCTCCATTTAACATTGACTTTTTAATGGAATGAAAAATGAGAGAAACAGTACCGTTTTACAAATCTTGCTTTAGAACCTTAAAGTGAAGAGATTGTCATGATTACAAGGATAGAGGTTCTTGGTAAAGTTTTCAAATGAAATAAAAATATATAAATTTTCCTACAATGTTTATAACTATTTTATCATCTAAAAAATGTCAGTAATAATTGCTGTGCTTTTGATTTTTAATAATTCTAAAGCCTCAATAAAAGCTTTCAGTTTGATATGACAGATTTCTTCCCACAGCGGGGCAAATTTTTGAGAAATCTGGGTGCATGATTAGATACCGTAATTTTCTTCACACACACTAGATAGGAATGATTAAATTATCTTCATGAATATGGTATTATGCATGCAAAATAAACACATTTAAATGTGTATACAATTACATGTAATCTGGAAATGAAGTACATGTTGTTCATGAACTATAATTATTTGCTTTCACACATGGAGATTTTTGTGTTAACTTTGATGACTTACTAGAAACAGTTCATGAATTGCTACTTCCCAAACTTGCCAGTTTTCATGGTAAAATGTCATGAGATCTTCTTCTATTGTTAGAAAAAAATTCAAGGATTTGAAATGTTTTGTCTCACCACATGTTGCAGAGTCTTGATTTTGTGTGCAGTTAAGAGAAATTTTGCTCAATTATGGAAATCATATGAACCTCAAAAACATCATGTATTTTTCATAATTTTCTGTCATTCTTCACCTCCCCAGTAAAAGAAACTTCCAATCAACTTGTAATGGGTTTCTTTCAACACTAATATTTCAACTTTCTATCTTTTCTGAATGAAATTTTCTAGTGATATTATTTAAGTTGGAATTGTTGCATTTAAGTATTTATTTCCTTTTAACTACTAAATTTTCTTGTAAAGCTCACACAATCTTTTGCTTTACGGGCCATGAATAACCCCCAGTCCACCACTTCAGCAAATTTCTCTTTATAATGCACCATGTAACTGCAAAGGCCATTGTACAGATGCTTTTGGTTACCATAAGGTGACAGACAATGACACTGAAATGTGTGATTACATTAGAGAGATAGTGTGAACCCAATCATGAGTCTTAATGTAATAGGTTTTTTTAAAAAAACTTTAGGAACCTGATTTCATTCAGCTGTGTTTGCCCTTCAAGTTAAACTTTACATTAGAATTCGTGAGCATAACAACTTAGTGAAAGACATAGTCAGGTTCTTCTGAGTTAAATACCAGTTAACATATAATCATATTTCTCTGAATTATGTCAGAATATATATTTTGTATGAAACTCAACAATTGATATCAGCCATACTGTTCATATAGATAATTTGTAGTTTTGTTCGCTGGATTACGATTAAGCAGTGCTACTCTAGTAATGTATTAATAACTAGAATCTGAGGTTGTTGCTGTTTTTTTTTTCTTTCAGTAGATGACCATTATAGTCAGAATTTGTGAGGGAGTAGATTTACTACAGGACACATAATTTGTAGGATTATTTTATAGTATTCACCCAAAAAGTCAAATGTAGAAAAGTGAAAGTGACCTGTACACATGCTAGCGACCCAAAGACTCTAGCTGAAGGCCTGAATCCTTCTGCACATGTATAGCTGAGGACCTAGAGCCCATAACAATGTCCTTCACGTGTCCAGGTGGAAGCCTAGAGCCCACAACAATGTCACATGCAAGTCTGTATTGGGAATCTGCACTGGGAAGGCACAAAGGTCAGTGGTGAAAGATAAAAAGTCTGCACAGGGGAATGAAGGGTCTGTGCCACCAGGCTGAGAGATCTGCACTGGAGCCAGGAAGTGACATTCAAGGTAAGGACCAGAGCTCCCCTGAAGACAATCACAGCCATCCTCAGTGACAGCAAGGACCCGGCTCCTCCGATCATGAGAAGAGCTGAGTTCATATCAGGAAAGCCAGTATGACAAGTTTCTCCAACAACAGCATGCCATCTTCCCATCCAGTTCTCCTTTTATGCTGTTGGCAACAATCCTCAGGTGGGTCTTCCACACCCAAAACATGCTGACTCAATTGAACTGGGTGTTCCAAGTTGACCATTAATTATTCTACCACAATGACTGTGACCATTTTTATAAAAAGTAGATTAACTCCAAATACTTTCAAAAAAATTAATGCACAACTTTGTTCCAAGAGTAACATTCCTTTGAAGAAGCAAGTTGCTAAGATCTGAACTTGCTGTGCATTGACCCAAGTGTGTGATATTAATAACCTATTCTCTGAAGAGTAAACTTGGGCTAAATTTAAAGCCAGTTACCATATTTAAGTGTTAAACTCAAACATAGTTACATAGAATTTCAGCTTAGAAACATTTTTTCCACTCAGTGTGCTCAAGTAACAGAGACAAATTATTTTTAGTCATTAAAGTTTCCTAATGAGATAAGATTAAAGACAGCATTAAGGACAGTATGAGAGAATTTTCACCATGATGGTCATAATATAGTGATAGGTATTAGACTAACTTATGTCTAAAACAATTATAAAACTATAAAATATTTATGAAGCTATTATTTTTAGGCATTGAACAAACACTGTAGTACTGTGATTCTTGAGAAAAGGGATTTACATGAAGTGAGCTTCATCTTTGTAGCAACTCTCTACATGGGGTCCTTTTCCATATCAGGTCATGTAAAGGTTGAATCACAACTTAGTTTCAGTTGTGTTCAGTATAAGGCAAAGACTAGATATAAGGTTGCACATTACATGGCTTTATCAGTAAAGATGCTAGATTGGGGCAATTGTGCATGCAGAAACAGCTCCACAATCTTTATAAAAGTTCCCTTGAATACATGTTTAGCTAAAAACAAAGATAGGGTATGATTCCATGAGGGCTACTAGAGAAAAGCCACTCATGGATTTTTTGCTGCACACAGATTTCATGGGCCACACTTTGCTGGAAAAAGTAAAGGTTCTAATGAGCCAGAGTGAAGAGACCTTGATAAATAACCTCAATGCAAAATTGATAGCCCAGAGAAGGCACAAATTAAAATGAGGGCAGTAGTCTAGATGAGCCAAAGCATATACCTATATATTAAAATGAACCTGTCTTTTTTATATTTTATAGCTATAATGTTCTTCAAGCATGCAGATAAAGACATTTAAAACAAAATCTTCTGCACAACAAAAGAAACAGTCAATAGAATGAAGAGAAACTATAAATAACAGATGAACTTGTTTACAAACTATGTATCTGGTGAGAGGTTAACATCCAGAATACCTAAAGAAAGCAAATTCAATAGCAACAAAACAACCTATTTTTTAAAAGAAATGAGTGAGAAATCTAAATATTTATTTCTCAAAAAATTATCCAAATGGCAAAAACATATATGAAAAAAATACTGAACATTGTTAACCATCAGAGAAATATGTAAATGAAAACTGCAATGAAATACCACCTCACTTTAATAAGAATGGCTATTCTGAACAAATTAAAGGTAACAAGTGCTGACAAGGATGTGGAGAAAAGGGAACCCTTGCATGTTGTTTGTGGGAATATAAATTTAATTAGTTATTCTAGAGAACACTATGAAACTTTCTCAAAAATTTAAAATTGTAGATACCACATGTTCCAGCAATACTGTTAATGGGCATGGACCCCAAAGAAGTGAAATCTGTATGTTCAAATGACATGTGTTCTCAAATGCTCATGTCAATAGTATTCAAAATAGTCAAGAAATGGAAATAACCAAAGTATTCATCAAATGACACGTGGATAAAAAAATGCAGTGTTGTATATGCATTCATGATGGACTACTATTCAGTCATAAAGAGAAAGATATCTTTCTTTGAGAAAACATGGGTAGAGCTGGAGATTATTCTGTTAAGTCCATTTAAGCCCATCACAAAAACACAAGTATCACATGAATATTTAAATACTCAAGGTTAAACTCATGGAAATTGAGAGTATGATGGTGATTACCAGATGCTAAAGAGAATAGATGGCAGAGAAGAATGGGGTGAAATTGAACAAGGGGTAGTAAGTCATAGCTATATAGGAGTGAGAAGCTCTGGAGCACTACTGCACAGAAGAGTGATTATAGTTGTACATTTTTGCCATGGAAGGTCCTCATAGGCAATTGGAATACAAATCTCCATTCCCTCATCATCCAGTCCAGTCAACCTGATGCTAATAAGGTGAATAGTGTTCTACCTTGTAGCATTACTTTCACACTGCAATTTATAAAAGAATTACATTATGTTGAAGAATACCCATCTTCTTGCCAAAATTGAATCCAAATAAATAAACTAAGCTGCATGAATTTTCCAAATAAGAAGAACCACACCTACATTCTTTTTCACTGTAAGCCTTTGATTTCTATCCAAATAGCAGGCATGTGTTTTTGTATTTTTACTTTAGCTAACTTAAATTCTACCTTCTCTAGCCAAGGCCATGCCCTTGTACGTGAACCTTTCATCTTCCACATTTTATTGCCTACTGGCTCCTTTCCATCACTATCTAAATATGTGTAAGTCTCAAGTAAAAAGAAGAAAGCAACTCACTAAAATATCATTGATCCATATGGAATTCCAGCCACCTTTTGTCTCTTTTCTCCCCAGAAACAGCACCGCTTTTTAAAAGTTGTCTTTGTAGTCCTCAGCCACTCCACACATGCTCAATTCATTGCTCTCTTGT
This sequence comes from Chinchilla lanigera, assembly GCF_000276665.1. NCBI lineage: Eukaryota > Metazoa > Chordata > Mammalia > Rodentia > Chinchillidae > Chinchilla > Chinchilla lanigera. The sequence goes on along the minus strand of NW_004955474.1, from coordinate 10,437,598 downwards.
TGTTGAATCCGTTAGTATAAATCATCTTTATCAAGATTACTATCGGTAGATCCAGTGTCCTTTTCTCAACCATTGGTGAGTCTTTTCATGCTGAGAAATTTTTTCTTCCTCTATGACCAAGACTCTTTGCCTTGATTCTATCAATGCACAGCCACTAATTGTGCTTTCTTCATAATTACCTTACCTTCCCCTATTACATATTAATGCACCTTGATGTTTGATGCTAAGCCATTTTCATAGACTTTCACTTACCATCTCCACAGTGTTCTCAAATATTTGTCCCTGTGTATAACTCTCCACTTTCAGAATTAAAATCTTTCCTAGACATGTACATTTACAAGTTTCCAAGTTCCTTCAACTTACCAAATCCATAATAATTATCATTCCCTGTTGCTCTAATACTGTCTCAGTCAATATTGCAATCATCTTTGCAGTTACCTAAATCAGAACCTGGGTGAAGTACAAAACACGTTCTTTCCTAATGACTAAACACTGTTAATATTGCAACCATTGTAACGTGTAAATCTGTCCCTTTTTCTTCATCTTCATAACTCTTGCCTGCATCTAAGTTTATTGTCACAGCCTCACTAGATAAGTACTACCACAAGTGCCAATTCTTCTTCTGTCTCAGTTGATAATTTTAACACATGGTTCTTCCCCTAAGATCTTTCACAAATCCAAACTTGCCACTTCCCAGGCTGACCTTTCCACAGGCCCTGCATGTGTCATGAGACAATACAAAATTTTCTCCTAGTTGAGAAATTTGTAGACACTGTCTCTACTAGTTATTGCAGGCTTGTTTTTCACATTTGCCTCTTCTACTGCTTATCTGAACATCAGCCATATAGAATGTCTTTAAATTTCCCCAAAATGTCCTACACCTGCTTGTTTCCAAACCTTTTTCTACTTGTGTGGTTTTTCCTCTTCCTAGAACACTCTCTCCAGTATTCATTACCTTTCTTTTGAAAGGTTCCTACATAGACTTCAGAGCTAATCTTATATGTCAGTTTTCCAAAGGAATGTAATGTAAAGCTTTGATTGATTTGAGAATTCCATCATGCACAGTTACTCCTTTGTGATGTACTATTACCTTTTTTGTAATAGTAAACAATATGAATACAACGTTCCTACTTTCTATTGTGTTTTCAGTGTTAGACCAGTGCATGGCGTATAAATATATGTTCAAAGAAAGAAACAAAGAAAGAATGAATGAATGCATTAAATTCCTTAGCAAAGCATTTTAAACAAAGAAACAAAATAACAACAAAAAGCTGGTTTTACCCTGCCACTTTCTGGCCTGATCACGATTCTAGCAAATCTCACATATGGTCATGGTTTTCCAAACAGGACATGTTCTCTGCTAACTCTGTGTATTTGCATATCCCCAAAAATTTTCTAGGGTTTTCCATATAGTTGCTTCACATAGATGATTCAACAAAGTCCCCCTTGATTCTTCTAGAACTTAATATTTCTGAAAATTCACTTTCATACAGCCCTCCAGGCTTCCAAAACCTGTGTGACAATTTATGTATTATGCCAATTTAAACAAATATACCAAGATAAAAGAGACATTTTGGTATAACTTTTGTCGTTGTTTAGTCAAATATTCAAAAATAAGTATGTTTACTTAGGGAAAGGACAGACAATCATAATGACTCTTAAAATGCTCCGGGGGCCTGATAGAGTAGAAAGATTTAAGAGTGAAGATAGATGCCTAGGTTAAAAATGTCAAATGTCAGGTGATATTAAATCAAATGAAAATAATATATTGCTGTCTTTCATACTGTGTATTCATTAGGGGTGAATTTTTTGAACTATTTCCTCATAGTCAAGTAAAAGATATCTCCGAATGTGCACACTCTTACCTCCTTTGAATCAGCCAAGTAAGTTCTACTAACTTCAGTCCCCAAATAAAAAGCCTGCTGCAAATTACATTCACATAGATGAAAAAGGAGGCTGAAAGCTTCATGTATTCGGCTACTCACCAGTTCCTCACCATGAAATTACGTCAGCTTTTTTATACTGGGGGAGCTGTCTTATTTTGGTGCACCTTTAAATATTTCATTGTTCTCATTTCTTCATTTAATATTTTCGCAATATTTCAGTGCTCCAAAAATAAAATGCATACAATAATGTATACAGAAATAAGATATTCTTCATATTTTTCCTAAAGTCAAAACTAATTAAGAGAGTGTAAATATTCAAAACATTTTGCATAATTTAAAAAATAACAGAGAAATAAACTCATAGTAACATTTAGGTTTGTAATGTAAAAGGGCATTTTTAGTCACTGCTTTCTTCCAGTAATTGATTCACTTCTGTTATAAATAATATCTTTTAAGAGCCATCTCATATTTTAAATTTACTATGCCACTTGGTTTTGTTTATTATGCTTGAGAATTGCAAAAAAAAAAAAAAAAAACCACATTAGTTGTTTGTGATATCTTCATGTGCACAACTGAGAATCATTAAGTGGTTACCACTCTCTCTTACCAACATCAATTATTCCACTCTGGATTTACTTACTCTCCTCTGTATTATGAGCCCCCAGAGCAGGTTTCATTGCAGCAAAAAGTACACATTCTTCACTTGCGGTCAATGGGATGTGGTTAATTTGAAATCACTTAAACTATTATCTCTGTCAAGTGTAGTTATTTAATTTTCAGTTCATGTCAGGGTTTAATATGCATATTGGTTACTAAGTTAAACTGGCAGATTAATTTAGGGTCACTCTGGGGCTGTGCTCTTCATCACTGTCACTACGTGTAGGCCATCAGTGAGAGTTAATACCTACCCATTAAACTTGATTACCAAAGGTACCACACTTAATATAAACAATAATGTATAGATAAAAAAATTGTGCTAAATTAGAGATTATGGTTAGAGGCTCCTATAGTATGGAGGCATTCAGTTATGAAGAATGTTTCTGGAAAATTGATGGTGAAAGTACCAAGGTGCTGGAGGAGATCTTTAGAATGCTGTAATAGATTTAGAAATAGCCTGGTGAAGCACAGTAAAAAGAAAACCCCCAAACTTGGAAAAAATTTAGCTGATTGTCCCTCAGACAAAGGACTTCTATCTAGAATATATAAAGAATTTAAAAATATCAGCCCCCCCACCAAATTCAAAGACCCAATCCAAAAATGGGAAGCAGAGACAAATACACACTTCTCAGATCATGAAATACAAATGGTAAATAAATACATGAGAAAATGTTCAACATCATTAGTCATTCGAGAAATGCAAATTAAAACAACATTGAGATTCCACCTTACCCCAGTAAGAATGGCTAGCCTTAAGAAATCAACCAATAACAAATGCTGGTGAGACTGTGAAGAAATAGGAACACTTCTCCACTGCTGGTAGGAATGCAGACTTGTGAAACCACTGAGGAAATCAGTTTGGAGATTCCTCAGCAAACTAGGACTAGAGGTCCCATTCAACCCAGCAATTTCCTTTCTAGGTATTTTTCCAGAAGATCTGAAAACATCATATCACAGCAGTATATGTGCACCTGTGCTCACAGCAGCACAATTTGTAATTGCTAAATTGTGGAAACAACCCAAATGTCCATCCACCGAGGATTGGATAAGAAAATAGTGGTGCTTTTATATAATAGAATATTAGCCAGCTATAAAGAAAGATAAACTCGAGGCTTTTATAGGTAAGTGTTCACAACTAAAGACCAACTCATAAGTGAAATAAATCAGACTTGCATGTGCAAGCACCACATTGTCTCACTAGTGTAAAACGTGAAAGAGTTAATAAAAACTTGGAGGTATGATAGACACTGAAATGAAAGGAAAACGCTCAAGGGTAAAGGGCAATGGGGATGTGGGAAAAGAGAAGGGATAGAAGGAGAAATTTTGTATATGTGCATATACAGGATAGTTAATGTAATTGATCTACTGTCTTCTATTTCTTTGCTGAAAGAAGCAGTTAATGAGTCCTTGATTTATCAATATTGCATGTCTCTGTTTTCATGAGAGACCACTTTAAAGATATCAATATGTAATACAACAAGCATTGTTAATATCCTACCACTTTGTTTGTAACTCTGTATTGTTTGTATTGTTCTTTTGCTATTTTGTAAATGGTTGTCTGTCTGTTAAAGTTTTCCTCCTTTTAATTTTAAAATTAAAAAAAAAGAGAAATAGCCTGGTGAGGCTTTGTATATTGTTTTACCTTATTTTTCTTCATTTTAATTAATACAAATCTGCGTTTGGGGACAGACAGAGGTGGAGAATCAAGATAAATAAAAGCTTAGTTATTTACAGGTGACTATTAGATTATAACAATGATCTAGACTAAAGCTGGACAAAAGAAAAAAATACAGGAGTATATATGTACAAATACAGATGTAATTTAGTTTATCCCACTAATAAATAGAAATGTGATAAAAAAAAGTAACAGAATCTAAATGAATGTTTGTGAAGTATACTACCACAATAGCACACATATTCTAGTCATAAATAGTATTTTACTACTTGTTGCCATGCTTTTATCTTTGAATAATACTTGCAGTACTACTGAGTATTTATTGGGGTCAAAAGTTTACTTTGGGTGTTTTTGAAATAAGACAAAGCTCTGGTTAATAATATCTTGGTAGAAAAGATATAAAATTCCAGACAACAATAATAACTACTCAGAAATCAAAATTATTTAATTTCTTCAAAAATGAATGTTATTTTCTGGAAACAGAGTTTTAAAGTTATATCTCTTTTATTAAACTCATAGTGCAGCATGAAATAGAACACTACTGTATTCAGAAGAACAAAGAAAACTATAACCTTCAAAAATGTCTGACAAACTGGAATCTACACGAAAAGCAACCAATGGTAACCTAAAAATACTCAGAAAGTAGACACAGAAGCAAGGAACAAGAAACATTATCATTGCAGAATCTTCATAACACATTACTTTAAAAGAGTACACACTTAATACAATGCCAACAATGAGAAAACCAGGAAGTATTGCTGGTAGAAAGTAGATGTTTGTTACCTGGATAATATGGAAAAGGATCCAATCATTTTCATGAAATCATTATTGTAGCTTGTTTGAGTAGAGTATTCTTATTTTCCCAATTGTTATACTCAGATATGTTCCCAAGTCTCATTGGTTGAAAGCAATTAGTGATTGACAGATCTTTTCTCAGAGTAAAAAGGGATATTATAAATATAAAAGAAGAAGAGATGCTGGGAATATGAAAAATAAGAATTCATTTTGAAGACTTTTGCTTTTCTCACTGTGTAATTTTGACTAGTGTTCTCTATAAAATACCTTCTTTATTTATTTGATAACTACATAAACATCAGTTATACAATGAACAATACAACTGTTATTAGCAGTATAATAATTCTTATTCTTCATGTCAAATATGTATATTTGATAAGTGAATTTAATGCCTCAAAGCACTGAAAGTAAACTTTTAAATGAGTTATATACTAATTTATGGATCAAATGTATTTGCTTCATTGTAAATGTAAAGTAATTAAATAGGTAATGTGACCTGATAGGAGATTTATTTTTTTTTATTTTAAAGATAAAAGGAGGGAAACATTAACAGACATACAACATTTTACAACATATCACAAGCACAATACAGACAATACAGAGTTACAAACAAAGTGGTAGGGAATTAACAATGGTGGTTGTATTACATATTGATATCTTCGAAGTGGCTTCTCATGAAAACAGATCTGATAGGAGATTTAAATGAATAACATACAAAATATAATAAAGCCAAATTATTCAAATACTTAAGAAGTGAAATTCTGTATTTCTGTGTCTTCATTTCTCTTTGAAACACTGGGAATTTGTTGTTCCTTTTTAAAAAACCATTGAAAACTAAAATATTACTTATTTAATTAGACCAAGTAATATTAATACTGTCTCTCAAAAGGTGTTACAACCCTGGGCAGCCTTGGGAGCTTTTGTGAGTTGCCTGGGAGCAGAGGACTCTGCACTCTGCCCTGCCTCCACCATCATAAGGGCAACACCGAATCCTGTGGAACCTTGGGAGCTTCAGAAATGACAAAATAAAGGAACAAAATGCAATCTCACACCTCCACCCCACCCAGAACAAGTCCAAGACTCATCAACATAAAAAAACATTGAAGTCATAGACTTGCTATTTCTGAAATGATAGTAACTAAAGTAAAGAAACAACTTCATCAGGCTATAGAAAAAAAATCAGAGCAGAAATAATCTCAGGTTAAAAAGAGAAATGACAACTATAGTGACAGAATTGCTAATAATATCAAAAGAAGACATAGGTTAAAAGATAGAAGAGTACAGAAAAATGATGGAAACCTTGAATAAACAATATGGGAAAGAATTAGAATGCATGAAACAGATTTAAAGAGATAACCAGAAAATTGAAAATTCCATTGAAAGCTGACAAAACTTCTGAAATGAAACTGAAGCTAGATTTTCAGACCTTGAAGACAACATTGCAGCTAGTGATTGTAAAAGAATCTCTTAAAAATAACAAAACTCCAGAAATAATAATTCAATAGCTGCAAGATGAGGCAAAAAAAAAGTAATATAAGACTGATAGGTGTCAATGAAAATGCAGGAGTCAACATGAATGACATAAAAAGACTATTTGCAGAAGTAGTAGCAGAAAATTTCTCAAGCATTGGAAAAGAATATGATGTAAAGTTAAGTGAGGCACATAGAACTCCAATTATCCATAATAAAAATAAATCTACACCCAGGCATACAGTGTTCAAGAGCCCAGAAATTCAGCTAAAGAACAAAATATTAAAAACTGTTACAGAAAAGAAACCGATCACCTATGAGGGAAAGCCCATCAGAATCATGGCAGATTTCTCAAAACACACCATCCAGTTAAGAAGAGCTTGGAGTGAAGTATTTCAGATTCTGAAAAAAAAACAACTTCCAACCCAGAGTGATGTGCCTTGCAAAGCTATCTTTCAAAATTAACGGACAAAGAACAACTGAAGAAATTCATGAGCACCACACTAACCCTAGAAAGAGAACTGAACGATATTCTAGAAAGAGATAAAAATGACCACAGTTCCAAGAACAACAATATAAACAAACTACCAAGCAGGGCAAGCAATTAAACAGAGAGAAAGCAGGGAACCAACAGCAGGAATATAACATGACAAAGATAAGTCAATAAATATCAGTAATAATCATTAATATAAATACCTTCATTCACCAATCAAAAGAAACAGACTGATAGAATGAATCAAGAAAAAAAATCCAACAATATGCTGTAAACAAGAAACACACTTAACACAAAAACAAATTCATAGACTGAAAATCAAAGGATGGAAAGCAATGCTCCTATATGACAGGAACCCAGAAAATAGCATGGGTAGCTATTCTGGTTGCACCCAATGTGAACTTCAAACTAAATGATCAAAAGAGATAAAGAAGGATACTATATACTTGTTAAGGGAAAACTACAAGAGGAAGAGATAGTAATCATAAAAACAATATGCACCAAATGTGAGAACACACAGCTATATAAGACATTTTTAACAGACATGAAAGTTAAATAAGCAATACCACAATTGTAACAGGGGACTTTAACACCCCAGTGTTAGAAAAAGATAGATCAGCTAGACAAAAAATCAGCAAAAGAACAAAACAGCTAAACCAAATTTGTGAACAAATGGACTTAGTACACCTTTAACAGCACCAGAATACATATTGGTCTCAGGGGAACATAGGGCATTCTCTAAAATAGATTATATACCAGCACATAGAACATGCTTAAATAAATGTAAATGAAATGAAATGATCCCGTGCATATTATCAGACCATAGTGCAATGAAATAGGAAATTATCAAAAACAAAAATCACAAAAACTCCATAAACACATGGAAATTAAATACCACTCCTGAACAACAAATGGGTCACTGATGAAATTAAGAAAGAAATTTAACAATATTTGCAATCAAATAAAAATGCAGATACAACTTAATGGAACCTGTGGGATGCAATTAAAGCAGTCGTCAGAGGGAAATTTATAGAGGTGAATTCTCATATCAGGAAAATAGAACCAGCACAAATAAACAACTTTGTGCTGCACCTCATGCTTCTAGAAAAAGAAGAGCAAGTCAAGCACAAAGCCCAAAGAAGGAAGAAAAATCATAAATATCCAAGCAGCAATTAACACAATTGTGACTAAGAAAATAATACAAAGAATTAATGCATCAAAGATCTGGTTCACTGAAAGGATAAATAAAATTGATAAACCCCTAGGCCACCTTATCAAAAAAGGGAAGAAAAAACCGAAATCCATACGTTAAGGAATGAAAAGGGTGAAATCACTACAAAGCATGTAGAAATTCAGAAGATCATCAGTAATGACATCAAAAATTTGTCCTCTCAAAGTATGGAAAACACAGAAGAAATGGATAGATTCCTGTATCCAAGCTGAATCAAGAAGATACAAAAATCCTGAATAACCTAATATCAGTCAACAAAATTGAAAACGTAATAAAAAACTTCCCATCAAAGTAAAACCCAGGTCCTGATGGATTCACAACTGATTTCTATAAGAAATTTAAAGACTATTTAATGCCAATTCTTCTCAAGCTCTTTAACAAAGAAGGTGGAAGAAACTCTCTCTAACTCAATCCTGGACACAAGTATTACCCTGGTACCAAAGCCAGAGAAAGACCCAACCAAAAAAGTGAAATAGAGGCCAATCTGTCTAATGAACATACTTGCAAAAATTCTTATTAAAATGCTAGCAAATAGAATGCAGCAAATCACCAAGTAGACTGTGCACCATGACCAAGTGGGATTCATCCAGGAATGCAGGGATGGTTCAATACACACACATCAATAAATGTAATACACCATATCAACAGAGCCAAAGACAAAATCCACAGGATCATCTCAATAGATGCAGAAAAAACTTTTGATAAAGTCTAAGACTCATTCGTGATAAAAAAAAAAACCTGCAAAAAATCAGAATAAATAGTCTTTATCTCAATCTGATAAAGGCCATCTATGACAAATCAACAGCCAACATCATACTAAAGGAACAAAACTGAAAACTTTCATTTTAAAATCAGGAACAAGACAAGGGTGTCCACTGTCAATACTCCTATGTAACATAGTTATGAAAACATTAGCCAAACCAATTAAACAAGAGAGAGAAATAAAGTAAATAAATATAGTAAAGGAAGAAATGAATTTATCATTAATCACAGATGACATGCTATTCTGTATGGAAGACCCCCAAAACTCTACCAAAAGACACTGAGAATTGCTAAACAAATGCAGTACCATAGCTGGATACAATGTAAACACTCAAAACTAAATAGCATTCCTGTACACAAACAACAGACACACTGAGAAAGAAATTAGAGAAATGACACATTTCATAATAACATCCAAAAAATTGAAATACTTAGGAAGCAATCTGACAAAAGAAGTAAAATACCTACACAATGAAAATTACAATACATTAAAAAAGGGATTGAAGATGATTACAGAAAATGGGAAGATATTCCTTGCTCATGGATAGGAAGAACCAACATTGTGAAAATGGCCATACTACCAGAGTTGGTATACAGATTCAATGCAGTCCTGATCAAAATATCATTAGTATACCTTACAGATGTAGACAAATCATTCCTAAAATTCATCTGGAATCAGAAGAAACTTAGAACAGTAAAAGCAATCCTGGGCAACAAAGGCAAGGCAGGAGGCATCCCAATCCCTCAATTAAGTTTATACTACAAGGCTATTGTGATCAATCATTCTAGTATTGTCAAAAAAACAGACTTGAGGATCAGCGGAACAGACAGAAAGATGCATACACAACTGCAAACACACTCAGCCACCTTATCTTTGACATAGAGGCCAAACATGTTTACTGGAAGAAAGACAGCCTCTTTAATAAATGGTGCTGGAAGAACTGGCTAGCCACATGCAAAACACTAAAAGTAGACCCATGTCTATCACCATGCATTAAATTAAAGTCCAAATGACCCAAAGATCTAAACATTAAAACAGAAACACTAAATCCACTTTAAGAGAAAGTAGGAAGAGATCTTGTAGACATAGGGGTAAGCAGAGAGTTCATGAACAAAAACCAAATTGCATGGGAAATACTTCAAAGAATCAACAACTGGGAACTCATTTTACTGAAAAGTTTTTGCACAACAAAAGAAATCACCAACAGAGTAAGAAGAAAACCCACAAATTGGGAAAAAATTTAGCCAACTGTCCCTCAAAGGATTTTTATCTAAAATGTATAAAGAATTTTTAAAAATCAGACCTCCGAACTTCAAAGACTGAAAACAAAAATGGGCATCTGAGATGAAAACATACTTCTCAGACGAAGAAATACAAATGGCAAATAAATATATGAAAAAGTGTTCAGCATCATTATTCATATGAGAAACACAAATTAAAACAACACAGGTTCCATCTCACCCCAGAAAAAAATGGCTATCATCAAAAAAATCAACCAATAACAAGTGCTGGCAGGGATGTGGGGAAAAAGGAACTCTTCTTTACTCTTGTTGGGAGTGTACAATAGTAAAACCACTGTGGAAATCAACGTAGAGATTCCTCGAAAAACTATGATTAGAGGTCCCATTCAAGCCAGCAATTCCCCTTGTGAGTATTTTGCCAGAAGAACTGAAAATATCATTCCACTGTGACATATATGCACCCATGTTCATAGCAGCACAATTTGTCATAGCTAAATCTTGGAAACAACCAAAATGCCCATCAACTGAGTAATGGATGAAAATGATGTGGTATTTTTATACAATAGAATATTACTCATCAACAAAGAAAGATAAACTTGAGGTTCTTATAGATAAATGGATGCACCTGGAGAACATACTCATAACTGAAATAAATCAGACCCACATATATAAACATCATATTATCTCCCTAATGTGAGAACCTGAAAGAGTAAGTGAAATATGTAATGCTGATAGATACTTTGAAAGGGAAATAAACTGTTGAAATGGAAAGAACAACTAGGATGAGTGAAAGGAGAAAAAAAGAGAAAAGAAAGGGGGGATGTTCATATATATATATATATATATATGACAAGATAATTCTAATATTAATTTCTATTGGTTTATTGAAAAGAACAGTTAAGGGGCTGGGGATTTAGCTCAGTGGCAAAAGCGCCTGCCTGGCAAGTGCAAGGTCGT
>NW_004955474.1:10358242-10426330 GCF_000276665.1 Chinchilla lanigera | reverse complement strand
TTTGGTTTTTCTCCGGTACCGGGAACCGAACTCACGACCTTGCGCTTGCCAGGCAGGCACTTTGCCGCTGAGCTAAATCCCCAGCCCCAAGAAAAGAACAGTTAATACTTGATTTTTTTTTTTTTACCAATTTTGCATGCTTATATATGGTAATTTGAACAACTGCTTTGAAGACAGCAATATGCAATATAACAATTGTTTAATTCATATCATCTTGTTTTTTGAAATTCTGTATCATTTCTAAAGTTTTTTTATTTTTTCTCTTTAAAATAAAAAGAGTTAGAATATCATACCTATAAGTACTGAATCAAAAGCAGAGCAGAATATAAATACGTCCAGAAAATTAATATTAAAATATTGCCTTCCATGGTATTCACAGTCATATCACATTTATTCTGTAAATTTCTTATTATATTAAAACATTTGAAAGCATTTTTGGTAAAAAGGTGAAAGATTTATACAATCTGAAGAGAAACAGAGTATTGAAAGCACTTTTGGAAGAAACTTTCAAAATGAGGTTTTAAGCCACTTGATAAAAAATTGTTATTTATTATCACATGACATATTTTACCCACATCTAACTAAAATCTCTTCAATGTGTAACTAAGTCAACATATTTGACTTCAGATAACTTCTACTTAATTCCTGTCTTTTTATACATCATAGTGGAAGAGAAATCATTGTGAAAGTTAATCAAAAAGCAGATTTAATATCAGACAAAGTCACATGAAATATTTTTCCTCCCCTAAAATTATCTTAAAAATATGTTAAATGTTTCATCTTCAGAATAAAAGAATTCCCTCCAAAAACAAAATTTCAAGGCAAAGTTTCCCTGCCAGAAGTTTGACATTACATTAGAGTCACCCTTAACATTTACATCTTTATTGTACATTATGAAAATTGACAATAAGTGTAGCTATATATATAAAACATATTTTAATTTGAATGATCACATTAAAGGTGAGACCAAAAAAAACCCACAAAAAAATTAATTTACCTAAAACTAAATATCCTTACTGTGTACATTATATAAGCTTTTTAACACATAAATATTTTCTTAGTCATTTTTCATTAAATCTCAAATTTTGATGTATTTTTAACTTAAAGGTATAATCACCCATCTCAAATACAAAATTTCTTCAGTCTAGCCGTGAAGTAGAACAATTTCTGAATCATATCATTCAGTGAAATCAATCAGTTGACACAGCCACAGGTTCATGCCTTTGCTAAGATTATCGTGCTACTGAAGACAAGTTCACAGGTTAGACCCCTAAGTGGTCCTATTTACTTTACCACAGGCAGTCAGTCCCTCAGACCCTGGAGTAACATCCTGCCAATCTGAGCCATCAGTAATAAAAAAGAAGCCCAGAGAAAGTGTGGGTGGAGTGGAGCCAATTCATCCCCACAGTGGGAAAATAACTCCAAGTCCAAACCAGCTAATGGCTATGCCGTGGCATTTCTTTTATAAATACAAAACAGACTGTCTTCCTAGTAAGGGTTCTTTGGCAAGGTCAGAGCACAAAACTGATCTCCAAAAAATGTAATTTTAAAATCAAGTATTCAATAACTACTAAAATAGTAAACAATGGTTTGATCAAGGCTGTAAGAATGGGGAGATCTCAAATGCATGTATGAATCTATTTATAATGTCTTCTTTACCAGCTTTCAAAAAAAAAAAAAAAAAAAGATTGGCTGCTGCTCAAACAAATGGAATGTCACTACTAACTAGAAAATTATAGTAATGGATTGAATAAACAACCCATCAAAGCATTTTGAGTAGAAGATGGCAAAGGCAGTGCCAAAGAAAATTTGAGAAACAGGACTATTTTAATCATTAAAAACAAGTTACAACAAAATGCCAAGTTAGGTATTAAATTTGTTAAATTTATTACAGCACACTGAAACCATTACATTTTACCAGTTTTAAAGAAGTAAAACAACTGCCATCAGTTGTGAAACTAGAGTAGCATCTCCTTGTAGTAATATCTAGAAACATTTACTGAGATTTTTTAAAATTAGTGATAATTAGGTTTTACATTTGATATACTAACTGAATTGGAAATAGACAAGACCTGAGAGGCACAATTTTTATCCCCCCACTGCCCATCAGGGGATAGTAATGTGCAGCCATGTTTGAGAACCACTGCTCTAAGAATTAATGTCACTTTTTACACGGGCTTTTCATTTGTTTCTCTATCACCTTGCTACATAAAATGTGGCCTGTGGCCCACAAGCATGGCTGTGGGGAGCTGCTGCTGAGTGCTTCAAAATCTGGGGTATCTGAGGACATGACTCTGCTATTTTCTCGTGCACACAGCACAATATACTTATATAACCATGATAGCACAGACAATGACACATGTGCTAAGTGGTTAATTCTGTGCAGAAGAATGTATTATTACATTATAGCAGCATATATAAGGGATGAACAGTAAAGACATTTGCTTCTGTTTTGCTGTTCTGTTTTGCTGATGTCGGCTCTATGTGCATTCTTTTTCCTGGGGCTCTCACCTGTGAAAATACTCCTGCAACCCCTGGGTCTCAATAAAAGGCATAGTCAGCAGGATGGTGAAGTGAGGGCACCCTTGGTGTCTATAGCAACAGAATCTGATGGTGAGGAAGAGTGCCAGAGAGGAGTACCAGCATGCCTCCCCCAGCCTCACCCTGGTTATCTGTAGTTATCTTTCTGGTGACTTGGGAAGCCCCCAAGGACTGAGAAGTGGTCAACCTGACACTTGGAGATCTTTTGAATGCCTTAGAACAAATAGACATGAAAACCCCTTCCTCCCACCGTGACTCAGCAGGGCGGGTGGTTTGGTTGTTCTTTACTCTCTTCTACCACATGGGGCAAGAGGATAATGACCTTATCCAGCAAGTACATCAGCTGCAACAAGCTTAGGAGGACTGGAGCTTTGAGGTAGACCAGAAGGACCACCTATTTCCACTCCTCACACATGTATACAATCTACATGGAATTAAGGGAATTGGTGAAACAATTAAAGCAAAAGGCAAGTGAAATGGTGTGTGCATCGCTGCTATGGCTAGGGGATGATGGGGATGATAACATGGATTTAAGCCCACCAGAGATGTCCCAAATAGCCAGTTTAGCCAACACCTCCTCTAAGCAGCAGATTCTACAGAATGTTCAGAGGACATCCCCAAAGCAAGTAAACAGACTTTGATTATCTGGTTAACCGCAGCAGCTTGGCTCATTTGGGTGGGTCCAGATAACTTGCCAGAGCAAGTTACAAAATGAACAACCTACTTAGACTTTGTCTCTTTGCTGTGGGAAAAAGGTATTTGCAAAATAATATTTGCAATGCATATTATAGCCCTGATGAGGAACTGCTTACAGCAATGTCTTAATTACTTTTTTCTCATTGCTGAGGCAAAAAATCCTGACATCAAAATTAAGGAAGGACAGGTTTATTTAGCTCACAGTTTGTGGAGGTTTCAGTCCATAATCGGCTGGCTGCAAGGCAGAGTGACATGGCACAGGGGCAACAGTTCAAGGTGGCAGAAGACAGCAAAAGTAACAAAAGCAAAAAGGCAGGGAGTAAGCCTCTTTTCCACCTTTATATTGTAAGCAGACTACCACCCCCTAGGGCAACTGTAGCACTCCCACAATCTCCATGCTCTCCTCTTGCACAGGATAAAGATATTTACAGAGTGAGGACTATGACTCTCTGCTGAGTTTCTTAGTTAACTTCTGAACTTCTCCACAATGAACAACACCCAAAAGTGGTGAGGGCATGACTTTTTTCACCCCAGGATGTAGAAATGCTGAGTTACTTAGTTAAGCTTTTAGACTCCTCAAGTTGACACCATGTAGCAACCATAACAGGCACACATGAAGGATATTATCCTTGGCACATTTGGGACACTGGGCAGCCCTCCTGATGCCATTCATAGATTGCCTGATTCATGATACTCTGGACACCTTAGCTTGGCTGAGGGATGTGGGAGTAAAGCACGAAGATAAGGTGAGACTGGTACAAACCACATCACCCAAGGTGAAAAAGCAGGCAGCCTCTGGGGCAAATGAGGCCAACGCCCCATGGATAGGCAGCAGGACTCCTGAAAGTCAGCCTATACTAAATCTGGATGGACTTGCTGGCTGCCAGGTTAGCCACAGCTAAGACAGATGGGCAGCCCTCAGACACGTTGCTTACTCTGTAGTGGCAGCTACACCCCAAATGGCAATGCTGGACAATGGCTCCAAATGTAAAATCAGCCCCAGTGAAGCAAGAAAATGTGGTGCTAGATTCCTTTGATCCAGATTAGGAAACAGGCTGAGACACCTGGTTAACGAGAACCCACGGGTAACAGAGGCATATGTGGAATTGACTATTTAGTAGTCTCCAAAAAATGTACAGTGTGTACTACTGTTGGTGGATACCAGAGATGAGTCCACACTAATCTAATAGTCTGGACAATCTGGATAATCTGGACAATCCAGACTGTTTCAAAAGGCCCACTGCATATACAGGAGGGTACAGGGGTCCATACATTCAGGTCTAGAGAGCTCAGGTGAACTTGGGTATTGGGCGCTTGCTGAATACATACTGGAGATGGACATACTGATTGGTGCTTGGCTTGACTTCATGCACAGAGAGTTCCTCTTGAGAATTCATGTGGTGAAAATAATAACCTGAAGGCATCCACACCACACACTGTTGACTGTCCAACAGGCTGCATGGGCTTTGTGTGTGAAACGGTATCACCTGCCTGGAGGCCAAGAGAAGACAATTATCTTGAAATTGGGAGAAACAGGGGTTGTGCACCCTGCACAGAGCCCTTTCAACTCCCTGATATGGCCCATGCGGAAGCCAGATGGGACAGGGTGAATGACTGTAGACTACCAGGAATTGAATACAAGGACTCCTCCCTTGCACTGTGCCAACATCGCTGACTTGATGGATCATCTCAAACTGAGTCTGGGTTGATACTATTATGTTGTGGGTTTGGCTAATGCCTTCTTCATTACTATCACATCTGACAGTCAGGACCAGTTGACCTTCCCCTGGGGTGGGCAGTCAATGGACCTTCCAGGTGTAACCCACCTTTGTGTCATGGCATGGTGGTCAGGACTTGGCAACTTGGACCAATCTACTTTTTGTGTCACTATTTCATTATATGGATGATAGTAATGTGAACCTCTGATTGCCTTGCTAATTTGTAAACCACAGCACACAGTCTGAAGGAAGCTCTGCTGGTCTGTGATTGGGCCATCACCAAAGACAAGGTCCAGGGACCTGGCTTGTCTGTCAGATTCTTGGCTGTTTTCTGGTTGCATAAGATGAAAGTAATTCCCAGTGCCACCACTGATAAAATGCAGTCATACCCCAAACCCATGGCAGTATGCCAATTATAGGTATATGTGGGCTTGCTAGGTTTCTGGTGGACATTTACACTGCACCTAGCCAGTCTGCTGTGTCCCTTATACCAAATGACCAGAAAGAGTGTGACATGAACTGAACAGACACAGTAGAAGCTGATTTTCAGATCTCAAAGAGAGCAGTTGTACAAGTGTAAGTCCTTCAGGTCGTTGACCCTACCTGTCATTTACCCCAACAGTAGGTGTGAAGGATGTTGGATTTGGCAGGGTCCTGTGGCAAAAGTGTGGGAAACAGAAGGACCCTATTGAATTTTGGTCACACTCATAGAAAGGAACCTAGAGCTGGTATTTCCTGATGGAGAAACAACAGCCATGTACACTGCTGTACATGCCTGTAAAAGAGTAACAGGGCAGCGAACATTGGAAGTACAAACCAAATAGATAGAGTCCTGGTACATACATTGATGCCCCATCCTAGCAGTGCAGTAGCCCAGGCCCCTACCTTCTCACTTCAGGAAACATAATTGCAGCAGAGGGCTTCCTTTTGTCCATCCCATTGGCAGCCATGTTGGGGTCCATGATGTACACAGCACATGAAATTGTACAGGATGATGCTTTACAGGTCATGATGCCCACCCCTATGTAGAAGGGAAAGAAGGATCTCATGCTGAGGCTTGGTATACAGATAAGTCCAGCCATGGCACAACCCCTCAATGGACAGCAGTCACTATCCAGCCCCATACAGAAATCTGGTTTGAAACCTTAACAGGCAGATTAAGCCAATGGGCAGAGCTGTGGGCAGTGTGGGTATTTGTGATGCAAGAAGAAGGCCCCCTACCTGTATACACAGACAGTTGGGATGTCTTTAAGGGCTGACACTCTGGCTGCTAGCTTGGGCAGCTCAGGATTGGCAGATAGGGCACTAACCCTTGTGGGGGTCAGGCTTATGGCAAGACATATGGGAGTATAGCCAAACAACTGACCAGGTACTGTACCATGTTTCAGGACACAAGTCCCTCCTCTCCCAGCGATTGGCTTCACAGATGCCTTTACAGGGGCAGCCACTCTTGAAGGGCTACTTTTTGCAGTGGTGTTGTGGCTTGATAAGAAACTAGGACACATATGACCCTGCACCATGCAAGCAGTAGTGCAGAGGTGGCTGCTGAGTCAAAGGCTGTGGTTAATTTGTGTTCCTGGTGCACCTATATAGCTCCCTGAGAAGAAGGGTACCCACACAGCTTGGCAGGATACCATGAGCACCCCACACACTACAGTAATGGCAGGTGGATTATATTGCACCCCTACCTCTCTCCCAGAGACATAGACATGCTCTGACTACTGTAGATATAGCCACAGGGGTCGGTTTTGCCTAGCCTGGTCCCTCTGCTGACCAAGGCATTGCAATCGTTGACTATTGTGTATGGGATGCCACTAGAAAGAGCATCTGACCAGGGAACCCACTTCACAGAGCTCAGGTACAACAATGGGCCAAAGACAATGATGTCAGATGGCACTTCCTTGTGCCTGACCAGCTTCAGATCGAAGGTATGGTCGAAAGGTACAATGGGTTCCTAAACTCTAAACTGGCCAAATTGGCTCCAAAGTTCTCCGGGTGGGTGTGGGTCTGACCTCAGGTGATCCAATTGCTCAATGACCAGTCCCAGCGTATGGGTGACAGCCTATGGGACCATCTCTTAAAACCGCAGCCAGTTCATCTGCACATCCACCCCATACAGCAAAGTCCTAAGTTAATGAACCTTAATCCTCCCTGTGTTGGAACAGATACAGCTGTAGGGCCATTATCAATGGACTTGGGATTGACCTACAGACACCCTGGTGTGGAACTGGGTGTTCCTCTTGGAACCCTAGGGGGAGGGATTGAGATACATCATAGAAGTACACCCCTGGACTTCAACATGACTGTTAAGGACTTTGGTGTGCTCTCTGCGTGATGCTGGAACCATCATCCTGAAAAGCAGTGACACCGTGGCAGCTTGGCCCATCCCTGTGGGAGAAGTGGACCTAGCCCCACTTCCTTGCCCCCAGTACTGATGGGAACCCAGGTTTTTTGTTCTACATTGAGGAGTAAGATGATTCTTGCCACAGTCCTATCACAGAATGAACACGAGGCCTGCATCTTCCCAGATGAGTGGGATCTCCCTAAAATGGTTTCTTTTTCTGCCCCTTTCTTCTGACCAGGATGAGCCATACTAACAGCATTGTCTCCCGGGCACACACATATTTGCCCGTGTGCACCAGTCTCATTGTTGGGTGTGTACTGAATTCCTGCTTGATGCTGCCAAGGGGCTCCTGTGGAGAATAGCTCCAGGGACACTGCTCAGTTGGACTTAATGTTAGCAACAAAACCAGACTGGTTCTACCTGTGATCAGTGACACCAGCTCATTGAGGTACTGATCTAGAACTGCACAATTGCCCTATAAGGATTGGGGCCTGTTATGTACAGTAGCTGGCATGGATAATGGGAAACCAGTTAACATTGTTGGATGTAGCCCCACTTTGTATTCAGTTGGTAATTGCAATGATGAGGAACTGCACTGCAGGGAGGATACCACTTGATCAGTGTAACTATACATTGTTGATTAATGACACAAACAAGTGGTAGAACATCTATAAGCTCAATGGTATGGTGCCCATCAATTTGCTATTATGATAACCATCTGGGTCTGGGGTACCAAGGGCTGGCCATACCTACTCACACCCTGGGCAGAGTGCTGCACCTTGGGATTCTCATATGTTAAGGACACTATCAGATCCACCATTACAGACACACTTCAAGTTGTACCACAGGTTGCACCACATACAGTGTGTCACCTGGTGGTTTTATCCAGTAGACTTGATGCTACCAGGGGCAAGAACCATAGTCCTAGCCCTCTAGGTTAAAGCCCTTGCTCAACATATGGCCCAGGTCCTGAATGTCATGTGCAAGGTTTTGCTATTGGTCAAGAATGAAACTCTCAATTGAGAAGGACAGTTTAGCAAAACCACATGGATCTTGATTTGCTAAGTGTAGTGCAAGGAGATACTTGAGCCCTCTTGCATATAGAATGTTGCATTTATATCCCTAAGCACCAGACACAGGTAAGAAACCTTACAGAAAATGGATCCAGAGTTTTCTTCTATCCAGGCCTTGCAGCAGGATTCTCCTCACCCATTGGTGGCAATCCTTGGGTTCTACCTAGCACTAGATCTCCATAAGCTGTGCTGTACTGACACTGGGATAAGTGGTATTATGCTGTTCCCTCTTGTGTTGTGGTGGTCTTTATGCACAAGGCTCTACTCTATGAGTGGTTCACAAAAAATGACATTTCCCTGACCCTTGAGTGGGTGGGAGATGGGAAGCTGCTGTGGAGTACTTCAGAGCTGGGGGTGTTTGAGGAGACCTGAGGACATGACCCTGCTGTTTGGTGCAGGTGCCTAGCTGGATACACTTTTGCATCCATGATTTAGCACAAACAATTACATATGCTACATGGTTCAGTCAGTATACAGGAATGTAAATATGTGATAACAACATATATAAAGGCTAGACAATAAACACTCTTGCTGTTTTGCTGATATTAGCCCCATACGCATTTCGGTCCCTGGGGATCTCACTCACGGAAATACCCCTGCAAATCCCAGGTCCCAACAATGGCCATCATTTCTGAACTGTTCAAAACCTATAATGAGTCCTTGAGTCAAATCTGCATTTTAAAAAATGTCAACAAGTAATTCAGATGCACATTAATAGGAAGAAGTGCTTCTCTAATATGACATTGACATGACTGTTATCATCTTTCTGTCTTATGTCCAAGGTTTAAGTTTTCTTCCACAACACGAACAAGAATCTGCCATCACACTAAAAGACTTACATAAAGTGGCAAGTATCTTGAAAAAGACCTAAAAAATAGCTCCTAATGATCAGAATGTTTGTGGTGAGAGAAGTCAGCTATATGCAAGAAAAGTATGCACTGGATCAGGCAAAGTCTCACTGCTCAAGATCCTTGCTCTTCAGGGGCCCCTGAGCGATTAGAGTATTGAAGATCCACAGATGGGTACTCGAGGGATCTTAAATTGTCATCGTGTTTTACGGAGCTGTCCTTCAGTCACCTTTGTCAAGGCCTGCCAACATCTTGAAGCAGGAGGTCCCATATGTGCAAATCACTTAGCCACTCGCAAACCATGTGACAAGCAGAGGATCCTCACTATGCAGAGAAAACGATTAATAGGAAAACACTGTGTTTGAATTGCTAATTAGAGGTTTTAGTGGGGTTTTTTTTTTTTTTGCCGTACTGGGGATTGAACCCACAAACTTGCTTTTGCCAGGCAAGTGCTTATACCACTGAGCTATACCCCCAGCCCCTAGAGTATTTTAAACTTAGAGTCAAGTTGTTATAAATCTGGAGGTTAATGTGCCAAACTAGACTTAGTGTTAACTACATTTTGTAAAAGGCTGTCTAAGGAGTTCATGCCTATTTCATTATTAAAGTTTAGCACACAGTAACCAAGCAAGAGACCTAGTCTATGGCTACTAACACCTTGGAAAAGTTGAACACTGTTCTGAATAGACATCTGCAGAAAAGTAAATGAATTTCATTTTGACATGTAAATAACCACATGCACTAATTTTCAAAGTCAATTTTCAAAATGGCTTTCTTCAGGCAGGTTCTCATTATGTTGCCCAGGTTGGCTTTGAACTTGTTGTCCTTTTGCCTCAGCCTCCACCACTTGAGTAGCTGGAGAGAAAAGAGTGCACCAGCATGTCCAGCTCAAGATATCATTTCAATTCAGACATACATACTTTCCTATGCATTGTATATGTATTGAAGCTTGGGTATTTTCCCAGGTTAACAGTGATAAACAAAACAATGACCTCTAGCTTTATGTGGTTGACAGTCCAGTAGGAAACAAAGACACTAAGCAAATTTCTAACATAGCAAATGTTACAAAGGTTGGTAACTGTGATAAAAGAAATTAAGGTGATTTCTGTGAAAGATGCCTCATTTAACGTGTAAGCAAACACAATGTATTACCTATAATTTTATAATTATTTATAAATAAATAACTTTCAATATGGAACAGTTTCAGTCACAAAAGATGAAATATAAGAGTTGTACATTTAGTTACAGCTGTTGCTGGCATTTGCCTCTGTGCTGAACTCCCTAAGTGGCAGCCGGAATCTTTCATTGGGCTTCTCTGATCTCCATCTTTGATTTTGCAATGTCAGGTATAGATGGTGTGCTCTGAGCAATGGAGTCCACAGTGTCTTCCAGAGACCTAAAAGTCACAGAGACATAAATTAGGACTAAAGAAGTGACACAAGTGCTGTATATATCTGTATACACACACACATGCCCACACACACATACATACACATACACTTGCATGTGAACACCCAGATGTAAATGTAGCTTTCCAATTTATAGATGCTGATTAGGTGTCATATTTTTCATTGACCCAGTAGAAAACTACAAATGTCCCACAATTGAAAAGACATGCAATTAAAAGGCAAAAGGATGACAAATTCAAAGCCAACCTGGGCAACTTAGTGAGAACCTGCCTGAAAAAAGACATTTTGAAAGTTGACTTAGAAAATTACTGTATGTTGTTATTTTCATGTCAAAATGAAATTTATGTAAATAACCATATAAACTACTTAATGAAATTCATGGGCCAGGGATTTAACTCAGCAGCACAGTGCCTGTCTGGCAAGTGTGAGGTTGTGAGTTCATTTCCCGGTAGAAAAAAAAATTATATTCATTTTCCTTTCTGCAGATGTCAGTTTGAACATTGTTCAACTTTTCTGGGGTTTTGCCATAGACAAGATCTCTTGCTTGATTTCTATGCACTAAATTTTAATAATCAAATAGGAGTGAAGTCCTTAGACAGCCTTTTACAAAATGTAGTTAACACTAAGTCTAGTTTGGTACATTGGCCCACAGACCACATGATAAAAATACTGTACTCTCTAGTTTGATTTTGTTCTATTTCTGTATAGCTATTCAAATGTTTCTGTCCCTTACAGTGACATCCTTTGTTTTAACATGCTGAATTTCAGCCAGGGTAATTATTTACCCAGACTGTATCTATTCCTCTATCTCAATTCTTGTTTACCTTACTCCTCATTCCCTCAAACCTTTAATTCTAAATTTTTGCTCTTGATGACTGTTCCTACCCTTTTTGTTCTTTGGTGGTCAACTTAAATCATGTTTCTCATATTGTGATCCTTATAATTTATACACTAAGACTCATACTCTTGCTACAAATAGAACTTGAGGAGGAGAGTTTGTCACTGATTATTCCACAAGGAAAGACACCTATACAAAATCAAGGAGGAAGTGGAACAAGAAAAGTGATTTCTACAATTGGCAGAGAGGAACAAAGTACAAATTTTCTCAGGAAATTTTCACTTTGGATGGTGAAAGAAACAAAGTTGCTTTGTTGTGGAAAATAGATGTATTATATTACAGTGAGAGTTCAAATGATAGAAATATTTAACTCAAAAATATGAATACTTATTTAGTACTGTTATTAATGACAGGTACTCTGTTGACTACCAAGCATGCAATATTAGATAACACAATATGGTCCCTGTTCTCAGAGTTTACAAACCAGTGAGATGGACACACACACATATCTGGAAATTTATTAAAGTTACTAGGAAGAGAAATGCATGTCAAGATAGACGGTGACAGAATGAGGGTTACTTTGATAGAATATTTAGAATAGGCTCTTCCATTTTAACTAAAGTGCACCTTTTTATCAGCACAAAAAAATTAACACAGCAAACTACACACAGAAAGTTGTCTGCCTTGGGGCTTGTCCTGGGTATTATAAAGTAACAGCAACATTACTAGCCTTTATCCACTTGATAATAGTTAATCTTTACACAAAATATAGTAAATAAAACTGTCTTGAGATTGCTAAATGTCCCCTGGGATAGAGAACTGTCTTAATTACTTTTGTTTCATTGCTGAGTCAAAATACCTGACACTCAAATTTAAAAGGGAAAAGCTTTATTTAGCTCACAGTTGGTGGAGGTTTCCATCCATAACCAACTGGCTGCAAGGCCAGGCAGCTTGGCAGAGGAACATCACAGAGGAGAACCAGTTTATGGCCGGCAGAAGGCAGCAAAGGCAAGACGTACCCATTATCTTCCCTTACATTGTATCCATGTTACAAGGATTAGGGTGGTACCAAACCAATCAGTGGACTGATTTAATAATCACACAATGTTAATCCCAGCATCACACACTCTAGGCTTAGCCACCTCTGAAAAAGCCCCACCAATGAATGTGTAAAGCTTTGAGGGGACATCTAGACCTAAATCATATCAAGAATGGAATCCTCTCCCTCATCGCTATTGCGAACAACTAAACTAATATTCTCAATGTTCTGCTGCTGCGGCTTTCTTTCTCTACGAGTTTTACATAGAGTACAAAGTTCAAGTCCTGTGATAACTATGGCAGTAGTCAACATTTATTGCTGCTTATTAAAAGTATGACCTAATTTAAAAAATAAATTTAAAAACTGAAAAAATGAAAAGCATCATAACATTGGGACAAGTGTTAAAAAAAAAAAAAAAAACTTGAAGGCACTTCAGGTGCAACAGGTAATGCCTAACTTAGACCATATTCCTGATGCCAGGACAGTTTGTCTCCTTGGCTTCTCTCTTACTTAAGTTGCTGGAACCTCTGGCATTTAATCAAGAACCCTCTATCTGCATTCCTCACCACTGCTCAAAGAAGAGGACCATTCTCCTTCTTATCTGTCTCTCTCACTCTCTGGGTCTTCAAAACCTTTCACCCCAAACAAGTGACACTTGAAGAAACATGATAACCACCTATATCAAAGGGTGAAGAAGCCTTGTTTCAATTACTGTGTAAGTCAAAATTATATTACATAAATATGCCTATAATGCTTAATTAAATGATGAATTATCTTTTCACAGATTGTCTCAGCGGCCCTGCCTAGCTGCAACTTCAACAAAATATCTCAGAAAGATTTCAAAAGTTGACCCTTAGAACATTTGGTCTAACTTTTAGATCAGGGACTTAGATTAAAGTGTATAAGCACTCTCTGCCCTTCGAGAAGTCACAGAAACAGGCAGTCTGTGATCACTGCTAGTGCAGCCTGAGTCTGGCTCCTGCAGGTGCCGCAAGAGGCTTGGAGACATGGAATCAGATGGCCCACAAACTGCTGACCCTGCTGTTTGTGTCTGGGCTCTGCCTGCGCCTCAAGCTGCCTGGGGGCACAGGTCCAAGTGTCCATGATCATGCCACCAGTGCAGACCATTTCTGGGTCATACTCATGACCTGAGCTGTCAGGGAACACTGGATGAGATGGTCTGCAATCTGACAAAGCCTTGGTTTGTGTCTCAGACCTGGGAGAACTAGGTACACTTCACCAACTGCCGGAAGGCCTCAGACTAAGCAGCACGTCTCAGTGGCAAATCTGACCAGATGGAAAACTAGGGACACTAGTGACCTTTGCTGAGCTGCCAGGGAAGAGGGAGACTGAGTGCTCTTCCCCTGGCATCAAACATGGCAAGAAGGACTAAAATGCAATCGCAGAACTCCAGCCCACTCAGAACAAGTCCAGGACACATTGACATAGGAGAACTAGGTAAACACACCCCTGAAATTGCTGAAATGATTGCAATGGAAGTAAACAATCAACTCCATTAGGCCAGAGAAGATATCAGATCAGAAATAATCTCTCAGGTAAAATATGAAATGACAACAATAATGAAAGAATTGCTCTGCACATCTAAAGAAGACATATATAAAAAAATAGATGAGCATAGGAAACTGATGGAAATGTTAAATGAACAATATAGGAATGAACTAGAACACATCAATCAAATTCAAGGAGATATCCAGGAAATCAAAACTTCCACTGAAAGCTGGCAAAACTGCTTGAATGAAGCCAAAGGTAGAATTTCAGATCTTTAAGACAGCATGGCAGCTAGTGATCATGAAAGAAAGGATTTCTTAAAATCAAGAAGTAATCAGGAAAAAACAATTCATCAGCTGCAAGGTGAAGCAAAGAGAAATAGTATAAAACTAATAGGAGTCAATGAAACAGCAGGAGGCAACACAAATGACAAAAAAAGAATATTTGCAGTTATAATAGCAGAAAAATTCCCAAGCATGGAAAAAGAATCTGATGTATGGTAAATGAGGCATATAGAACTCCAACTAGCCAGAACCAAAATAAAACTAAGCCCTGACATATAATAATCAAGATCCCAGATCTCCAGCATAAGAACAGAATATTAAAAGCTGCTAGAGAAAAGAAACAGATCATCTATAAAGGAAAGCCCATTAGAATCACAGTAGACTTCACAGTACAAACCATCCAATTGAGAAGAGCCTGGAGCAAAGAAGTACAGGTCCTGAGACAAAACAATTTCTAACCAAAACTGATGTATCTTGAAAAACTATCCCTCAAATTTACTGGAGAAATAAAATATTTCCAGGACAATGAACAACTTAAGAAATTCATGAGTGCAAAACCAACCTTACAAAGAGTACTAAAAGATATTCTAGACAGAGAAAATAGTGACCACAATTTCAAAAATAACAATAGAAAGGAACCCTTAAGCAGAGAAAGCAATCAAACAGATAGGAAAAGTAGGAAACCAACACCAAGTAAATAACATTTCAAAGATAAGCCAACATATATGTTATAACTATAAATGGCCTCAATTCACCATTCAAAAGAAACAGACTGGCAGAGTGGATTAAGAAACAAATCCCATGAAAAAAGAGAAGGGAAAGGAGAAATTTTGTATGTATGTACATACAGGAGAGTTAACATGGTTGTTCTACTGTCTTCTAATTCTTTGCTGAAAGAAACAGTCAGTGAGTCCTTGATTGATCAATATTGCATATCTCTATCTGTTTTCATGAGAAACCACTTTGAAGATATCAATAACAAGCATTGCTAATTTCCTACCACTTTGTAACTCTTTATTGTCTGCACTATTCTTTTGCTCTTTTGTAAAAGGTTGTCTGTCTGTTAATGTTTTCCTCCTTTTATTTTTAAAATTAAAAAAAGAAAAAATCCCATGATATGCTGTATACAGGAAACACATTTTACTCGAAAGGAAATCCATAAACTGAAAGTCAAAGGATGGAAAACAATCCTGCATGCAACAGGCTCCCAGATAAAAGCAGGGGTACTCTTATGTTTGCAGACAATGTAGACTTCAAACTGACAAAAACTAAAAGAGATAAAGAAGGTCGCTTCCTACTTATCAGGGGAAAATTTCAGGAGGATGAGATAACAATCATAAATATGTATGTGCCAAATATAGGAGCATCAAACTATAGAAAACAAATCTTAAGAGACATGAAAAACCAAAAATTAATAAC
The DNA here is from genome assembly GCF_000276665.1 of Chinchilla lanigera. Lineage (NCBI taxonomy): Eukaryota > Metazoa > Chordata > Mammalia > Rodentia > Chinchillidae > Chinchilla > Chinchilla lanigera. The sequence goes on along the minus strand of NW_004955474.1, from coordinate 10,410,612 downwards.
ATTACTGTAACAGGTGACCTAAACACCTCTTTGACATAAAGAGATAGGTCTACTGGACAAAAAATCAACAAAGAAATAACAGATCTAAACCAAATCTGTGATCAAATGGACTTAGTAGATATATACAGAGTGTTCCACCCCACAACATAAGAATACAAATTTTTCTCAGCTGCACAAGGGAATCTTTCTTAAATAGACCACATTCTACCAACAGAGCACACCTAACCAAATGCAAAAGAATAGAAATTATCCGTTTCATATTATGTGACCACAGTGCAATGAAACTGGAAATTAACAACAGAAGGAACTCCAAAAACTCCATAAACACTTGGAAATTAAACAACCTCCTGAACAACCAATGGGTCACAGAAGAAATTAAAAAATACCTACAAATAAATGAAAATGTAAATATAACTTACCGGAATCTGTGGGATGAAATAATCAGTCCACAGAGGGAAACTTATAGCAGTGAACTTACACATAAAGAAAACAGAAAGAGCATAAATAAATAGCCTAATGTTGCACCTCAAACTTTTAGAAAAAGAAGAACAAGTCAGGCCCAAAGCCCAAAGAAGGGAGGAGATGATAAATATTGGGGCAGAAGTTAATGCAATTGAGATGAAGAAAACACTACAAAAAATAAATGAATCAAAGAGCTGGTTCTTTGAAAGAATAAATAAAATTGATAAACCCCTAGCCAACTTTATTAAAAAAAGAAATAAATAAACTCAAATTCATGCAATAGGAATGAAAAGAATGAAATCACTATAGATCCTACAGAAACTCAAAAGATCATTAATACCTACTTTGAAAATCTTTACTTCCATAGAATAGAAACGGACAGATTCCCATATATGTACCTATTACTGAAGTTGAATCAAGAAAATATAAAAATCTTGAAGAACCCCATATCAATTAATGAGATTGAAAACATGATTAAAAACTTATCAATAAAGAAAAGCTCAGACTCTGATGGATTTACAGCAGAATTCTATGAAAAATTCATAGGAATGAACTAGAACACATCAATCAAATTCAAGGAGATATCCAGGAATATTTAATAATAACACTCTCCTCAAACTCTTCAGTGAAATTGAAAAGGAAGCAATTCTCCCTAACTCATTTCTGGAGGCAAGTATTATACTGATACCAAAACCAGTGAAAGAGCTAACCAAGAAAGAGAACTACACACCAATCTCCCTAATGCACATAGATGCAAGAATACTCAATAAAATACTAGCAAATAGAATGCAGCAAATCATCAAGAAAATAATACACCATGACCAAGTTGTATTCATTCCAGGAATACAGGGATAGTTCAATATCTGCAAATCAATAATGTGATACACCTATCAATACAGCTAAAGACAAAAACCACGTGATCATCTCAATAGACACAGAAAAAGCTTTTGACAAAGTCAAACATGCATTTATGATAAAAAGCCTAAAGAAAATAGGAATAGATGGTCCTTACCTCAGTCTGATCAAAGCCATCTATGAAAAACCAACAACCAACATCATACTAAATGGACAAAAGCTAAAAGCTTTCACTTTAAAGGCAGGAACAAGACAAGGATGTCCACTGTCACAATTCTTATTCAACAAAGTTCTGGAAGCATTAGCCAGAGCAATTAGACAAGAGAAAGAAATAAAATGAATAAGGATAGGAAAGGAAGAAGTAAAATTATCACTATTTGCAGATAATATGATACTTTACATGGAAGATGCCAAAAACCTCACTAGAAGACTCCTTAAATTAATCAACAAATTCAGTAGTATAGCTGGATACAAAGTCAGCACTCAAAAATCAATAGCATTCCTGTACACCAACAGCAAACAGACTGAGAGAGAAATTAAGGAAACCATACCTTTCACAATAGCAGCTAAGAAATTGAAATATTTAGGAATCAATCTAATGAAGTAAAATGTCTATTCAATGAAAACTACAGTACTCTGAAAAAAAAAGAGATGGAAGAGGATTTCAGCTAATGGAAAAATATTCCATGCTCATGGATAGGAAAAATCAACATTGTGAAAATGTCCATACTAACAAAATTGTTACACAGATTCAATGCAATTCCCATTAAAATACCATTAGCATACCTCACAAATCAAGAGAAAATATTCCTAAAATTCATCTGGAACCAGAAGAGAGCCAGAATAGCAAACATAATCCTGAGCAACAAAGACAAGTCAGGTGGAATCACAATCACTAACCTGAAATTATACTACAATGCTACTGTAATAAAATCACCATGGTACTGGTCAAAAACAGGACCTGAGGATCACTGGAACAATAAGAATTGTGACAGTGGACATCCTTGTCTTGTTCCTGCCTTTAAAGTGAAAGCTTTTAGCTTTTGTCCCTTTAGTATGATGTTGGTTGTTGGTTTTTCATAGACTGGAAGACACAACCACAAACACAATCACACTCAGCGACCTAATCTTTGACAAAGGGTCGAAACAAGCTCACTGGAAGAAAGATAGCCTCTTTAATAAATGGTGCTGGAAAACTTGGCTTGCCACTTGCCAAAGACTGAAAACAGACCCAAGTCTATCACCATGCACCAAACTCAAGTCAAAATGTATCACAGATCTCAATATTAGAATAGAAACACAAGATCTACTGGAAGACAAAGTAAGTAAAAATCTTGAAGACATAGGGGTAGGCAGACAGTTTGTGAATAAAAACCTAAGCACATGGGAAATACTTCAAAGAATCAACAACTGGGATCTCATTTACTGAAAAGTTTTTGCACATCTAAAGAAATTACCAGCAGAATAAAAATAAAACCCACAAATTGGGGAAAAATTTTAGCTGGCTGTCCCTTGGACAAAGGTCTTCTTTCTGTAACATATAAAGAATTAAAAACATCAGCCCACCAAATTCAAAGACTCAATCCAAAAATGGACATCTGAGATGAATACACACTTCTCAGATAAATACACAAGAAAATGTTCAACATCATTAGTCATTTGAGAAATGCAGTTTAAAACAACACTGAGAATTCATCTCACCCCAGTAAGAATAGCTAGCATTAAGAAATTAACCAATAACGAATGGTGGCTAGGCTGTGGAGAAATAGGAACTCTTCTCCACTGTTGGTGGGAATGCAGACTGGTGGTGGAATTCAGTTTGGACATTCCTCAGAAAACTAGGACTAGAGGTTCCATTCAATCCAGCTTTTTCTCTTCTGGGTATTTATAGTGTTATATGTGCACCCATGTTTATAGCAGCATAATTTGAAATAGCTAAATTGTGGCAGGAACCCAAATGTCTATCCACTGAGGAATGGATAAAAAAATTGTAATGTTTTTATATAATGGAATCTTACTCAGCTATAAAGAAAGATAAACTTGAGGCTTTTATAGGTAAATGGTCACAACTAGAGCCCATACTCATAAGTGAAATAAACCAGGCTTGCATGTGCAAGCATCGCATTGTCTCACTAGTGTAAGAAAGAGTGAATAAAAGTGAGGAGGTATGGTAGACACTGTGAAACGAAAGGAAACTCTCAAAAGTAAAGAGCAACTGGATGAGGGAAAAGAGAAAAGAAAGAAGGGGAAAATTATGTATATATGTATATAGAGGATAGCTAACATAGCTGTACTACTGACTTCTATCACTTTATTGAAAGGAACAGTTAATGATTAATTATTTGATCAATCTTATATGTCTATATTTGTTTTCCTGAGGAATCACTTTGAAGATATCAATGTGTAATACAACAGTTATTAATTTCCTGTCACCTTGTCTGTAATTCAGTATTGCTTGTATTGTTCTTGCTTTATTTTGTCAATGGATGTCTGTTTGTTAATATTTTCATTCTTTTATTTTTAAAATTAAAAAATACAGTGTAAAATAAATATATAAAATTATGTAATTTTCAGGGTAATATTTTTAGAAAACAATTATGTTCTGTTTTAAAATATTTGTGCATGTGGAGGATAAAATATTACAGTACTTCTACAGTAGGCGATCTATTTTAAAATTAGACTACATCTACCCTAGTTTTTGTATGCAAAATGAAAAAGTGTCCCCAAAAGATATCAACAATAATGTCTATAGAAACATTCTTGTGATAGCGTAAAACTGGAAACAAGTGAAATGTCTTTCATTAGGAAAATGATAAACTAATCGTGAAGTATGCCTACCTAACTGTAAGGGAGCACTACCTACTAATAAATAGAAACCAAAAAAATGATCTATGGAACCTGATATAATCATGCATTTTTAGTATTATAATGAGAAAAAGCAAACCCAAGTTGTGTATATAAACAATTAGGCAAATGAACTAATATATGGTGGTCAAAGTCAGCAAATAATTACATGCAGGTGGGAGTGGGGAAAATACCTGCAAAGGAACTTACAAAAAATTTGAAGATCATCAAAACATTACATATCTTATTTTGTATGACAGTTGCATAAGTCTATGTAATTAGCAAAATTCATAACATTAAACACCTAAAATCTGTGCAGCATGTAAAAGGTAATTTTAAAAGCAAAAATACATTACCTATTTTAAATTTTTGAAAAATAGAAGAATGTTCATTATCCTATCACCTGAGGATTGTTTTCAGTCTGCTTGCAAGTATCTTTCTGTTTATCTTTATATATATTTCTTATTTTCTGAACCTCTAAGCATAGTAGTGTACCATAAACTATTGACTACCTTCTTTTTTTTCTATTTGTACTCCTTTTCTTAAAGATTTCATGTTTGTTTGTTTGTATTTGAGACAGGGTCTCTTTTGCTAGGCAGTTCCGAATGTCCTTAACTGGCTATGCAGGTCAGGCAAATGTTGAACTCACAGTGATCCTCCTGCCTCAGTCTCTCAAGCACTGGGATTGCAGGTGTGCATCACCATCCCTAGCTTTGAAGATTACATATAATCTCACAGTTTTTGATATGATCTGTATAATAGTGGGTTCCCAGGTCTTTCTGCTTACTTGATATCCATGTGTATCCTTCTCATTCTAGAATATACCAGTTATATACAAGCCTTATGCTCCATTCTTCACTTATCTGAGGTCTTCTGCATCATCTCTGTGTTTTCCCTGGACAATCTAATGACGACTGTGACCTCTCCCTGTTCAACCTCCCCAGTGTCGGGGCTGGGGATTTAGCTCAGCGGCAAAAGCGCCTGCCTGGCAAGCGCAAGGTCGTGAGTTCGGTTCCCGGTACCGGAAAAAAACCAAACAAACGAACAAAAAAAATCCCCAATGTCTAGATGGATGACACACATTATCTTCCAAAGTAAATTGAAGCTCTAGAAGGCTATTTGGCAATTATCTTTGCACCTGTGTCATCAAATAGTCCACTTTCCCTCATGGGAGTAAAAGTAGTTGATGTTTTGAAAAGTGTGAACAAGTTTTCAGAATGATTTAAAAGGATAAATCCACTTATGAATATCCATAGTGACTGTGAGAGGAGAAAAATATATTATGTCCACACCTGGCCATGTCTCCATTTCTCCTGAGTTCCAAAATAGTATATCCCTGGTGCACATGCTCCTTTCCAGCATTTGCCCACTAGAAAACACTGTTATTCCTTCCATGTGGATTGATATTGTTAGCACTGACTTATACTACTTTTGCATTACTATCAGATTTAAAATTAATTTATAAATATAAAAAAACGCAGTTCACAGTAGATAAAGGCAGACAGCAGAGTAACAAAAAGGTGAACTTATAAAACTGAAAAAAAAAATAGTTTCACTAGGAAAAAGAATCAGTAATTGTGTTTGTTGTTAAAGTAGGTGAAGTGAAAGATACCACTTACCATCCAAAGGTGTATTCCATATGTCTAGTTTTGTGAGTCAATTAATTTTCTATTCTGATTTCAAAATTGAAATGGGAAGGATCTCAGGTTCCATTCCATTCCTCATGTCTTCTTATTGAATTGCATACCCTTATGTATTACTAATCAACTAGAAATCATCTCAGTATTTCTGAACCCATCCCCTCTTCTGCATGTCAGCAGGTGTGTATATGTGTGTATAAATGCACAGCTTCCAAGCTTCCACCATGTCTGAGCTATCCCAATGTAATGGCCTCCTTCCAGTCACATTTCATCATCCACTGTGCTCTTCTTGCCAGTTTACTGTCAGTATAAATTTCCTAAAAGACCAAGTCAGACATTATAACTCTCTCACAGAGATTCTTCTAAACTCCTTCTAGAGCTTTCTGGTTAAGGTTAACATTTCTAACTCCCTCTCGGCAATGTGTGTCTAATTCTCCTTTGTAATGTCTGTCCTTGTGGGCCCCTTAACATTTTCCAGTGTGGTCTACTCACTCATAAGCATTTATCTTTCAGACGCTTTGTTAGAACCCCGCGTAGCCTGTGGTAGAATAACACGGAGTGATCAGGAAGGCTCATAGAAAAAGCCCTTTGGGAGTAGGGAGTAAGAAATGGAAATATTATTTAATCAGCAAGGACGAGCGGAGATAGATGAACAAGTGTTAAGGCTTGGTGAGGGACAAGGGTATGTTACAGTAGAGCTGAGGCTGTGCCTCGCAGTTTAATGTGCTCATGCTGGGGAGGGGAAAGCTCGAGTTATAGAAACAAATCGAAGAGTAAAACCCCCAAAATTTTTGAGGCTCAGGTAATAAATTTGAGTTTGAAGACTACAGAGGTCATCATTGTTCAAGTAAAAGCCCTGCACACTTTTTACAAACATAGATGGAAAGGACACAAGTGTTAGTAATTCTTCTCAAAAAATAAATCACTTTTAAGTTAGTCACACTTAGCTCAAGGTGGATAATTATAAAACGTGATATATCTGGCCTGCCTTCTACTTTTTATCTCACTATGATAAATGATCACAATAGCCAAACCAATGTTTCAAAAATATGAGCTTGTATCACTGTTTGAAAATTCAAAAGCTGCGCTGATATCCTAGGGCATTTCAGAATAAAATTCTCACCGTACTTTCAGTGCTCTAAGAGAGCTGCACTTTGCTACCACGCCTGCGCATACCTGCCCTTCCCCGCCCTGCTGCTGAGGACCTGCAGTACTCCGGCTTTGCTCCTGTTTCTCAGCAGTACCAATGCCAGTCCTTCACAGACTCTGTGTTTTCTCATTTACCTTGGAGCTGTCACCATCTGATCGTTTTCACTGAGGCTCCTGCTTATCATTTAGATTTCGGCTCAATTGGTATCCTTTCACAATTATCTTAATTATTTGAGATAATTAATACCTTCTAATTTTACTTATACCTGTTCATCATGCTAGAAAATAAATTTCCTGGAAGAAAGAACATCTCTGTTTTGTTTATAGCCCCAAACTTGCATCATGTAGAATTTCTGGCACATAAAACATACTCATCAAATATTTGTCCAATAGTGGGAAAAAGCTGAGAATCTTCTTTATAAAGAAAAGAAAAATATATTTCAATAACTGTGACCCCCTTTTTTTACATAGGACATATAAATAGGTAAGTATATTTTTCTTTCTGTGTGAGGAAGTAATAAAAATGGAGAAAAATCAGTAAACATGTCAGCTCCAAATGAGAATAAATAAATCAAATGAGAAAGAACATCAAATTTAAAGAAACAAATCAGAAAAATGTAGGTGACCATGCATGTGAAATATTCAGTATGTGAAGTCTGCCTCTTCCACTTCTTGCAAACCAAACAGTTGCAAGGCGAATAAAATGAAGAGCAGAAAGAACTCATCCTTGATCCCATCTGGAGAGCTAGTACAAAGACAGACCTAGAAGAAAGGGGACGAAAACATGCTGGGGTCACAGAAGGAAACCGAGTTGAAAGGAGGGAAAAAAATCTGCATTCCAAGTCATTTAGAAAAGGGAAGGAAGGGAGACATTATCTGAAGACCATGTCCACCAGAGGCAAAAAGGCTGAAAAAAAATTGACATCTGTGAAAGTCTCATGTGCCCCAGATCTGAGGGGCAGGATGAAGATTGTTTATGTAGTACACGAAGGTGTTGGGAGAGGGAAGGAACAGTCTCACATAGAAACATATGCTCCGCGGAGCTACTTGAAAAATAAAGCATGCCGTCAAGAGAGAGAAACATCTGTGTTGCACACGGGCGGACCACCAGTAGTGCAGCAGCCTGGAGGAAGAAGAGAAAGGCGTACACAAACAAGATCGGACATTATGTCTTGTCAGGATGACATGTAAAGGCCCTGTGTCTGCATCTCATTCTCTGGTGAGTTAGTGGGAACTCAGCCATCTGGGGAAATCAAGGATCAGTAAACTGGCTGCTTTGGTATTTTCACAGTTTTGCAAAAATGGCAAAGCACTCCCAAATTCTTCCTGGGCTATTTTTTTTTTCTTCTGCTGGAGAGAATCCTGTAGAATACGGTTTATTGATTTATATACATATTGTGAGAAATATATTTTAGGACATTTATTCTAAATCTTTTGCAATAATACTAAGCAACTGTTTCTTAACCATTGGCCACAGATTTTCTGTACATAATACTCAATTCAGAAAACATTAATTCATCTTAGTCAATGACAGGAGGGATTTATAACATTAATAAGATACAGGTCCTCTTTAAATCGTAGAAATTATGAATCTTAAGATATGTGAAAGTCATACATTTAACAATTTACTAAATCATAGAAATAAAATTTCAAGTCTTTGTTATTCTATGACTTCATTTTAGTGGTTAAACAAATAAGTAAAAATTAAAAATCAAGTCAGGTGAAAACCAGCAAGAGGATTAGACAAAGTTTAAACTAGAATTTTACTGTGTTATAATTTATGATAACTTAAAAGGTTATATGAAAATGTATACAAAACATGTTTATACAGAAACATGCCTATGTTTGTAAACAGGTAGAATTTGTCATTGAAAATGTGAACTTATCTCTAAAAACTCATGTTTTAGATGAAAAACATGGCAAAAAAATTAAGAGATAAATAACTTCCAGCATGTAGCATTTGATATCCACTATATAATTCTTGAAACTATAAAAAAAAAGTCTCAGGGAGGAGAGAAAACTATTGAAATTTTATGCAAGTAGTTTGCAATATCCTGCTAGCCTATGAATGCTAAATCTCTCAACATACACAATAAACAAAGATTAGGAGTGTGGGATAAAATAAAAAGCATCGAGTACTTTCATAGTGTCGGGTAAGTGTAGACCAAGTACAGTTGAGAAAACAAAACTGAAAAATTCATTTATCTATATTCTAGGCATAAAGAACCAATTCTTAAAAGATCACAGAAGTTCCATTCGTGATATTTGGTCTTCAGAGTGTCTTGGAGTTGTTTGTGCCCCTTTTTCCAAGAAAGTGACGAACACCCAGGATCTAATTAGGATGCTCTACGGGGAATTCACGTAAGTTTTCCTCCCTTACATTTACTGATGATTTTACCACTTTGTGGATTATTTCTTTTTTTTGTTTGTTTTGTTTTGTTTTTAAAGATAAAGAACAAAAGCACATTAACAAACAGACATAAATAAAACAACACTGAAACAATAGAAGCAATACAGAGTTTCAGACAAGGTGATAGAAATTTAACAATAGTTATTTTATTATATATTGTTATCTTCAAATTGGTTATTCAGTTAAACAAATGTAGGCATGGAAGATTGATCAAACAATTAAACATTAACTGTTCCTTTCAATAAAGCAATAGAAGTTGGTAGTATGACTCTCTGTTATCCTGTGTGTGTGTTTGTGTGTGTGTGTGTGTGTGTGTGTATCTAATATATATATATATTTTCCTTTTCCTGTTTTTCCTCATCCCAGTTTCTCCCTTCTGTGAGCAGTTTCTTCCCTTTCACAATACCTATTATACCTTTCAGTTTTTACTTATTCTTTCAAGTTCCTGCACTAGTGAAATAATATGGTATTTACACATGCAGGTCTGATTTATTTCACTTATGAGTATGGACTCTAGTTGCATCCATTTATCTATGAAAGCCTTGAGTTTATCTTTCTTTATAGCTGAATAATATTCCATTATGTAAAAATACCACATCTTTTTTATCCATTCCTCAGTTGAGGAGCATGTGGGTTGCTTCCATGATTTAGCTATTACAAATTGAACAGCTATAAACAGGAGTGCACATATATCGCTGTGCACGGTATGATGTTTGTAGTTCTTGTGGAAACATACCCCAAAGGGAAATAGCTGCGTGGAATGGGACCTCTAATCCTAGTTTTGTGAGGAATCTCCAGACTGATTTCGTCAGGGTTTGGACTACTTCTTGAGCTCTTCTGGATTAGTGTTATGGGTGGAAGACTAATCTATCATTTAGTGAAAGCTTAAGAAATATTAATTTACTATGTGTTATCTTAATTAATTCTTACAACAACCCTGTATTTTCTTTTCTTTTTTAGAGATGTGAAAACTAAGCCTTGACTATAGAAGCAACGTACTGCTGAAAATGTTGAATTAAAATTTAAATGACAGACAGTCTAACTTCAAAATTCATACTTATTCCCTTATACTGCCTCTCAAATGAATCATTTCCTACTGTGTCATTAATGTCCAATATTGACATTATGTCACAACTCTACAATATTGTCCTCTGTCAAGAAGTTCAAAGTGAGAGGCTGGGTATATAGTTCAGCAGCACAAGCATCTGCCTCTCAAGCACAAGGTCCTGAGTTTGATTCCCAGTACCAAAAAAATAAAAAATGAGATAAAATAAAAAAGAAGTTCAACATGAGACTTATTACTCATCCTACTATTAAAATGATAGCTTAGTTACAGAAATTTATAAAATATAAAATAACATAAAGCTAGAACAGCACTGTCACTGTAACCAAATCATTCAACACTGAAACTAAATATTAACACTTCAGAATAATGACTTTTAGCTTTTGTCTTTGTCATTTGTGTTTTGCGTATTCCTTTGCCCATTCTTGCCTACACAAAGAACCGACGCATTTTGAAAATTCTAAACAAAATTATAATCCTTTGAAGGGAAAAAAAAACCACTTCAAACAGGAAGGTCTCACTTAGCGCCCCATGGCCTCTGCCTTCTAACAGTGGGCCTTCCACCAGCAAATATCTCAATTTTACGTTCATCAAGAAAAACTAGAGACTGACTTCCAGATTGCAAGATTGAGAATTTCAGTGAACCACTCACTCTCCATAAAAGCAAGAAAAAATATGACAAAACAGTTAGAAGTAATCATCTCTAGACTCTAGCAAACTACTGGTTGGTTAAGGAAGAACTGTACTGAAAGACCTGGTATCTTAAAACTATTCAAATACCGTGTGCTTCCTTAATATCTTCGAATCTTATAGGGTCCCAAAAGCCTAGCAAAATTTGGGCTGTTGAAGGAGGCCTAGTGTTGAAGTTGGTACAATATTGTTATTGACCCAAAGTTTGTGTCTTGCCTGAAATTCACATGTTGAAGCCCTAGTGTGGCTGGATTCGTGAAATCATGAATGAATGCCTGATCTGCTGGAAAAAGTGTACTTATAAGAAAGTGAAACCGGATTGCCCATTCCTCTTCCTCCGCCTACTTTTCATTATCTTCTACATCTTCTTTTCCTCTTTATGTACTCAGAGCAAAGAAAGGCCAAGGACCCCACAGAGAGAAAACAAACAACTACAGCCCAAGGAACGCGCTCTCACTCTCTCTCTGCTGGCACCTTGGTTTTGGACTTCTAGCCTCTAGAATTGTGACAAAACAAATTTCTATTGTGAAAACCACTCAGTCTGTATTTTATGATGACAGTATGAGTAGACTAAGACAGATGTATTAACCAAAATATTAACTTTTCTTGTTTTTTGTTTATATTAATGAAGTTTTGTGGTATGATTTAGATATACATAAGGATCGTATTCATCATAAGGAACCTGTACATGGTATGTCTTAGTTTCTCCTTTTTTCCCCCATTCCCCTCTCCTTTCTTCAATGCTTCTTCTCTTCCTTAGTTACAAAGCTTTGCTTTCATTTTATACTTTATTCTCATTGTTTTCCTTTCCCTTTCTCTCCCCACTCCCATTCCCCTTTCCTTTGAAGCAATTTCCTCCTATTTCATATTATGTATTATACATTTTGGTCCTTATTTACATTTTCAATCTCTAACACCAGAGAAACAATGATTTATTTACACATGTGTGTCCCATTTTTTTCACTTAACAGTATGGTCTCAATGTGTATCCATTTAGCTATAAATATCTCAAGTTTATCCTTCTCTATGGTTGAGTGGTACTCCACTGTAAAAAAGAAATCACCAACAGTGAAAAGACAACCCACAGAATAGGGAAAAAATATTTTAGCGAGTTGTTCTGCAAAGGATTAATATCTTGAACATATAAAGAATAGAAAAAAATCAGACCTCCAAAATTTAAAGACCCAGTTCATAAATGGGCACTTGAAATGAATAGATACTTCTCAGAAGAAGTACAAATGGCAAAAAAACATGAAAAAATGTTTTCCGTCACTGATCATTCAAGTGATGCAAATTAAAACAATACAGATGTTATCCCACTGCAGAAAGAATGGCTATCACCAAGAAATCCATCAATAACAAATGATAGCAAGGCTGTGGGGAAAAAGGAACTCTTCTACACTGCTTCTGGGAGTGTAGACTGCTGCAACCACAGTGGAAATCAGTGTGCAGATTCCTTTAAAAACTAAGACTACAGGTGCCATTCGACCCAGCTATTTCCCATCTGGGTATCTTACCAGAAGAATTAAAAACATAGGACCACAGTGATGTATGTGCACCCATGTTTACAGCAGCACAGTTTATAATATAATAGCTGCATCTGGGAACAACCCAAATACCCATAAACTAAGAAATGGATAAAATATTAAGTTTTTTAAAACATAAGTTATAAGACATGCAAAACAAAGATAGAATATGTGCTATGTAAAAAATGCAAAACAGCACTCTTTCCCTGGCAGGGCATAGGTTTTGCTTTGAACATAGTACATAAAGACTTCAAATCAGCTATCATAAATACATTCAAATAACTAAAGGGGAATATTTAGAGGGACTTCATATAAAATGATATCTAGATGATATTTATATTAAAAGAACATGTTATAATGATGTGTCACAAAAAATAAATGTAGAAATAATTGTTTATGCAAAAGGTAAAATAATTGAAAAGAAAAAAATTCATTAGATTTAACCGGAGTCCAACTGGCAAAAGAATGAATAAGAGGACTTAGTAGTTCAAGCGTGATGGTCCAGTCTGAGGAGGAAAAAGAAATCAAATGAAAAAATGGAATAGTGTCTCAGGAACATTTCCATGACACCATCATGCCTACTAGCATACATATAATGAGAATCCCATCAAGAGAAAAGAAAGGGCAAAAAATGTATTTTAAGAAATATTAGTCCAAAAATTGTCAAGTTTGACAAAAATATTAGCTTATATATCTAAAAGGCCCAAAGAGCACCAAGTAAAATAATTAAAACTAAGCACCACAGCTCTGCTTATCATAGCTCTATTGAGAAAAGCCATGAGCTTTAATAAGTCTAGCAGCTATGCAGTTGAGTAGTTGGAGTTCATGTTGCTCAGCGTGTTCCTTCAATTTGCTGCATTCCAACATATCTGAGAACATTAACCTATGTAAATAGAAAGTTAAAATCTTGCATGGAGAAAACTTTTTTACAATTATTTATTAAATAAAAATTATGTACAATGTCACTTAAAGTAGAAAATTAAATAACCTATAGAGAAAAATGGAAATAATTTTTGCATAGCGTTGTTCATTGCATTAAATATATAGTTTGATAGAATTACACTGTGAAAGTTCTGTGACATCTGACAGTTCAAAAAATATGTTCAAGAGAACCCAAACCAATGTACAAATGCTATGTGTCTACTCCAGGCTGTCTTGTCAGTCCACGCAGCAATTGAATGTACCAGCATCTCCAGCCTCATGATGGCTTACACACAACTGTATCAGTGCTAACAGCAGTATAGACACAGATGGAAACCACTCAATACCTTTTGTATGTAAGCAGTCATATAGCTAGAGATGCTGCTGTGTCAGACACAAATAAGAAACCTGAGTTTAACATCAAATATAGATCAAAAAGAAACACAAATTATTGTTATAATTTATTGCAGTCCATAATAAATTCTGATAATGGTTAACTGATGTGATTGAAGGCAATGTTAATATTCATATTAGTAATAATATTTCTAAGGAATACTTTACTAAATATTACAAATGTTGTAGTGTGTTCAGTAAAAAGTGAGATGACATTTTAAGAATGTAATGAACTGCAGATGTAGCATTTGAATTTCAACGTAGCTGAATCTTCACCATATTAAAATGGAGTAAATTGATACAATAAAATTTTCCTTCTGGTGAGTAAGGCTGCCCAAAAAATGGGCCCAAAGGGCAGATCACTGCCCACCCAGCTACATCACCACAAATATATCTTATTAGAAGCCATATGGTCCACAACACCGACAGATAACATACAAAGTGCTGAAAAGAGTGTCAGACAAGAATTCTATACCCAGCAAAACTAGCCTTCAAACATAACAGAGTAAACAAGGCATTTTTATAGAACTAAAAGCTGAGACAATTTGCAGCTAACAATTCTAACTTATAATAATTATTAGACAGTCTTTAAGTTTGAGATGAAAGAACACTGAACAGTAGCTTCAATTCAGGCAAGGAAATTAAATCCATCAGAAAAAGAAACTATAAAGCCAATTTAAAAAACAGAGCAGATCATTTTTGTTTGTAACTTTTCTACTATCTTTTTTAAAAGACAAATATATGAAAAAATAATTGCAAACATCTATAGATAGGCTTGTGATACTTGTATAACAATTACAGCACAAACAGGAGGGAAAATACTTCACTGTACATCTCTATTTTAGTATATTGTTTATATCCTACTGAAATTACACTGGTATACATCTGAACTATATTTTTACAATATTAATTGTAATACCCACAAATCCACTAAAAGCCCTGAAAAATAAAATTAAGAAAATAAAATTTAAATGATACACTAGAAAATATCTATTTAATGTAAAAGAACACCATAATGGTGAAATGGAATGAAAGACACAGGACATAGTAAAATAGTAGATGTGAGTCCTACCCTAACAGTAATTACACTAGCTATAAATACAATAAAGCTCTAATTGAAATGCAGAGATTAGCAGTTAAATTTTAAAACTTATACACATATTTTGTTACAAAATGTACATTTTAGATTCAAAGTCACAAGCAAATTAAAATGATAGTGAAATATATTTGCAAAATAGATTAAGGATCTATATTAATATCAGACAAAATAGATTTAAGACAAAAAGATGTTTGTAGAAAAAGAAGCTGTTACTTCCACAGATAATGATAAAAGGATCAACCAGCAAGGGAAATAGAACAAGTATAAACATACACATCTAACAACAACGTTCTAAAATATAACTCAGTGCCTCCCAGAATTGAAGAAACAAGTAGAAAATACAGCAATAATAACTGGAGATAACAATACTCTACTTTCACTGAAAGATAGAAATTACCCAAAGGGAAACTTTCCTTGAGCTACATTTCTAGTCTTTTATTTTTTTTAAATCTAATACAGGGTCTTATTAAGCCAGCAAATTTTTCAGCTTGGACTCAAACTTGTGATTTTCCTGCTATAACGTCTCCCAGAGTGCTGGCGTCACAGGTGTGTACCACCACATCCAGCTGAAACTAAGCGTTTTTGACACATCCTCTCTTTCACCTTTAACATCATAACCATTGTAAAACTCAACAAACATCTTAAATTGATGTCCTGTTCTCTACATAACTAGCAGCACCATCCTGGTACAAACCATCACTGTCTCTCCTTAAACTGATAAGTTTCTACTTTCTTTACTAGTCTCATTTTGTTCTTTCCCTTTTTCAGCCCAGTGTTCATGCAAAAGCAAGCACCATGTTATTTATAAATGTTTGTTGGAGAGTAACACTGCAAGTTACTCCTTATAAGATTTCCATTATGTTAAAAATAAAATCAAACTCCTATCAAATGCTTACAAAACTGCAATATCTGACCATATTTAATTCTTTTAACAATGTTTACATTTTTATATCCCATTTTGAAATCTTTTTTGCACACGGCTTCCTTCCTTTTATCAAACTCATCTTATTGGTTTTTTTCTTTATCCTCTTTCTCACTATTCCCACATGGACTCCTCCAGGTCCCAGCTTAAATATGCCTTTCTCCCAAGAGATCTTTGATCCCCTGATCCAAACCATACTTAACACTCTCTTTCACTGGTTTCTGTACATTTTCCTTTGGAGATCTTATCCTTCTATTTTTATGTATTAGAGAAAATATTCTTTGAAAACTGAAACTAAAATTCATCAGTCTTTGCAGCTTTTTCCAACAAGATAAACTAAAGAAAAATAATACAGCAAATTTTAATTCAACAGGAAAAATTGATTACAAACTGTCAATCCTTCCTATGACTGTGGAATATATTTGTGTTCTGTGGATGACTTCTCTTCTCAAAAGCACTGAGAGGAAAGGAAAAGATTTATGACTCTCTTAGTTTTAAGTAGCTACCAAAATGTGTTTTAGGTCTAAATTCTGCCTGGGCACTTCTTTCTTTAGGATCAAAAATCCTTTTTATCTCTAATTATTTCATCTCACTCACTGTCAACATACAAAATCCCTGGTATTCTAGAATTTTATAAAGGTCACTCAAATTTTTTTTAATCAGACTGAAAACACATATTCTTTCACAATTTTCATTATTATTAATAGCCAGTGGTGTCAAGATTTATGTTTATTTCAGACAAACATTGAAGTATGTTAGGGAACATAGAACTGAAGAACATAAAGTGAGTAGAACTCATGATGGAAATATTTACGTATAAAAGTTAAAATATTCTTGGGAATGGTTTTCTTTTGAAAAAATATTGGTAATGCTGTTTTGTTTTCAAAAGCAAAATTTCAACCTTTTAACATACATCATATCAACAAAATTTTAAGTGTCCTGGATGTCTGGTGTTTGAAAATTGTTTTGACCTTTTCAGAAAATATGTTTGAATTGAAATTGATCGATCAAGTTGAGAAATTTGGGGTAGAATGAAATACATTACACTTGTTCACATTCCTTCAACACTTAGGGCCATCAGCATGACAAATGATTCCTAGTGACATAAACGCATGACATTATGCTTGAACGCTATCAAAAATTAATCACTTGTTTCAATGTTCAATGGAAGAGTTGGAATTTCATGAATTTTAATGTTCAGTATACAAAAAGAATAGAGGTATTTAAGTTCTTAAAAACTACGTGTCACTTATTTATGGTATGCATAAGAAGTCAACACTATATAATTTTTCAATATATAATTTGCCTTGTAGTCATATAAGTTTTTTCTGCCTCGGCTAAAAATGCTTTTCTGTATACACATGCATATATATCAATGTCTACATGCCTTTTCAAGGTATTTTGCCTAAAATAATTTTATTAAAGCAAGTAGGAAATAAATGACTAGAAGCTGAACAATCTGGAAGCTGTATGTCTGTTAATTCTTGGGTTATAAGTTTTATCTCTGTACTAATAAAAACTCATCAGGTATAATTGACTTTTTTATTTTAAAGAGTAAAAGAAGGATAACATAGTAATGGGGGGGAGCTTCTCAAATTACGGACAAAGTGGTAGGAAATTATCAATGCTTGTTGTTTTACATATTGTTATCTACAAGATAGTTTCTCGGGAAAACAAATAGACAAATAATAGTAAGTTACAGACAAAGTGGTAGGAGATTATCAATAGTTGTTGTAGTCTACTTTGGTATCTTCAAAGTGGTTTCTAAAGAAAATAAATAGAGCTATACATGAGTGACCAACTGAGTATCATTGACTATTCTCAATGGTTGTAGGAAACATATAATAATAAACATACATCCATTCACAAAATAGCATAGGAACAAAACAAGTATTACAGAGTTATGGACAGATTAGTAGGGAAATATCAATGGCTGCAGTAATACATGGTGGTATCTTCAAAGTAATTGACTTAAGCATATTACTTTTCAAAGAAAACATTAAATTTGATATCAAATTGTGCATATCCAATACATAAAGATCTTAAATGAATCTCTTTTCAAAAAAATAAAGACCTTCCCTCATGCTTCCTGGACATAGCACACATTTTCAAATCCAGTTGTCTTGAAGGAAATTACTTTTTTCATTGCCCAGAAGTTAACTGTAAACTTCAAAAATATTAGGAACATACTCAAACATTTCCACTTCATTGGGACAGGAAAGGAGCTAGGTATCAAAAATACAAGGAGACAAAAAGTTTCTAAAACTGCTTTGAAAGCTTAAAGGGTCTTTCAAAGGAAGTTTGGCATTTCAGTGGTATTATACCCTATTCTGAGGTTCTTTGAGTGACTGTTACTTTCTTTGTGTTCTCTTGAGCATCTACAAAGAGGGTTAATTCTGAGCTACAATTTTCCCAGACATTTTTATATCTTGTATTTTTACATTATGAACGCTTTGAAGCATTTTTGTTGCCTTTTTGAACCTTCTCTTTTGCAATAAAAAATGATGGGCATAGATTTTCACTACATATGTATATTACTGAGTTATCTTGGCAGTACAAACTGAAAAGATTAAGAGATTAAGCTGGCAAGAGATATTCTAAAAGTTCCAGATTCTTACTGGATGTGCCAATTTGAAAATTCTATGCAGAAGAATCTAAGGGGCAGTAATCTATTGTAATTTAAATAGGAGGCTAGATGAATTGTCTAAAATTGAGAAACACACTGTTTTCAATTAGATTATACAATTATGTAGAATGAGTTGAATTTGCCTTGCTTAGGAGATATGACTTTCAGCTTTTTTTCCCCCTTTCATCACTAGGGTTTGAACTGCTGGCCTTTGTACTGAGCTACATTCCTCAGCCATTTTTCATGATTTATTTTGACACAAGGTCTCCCTAAGTTTCCCAGGCTGGGGATCGTGAGATCCTCCAGCTTTCCCATTCAGAATACTGCAATTACAGTCATGCACCACCTTACCCAGCTCATTATATTTTTATTTGTAGAACTGATGAAGAGAAGAGACACTATTAAGGATTCTTGCTTCCACTCTACAAAAAACTAAGAATCTCAGAATAGCTGTAGAAGAGTAAGGTAGGCCAATAACAGTGTACATGAACTTGTTAAAACAGAATAAATATCTAAATAGAAACAGTATAGTAAAAACTTGTATGTGACAGAGAATTAGAATTTTCATGTTGTTTTTAAGAAGTTTAATTTTCACCATCTACAGCCGTTCTCCTAGGGGCAACTAGATGCTGTGTGTATATCACCTTCACTCTCTCAATCTCATAACAGCAATTGTTCTTACTTAATTACAGTTGTTATGCCAACCAGGGTACATGATCAAATTCTTACAATTAAGGATTTATCTGATTGATAGTTATTTAGAACCTACTACCTGCTTGCCACACCTTGTAACTTTCATTAAATTCAATATTGATTCAGTAATTACAGAATCGAGCACAGCATCTAAAATCAGCTCTTCACAAAACTAGGATTGGAAGTCCCATTTAACGCAGCTATTCCCCTTCTGGGTATTTTCCCAGAAGAATTAAAGTTATAATAACACAGCGATATATTTGCACCCATGTTTATAGCAGCACAATTTGTTATAGCTAGATCTTGGAAGCAACCCAGATGCCCATCCACTGAGGAATGCATAAAAATGATGTGGTATTTTCATACATTGGAGTATTACTCAGCTATTAAAAAAAGATAAACTCCAGGCTTTTGTAGGTAAATGAATGCAGTTAGAGACCACACTCATAAGTGAAACAAATCGGATCCTAATGTGTAAACATCATATTGTCTCCCTGGTGTGGGAACCTGAAAGAATAAGTAAAACTCAAAACGTACAGTAGATGATAGGAAAGGGAAAGAAATTGCTCCAAGGAAGGAATGACTGGGATGAGGGAAAGAAGAAAAAGAAAGAATGAAGACAAAATATAAATATATATATATATATATGAGTACCTGTGATAACTATTGCTGATGTCTGATGGTATATTGAAAGGTATAGTTTTTTTTTTTAATTCCCCTTGTTTTAATTTACTATTTTTTTTGTTTTGTTTTGTTTTTTTGTTTTTTTTCCGGTAACGGGAATTGAACTCACGACCTTGAGCTTGCCAGGCGGGCGCTGTGCCACTGAGCTAAATCCCCAGCCCTGAAAGGAATAGTCAATGCTTAAAATTTTTTATGTTCTGATCAATTTTGCATTCTTGTGTCTGGTGGTCTGGGTAGCTGATTTGAAGGTAACAATATACAATGGAACTACCACGGTGAATTTCTGTCATCTGGTCTAGTGAAACTCTGTATTATCTCTAATGTTTTATCTAATAATTATTTTCATATTCTCTTTAATGGTTTGAACAATCTTCCATTCTTACATCTGGTAATCTGAGCAACATAGTTGAAGATAGCAATATGTAATATAACAACCACTGTTAATTCGTATTATTTTGTCTTAAAACCCTGTATCACAGTAAATGTTCTTGCTTTGGTTTGTTTATGTTTGTGATACTGGTATGCTGCTATTGTTTTATTTTTTGTTTGTTTGTGTCTCATTTACTACTCTCTTTAAAATAAAAAAAAGTCTTCTCTTTCAAGAGAAGTGACTAGACTAGGATGGTCTAAGAAGTATTCTGAAAATATTCATGCAATTCCTTGAATCAAGTATAGTACTGATCTTTCCTATGTAGAATATAGGCTAAGTTCACATCCCTTAAAATGTTTCCTTGATCTCTTACGGATCTCCCAACCTTCCTTCCTGTACCCTTTTCTACTAACAGCACAAACAAAAAGGCTTCTTGATGTTTTTTTACAAAGGCCTAACAGTATCCTATCTTTGTGCCAAGGCCCTAGTAATTTCTCCAACCAGAATGCTCTTTGCAGGGGTCATACATATATTATACCTCTTGGAATTCTATTTATATTCCAAAGAGTTCTCAAATTCCATATTTTTCCAGTAGTGGTATCCTGCTAAGGTAAAGAAATAGGGTCAGTCCACCTGTCCACTGGGGTGATATTGCTACCCTATTGAACCTATAAGGCAAACCACTAAGCCACGTGGATTATTCTCAAGTGTTCAGATTTGATAAAGTTTACTTTGCCTTTGGGCTGACAGGGAAATTGTCACTCTTTCTTTCATGCTTATCCCTCTCCTTTGGAATGGGCATGTTTTTCCTGTGTATGTGTGTGTCATCAACATACTTTGGAAGCACATGACTTGTTTCTTTTCAGAGGTTCATAGCTGAAGAGGAATTTTGCCTAACGATGAATTATATCTCAAGTCTCATCCATACCTGTTTTACATAACATATAGATGGGACTTTGGACTTTAGAGTTAATGCTGGAATAAGTTAAGGCCACTGGGGATTGGTGGAATGTGACAAATGTAATTTATAAATCAGAAGAATCTGAGTTCGGGGGCCAAGGGATAAAAAACTATACATGGTATGTTTATGCTCTCCCTCTAAAGTTCCTGTGTTGAAATCTTAACCTCCAATGTGATGACACTAGGAAATGTGATGTTTAGGAGGTGGTTGAGTTTAGATTAAATCATTTGGTTGAGGCCCCAGTGATGAGATTAGTGTCCCTACAGAAGAAATAGGAGAGATGATTTTTTTCTCTTGTCCCTGCAAGGACACATGACATGATGGGTATTTGCAGACCAGATGGCGTGCCCTAACCAAATGCTGTCAAAACTACATGTTTGACCATTCTATCTTCCAAGACTGTGAGAATTGAATGAATGTTTCTAAATCTACTCAGTCTATGGCTTTTGTTTCATTACAGTAGCCAGAACTGACTGAGACACTTAAGCATCTACTGATCGACCAATTCATTCATTAATTCATTCATTCACTTATATAGTTTTCTGCTTAACTAGAGGTAATTGATACATCATATGACTTCCTTCTTTCTATGCTCTTATCCACATATGCTATTTTGTCCCCTGTTATCAGTTTTTAATCCTTTGTTTTCTTCTTTATTAAGCTATAATCTCTTTAGGAAAAACAATATAGATACTATTCAATCCCTTGTAAGAGTTGCTTGGTAAATGTATTTTAAACTGATCTCTGTATTTGCTAAAATAAAATATATCTGAGTGGTATATAAGTGGATAGCTATTGATGGTAGTACTCATGCCACTGGTCCTATAGCATGATATAAAGCAGCATGAGCTCTGCCTATTTCATTAGAATGTTTCTCAGACCACAATCCAGACCTAACTATCATGAACTACATTTTTAAATAATTCCAGGAGACTTTTACCTAAAGTTTGATAAATATTGCAGAGTTCATGTGCTGCAGAATCAACATGTTGGTGTGAGCCTAGACCACACCATTTAGTATTTAAAGCTCATGCAATAATTTTAAAAAGGTCAAGAATTTTACACCTGGGCGACTGATGGGAACACGGAAATACAGAAATCACAGAGTAATTCACAAAAAAAAGTATTTATGCAAAGATATCAGCAGTTTAATGAGTGAAAAATGAAGGCTCATTCAGTGTTAGATTCTATATTCTAACTCATTTGGAAAATCACTGTGTCCTTCATTGAATGAAAAAGATATATCAGCAGGTTTCATTTACAATTACACATAGACCCTATGGAAGCTTACAGTATAGGTATAATCTGGGGCAGATATTTTCAATAGAAAATAAGGGAAAATTATACAGTAACATTGTCCAATGGAAGAAGTATTGGAAGATTACTGCAATAGTCAAGTAAGAAGTTATGTCGCTCATAAAAAGTATTAGGAGTGGAGTACTGCAAGTAGATACGAAATATTTTGAAGAATGAGCATCAACCACTGGTTAGATATAAAAAGAAGAAAATTGAGGGTAATTTGAGGATGATGAAGTTATAGTGTCTTGAAGACAATGAGCAGAAAGAAGAAATACAGAATGTGAGAGAAAACATCCCACACATTTAAGCAGCACCTGCTAGTCTCAAATCCTATATTCTTACTTATAGTTTGATATTAGTAAATCAACCAAAACAATGAAACTGATGCTGGAAGCATAAGGACCTTTTCTTCATTCTTTCTGCCTTACATATTTGGGATTAGGGTATATGGTTGGTAAAAATTTCACTGGAAAAAGTCCATGCTCTAGGTCTATTAGAACCCAAGAAAATGCAGATATGAGTTTTCTAAGTGGAATATATTTCTATGGGAAACGGCCTTACGTTATATATGTAGATGAATAGTAGGTTATAGAGAATCAAAAAGAATAAAAAAGGTAGTATATGATAAATTCACCTCTATAAACAAATTTCTTCCAAATTTCATTCTTTTTTACAAGTATTTTATAGTATAATATAGTTGATGTTGAGTTAGTGGTTTTAAAACTATGACATTATCAAGAATTAAACATAAGAATAAAAAATAGTTTTATTTTTCTATGGAAATAAGTACAGTTTTATTTTTCTGTAGAGTGTCCTTGCTTATAAAACAGACTTTTCTGTAATGTTTTTTGTAAAATGAACATCATGGTCCATTTGCTATATACGCGAGAGGGGTTAATTGGAGGGAGATATAACAATTTCCAAAAACCATTTTGTGAAATATAGGCATAATTTCATACCTTTCCTCACTTGATCACATGGAAGAAATTTAAATGAGGCTTAGGGAAAAATGTATTTTTAGGAGCTTCAATACTCGAACTTTCTGCTATAGTTTATCACTGTAAAAATCACTTCTGTAATTGTGCAGTCTTGCTTGCATTACTTGTTAATTAGCTTTAATTATACTTTCAGCCAATTACTCAAAATGTGACCTTTTCTAACAAAAGTCATGCAAGAGGAATGTAGGTTAGGTACAGGAACTAAACTGTACACAATAAACAAGATGGTGAAAGTAATTTTTCTATTTTTTGCTTATCTACTCAACACTTGGATAACCTGTTACTAATTATACTTTCAAATATTCATTTTTATGAAATTCATTACTTTTTTCACCAAAGTCCCCAACAAACTGGAACATGAAATTTTTATTTAACCTTTACAGAGTAAGTAGCTTAAATGGACTCTTGCTCGTCTGAAATGAATTAAATTTATAGCTGTCACACAAACAAGAATTTGTTTACTATTACATATTTGAAAATAAAATATGTTACATCTTATTCTATGATCACAATTTTTATCACAAGATTTTCTGTACCAAGAGCTCAGGTATTAATAATGGCGAAGATAATATGTCAATGAAAGCAGAGGAAAAGAAATAAAAAACTTGAAAGTCTGAGCATTCAGCCAAGGATTAATGTTGGTTTCACATGTTATACTATATGTTAGCAGCTTCTACCTAAGCTCTCCTTTATCCCTGTACAATATGCTCACTGATGCACATAGAACGTTGAATCCTGAAATTGCACACAATTCTGTAGCCCATCTCTCCTTGTCTGCTTCATTGGTTGAGTTATACGTTTAGTAAAAGTCATTATATTGGGACCATCATATTATTTCAGTTGGGCCTTTTAGTGAATTTATAAAATTAGTAATTAAGAATATTAGTAATTACACATAATTTCATAACCCTGTAAAATTTGAGTAGAGAAAGACAAACAATTTTTATTTCTATGAAAGGTGAATACTTTGTAAACATTAGCTAAGGACAAGGACAAGGCCAAGGAGACCATATATGACCTCTTTTGTTTTAAATAATCACCATCTATGTCTATAGCATCTATATCTGTATCTATATCATCTACCTATCTATATCTATAATTTAAATAAATTTGAGATATCCTAAATAGGGTAGAAATAAAGCCTTTTAAATCCAGATTAACTTTCAGTTCAGATTACTTCAAATGTGGTTTTCAGTGCTAGTTCAAGTTCAAAGAAACTGAAACCAGAAATTATAGATAATTTTCAAAAGAAATTTCTTCAAGAAAGATGTTGGAGATCACCAATCAGCATATGCATTCTATAGACAAAGTGAGCTTTGTCTCTGCATATGTGTTTTAAGATTAAATGAAAAAATATGCTTAAGATATGAATGCATTTTACGATTTCATATTTTAAACTACATTTTTAAAATAAAGCAACCAAAAGGAATTAATTTTACATTATAATACATCTAAAATTATGTCTTAAATTATGGCTGAAATATGTCTAAAATTGTTTCAGATATAACATTAACTTGTGAGGGGAAAAGAGCTATGATTACAAATGTTGAAAATTCTAGCATAACAAGAGAGAGGGAAAAAATACAATACCTATACAAAATTTATTTACATTGTGTATTATTATCATTTGAGAAATGAAGAATCACTAGGTTTAGTTAAATGTGAAATGACTCTGCTCACCGTCGTTTTTTGTTGTTTTTTTTTTTCTCCTTTCTATGATTGAACAATACCCATTTTATTATGTTTTAGCAGGGAACATGAACCGGGCCAGTCTTCTGGGTGATCTTGGACTAACCTGCTTCTCTTTGATGGCATTCTCAAGAATCAGTATAAAATGTGCTGGGAATACACTGTCCCAAGACAGGAATGAACTTCCTAAAACATCTTGGGCCTTGTTTCTTTGTGTCCTTCGGAATCTACCATCTTCATTGAAGAAGGAACGTCCTAGGACAGATTAAGATTTGTTTCTCACTCTTGAAAGCAGGATGTCCTTCAAGGTTTTGCAGAGGCTGTGTTCCTCAGCTGCGGTGTATGCCGACCATTCCCAGTCAAGGCTGCATCTGCCCAGAATAGCTTTCTTGACCCTTGCAAGAACTGGCTGACAATGACTCCAAGACTCTTGTCCTTCATTACCTATCAGTAAATAATAAATTTAAGTTGAACAACTTCTTTAAGTGTGTTCTGTCTTAGATACGTTGTAACCAGTGCACTGCACATGTAAATAGCAGCTCAAAATGCAATGAATTTCTGTTCCCAGTGTTGGCATAGTGCCTATCTTACTGCTTTTAATGAAGTGTGAGTTCTTCCTTGAAATTGTTAATTATAAAACTTGCTTCTCACATGACTGATCAAACAAAGACTATATTTCCCAGACTCCTTTGCAACTGACTGTGGCTAAGTTCTTATTAATAGAATGTGAGTGAAAATGGTCTATGCAATTTATAAGGCTCATCCTTAAAGTACTTGGATGTGGCTCCTTTTCTGGGCCAAAGAGGCCATATGTTATTTAGGAGTCAAATTGTCTATCCAGGCTAGAGAAATACTGAGGATGGTGAAGCACCCACATAGATGAAGCTTTTTGGAGCCAGAGAGTCTCCTACACAAACTAACCAATTACCTCAGGACTATTACATCAATGTTAAGTCAGGATAGAAACTGCCTGTCTCCGGTGCCTCTTTGTAAAGTCCCTTACCTATACCTATGCATTTGTCACCCTTCCTCATTTCACTAAATGTCCTTCTTCTATCAAAGAAAGCCAATATTAAATACAAATTAATCCCACTATAGAATACATAGTGTTTTCTTTCTTTGATAGAAGAAAGACATTTAGTGAACTTGGATTTGTATGTATTTTTATACTTTAATCCTTGAGTGGTATAACAAAATACCACAATTTAAGTATTTTTCTGTGTATCTCTACAATCTATGAGCATACTGTAAGTTTTTTTTATTGCCAGCTCTTCTTTGAATTTCCTGTACTGCGTGTGCTTCCTACTCAAGACCAACTACACATACTCAGTAGGTGAAGCACAGTTGAATGTGTGGCCAGAACATGGGTTTGTAGTAGGTCAAATTTCAGCTCATGTACCACGTGACTTTAGGCCTAATCTTTCCATATACTGTGTTTGCCACCTCCAAGCTAATTAATAAATGTTACTTAGAAAAGTGCTACATCAAAATTCAGAGTCACTTACAAAACAAGTGAAAGATGCTTTGTAGTTCACCAAAACTTGATTTTACCTGTTTTTATTTTATTTCACATGTTTCATTATATTTAGTTAAGACCTATTACAAGTTACTTGGGAAAATTTTAATAGTGTAATGAAGTTTTACCCATGTATGGTTCCATAATACTCATTTCACTTCAATGAGATAAGCCCATTGATAAAAACAAATGAATAAGCACAGATATATCAGACCTAAGTCTCAATTTCTTTTATCTTCTTATGATTACAAGATAAGGTTGAAAATTTTCCCAGAATTTCAGATTATTATACTTGACTTTTAAAACTCAGATCAACATAATTAAAATTATATTTAGGATGTGACTATTTGTAAAACATAACTTTAAATATATTTATTGTTCTTTTTCATTATTAACAATATGGAAGCTAATTTTATGGAACCATGCTTTTATTCACTTGATATGTGTTCCATACATTAATTTGAATGGAGTATTGATTAATAATCTAAATTTAAGAAAAGGAATTGTTTCCACTTTATAAAACAGCTAATAATATCTCTTATGGAAGGAATAGATTAAAAAGGATGTAGTATGTTTATACAATGGTGTTGTCTTGGTTACTTTTCTCTCATTGCTGAGACAAAATACCCAACTCCCAAAATGAAGGAAGGAAAGGTTTATTTAGCTCCCAGTTTGTGGAGGTTTCAGTCCATACTTGGCTGGCTCTGAGGCAGAAGATAGCAAAGCAGCAAGAGCAAAGAGGAATGGCAGCCGAACAGCAAACAGCCAGAGCAAAACCCAGAGGAATGGCGGCAAGCAGCTTCTTTCTTGCCTTACATGGTAAACAGGCTACCCCCACCTAAGGGGCATGTAGCTCTCACATAATCTTTGCCCTCCTCTTCCACAGGCTCAGGATGTATACAAAGTAGGTATCCTGGTTCCTGCTGAGTCACTTAGACAAACCTCTAGACTCCCCAAGTTGACACAATGTTTCAACCATAACACTCCACCCCTTGTCAACTTGGCAACCAGATACATTTCTTTAAACCAGTTTCCAGATACAAAGACATGCTATTGCATTAGAACCATAACCCCCCAAAGACTCATGCACATCCCTTTATGCAAAAGGCATTTAGTCCATCTGCAGAGTTGCCAAAGTCCTAACAGTTGCAGCATTGCTGAAGAGTCCAAGTCCCAAATCTCTGAGATAAAGGCAAACTCTTAGCTGTGACCCCCTGTACAAATGAAAAGTTAAACACTCCCAACATTCAATGGCACAAAATAAGCAGTACCATTCCAAAAGGTACAAACAGGGGGATGCATAGTATGGGGACCAAAACAAGTCCAAAATCCAGCAGGGCTAACATTATGTCCTGTAATTCCACATGCAGCATCTGAAGCAATCTGTGGCATATTGTGAGCTCCAAAGGGCTTGCATGAGTCCACCCCTATGGCACTTGTGATGGTTACAGCTTCTGCGGCTTCTCTCTTAGGCCCACTTTGCTCCCTCCTTGCAGCTTTCCTTTGATGATCCACAGTCCTGGCGTTTCTAAACTTCTGAGGTCTCCAGGGCACCTTTTGCTTCATGCTCACAGCCTCACACACTGCCCTCTCAGGGGCACACTGCCTGGCCTCCCAGGCCTTCTGAAATCTGGGTGGAAGCCTCTTCAACCTCAGAACTCTTGCATTCTCTGTGCATCTAAAGCCAGGGCCACGTGGATGATGCCAAGGTCTGCTGCCACCTGGAGCAGTAGCCAAGTTTTCCTCTCTCTTGGCCACAGGGGCCGAGTGCCTGGATCGCTGGGCACTCTGAATCCAATTCTGAGGAGCAGATTTTCTATGCTGCCGCCATTCTGGAACCTGGTGCGGCCGCCACTGCCATTCTGGAACATGGTGCTCTGAGGCTTCCTTCTCAAGGCAAGTTCTGTCACCTTTGCAGTTTTAAGGCTGCAAAGGGTGGAGACTTGCTGCTTCCTGTGATGCCCTCAGGCCATCTTTTCTATTCTCCTGCTCCTTCTCAGCAATAGAGATCTCCTTAGCCTTATCTTTGCAGTCCACTGCATTACTGGAGCTTTCTTTCTGGCCAAACTCACACTTTAAATCATCCTGCTGGGCTCTTTGCTCTTGATTTTCAATATAAATCTGGCTAAAAGCCCCCAATAGCCATGCCACTTCCCCAACATTTGACTGCCTTGAAATTTCTTTTGCCAGATTAATCAGTCCACTGCCACCCTTAATCTCAGTCTTAGGCAAAGTCTCTGGACATGAACAAAATTTAGACAAACTTTCTGCCAAGCCATAACACACATCATCTGGAGTCCAACGACCAATGCAGTCCTTCTTCCCAGCAGAAACCTCCTGAACCTGGTCTTTACCGGCACAATTCCTATCAGCCTTCTGGGCTTCTGAGCTCTGACCAGAATCTCCCAGACAGAACAACCGAAGGCGTTCTAAGAGCGCTTCTCTTTCAGGCGACATCTCTGAACCTTTCCGAACACTTCCCACAAGCCATTTCCAAAGGCTCTTGAACCACATGGTCAGATATAGTCACAGCAACAGCCCCACTCCTGGTACCAAATTCTGTCTTGGTTACTTTTCTCTCGTTGCTGAGACAAAATACCCAACTCCCAAAACGAAGGAAGGAAAGGTTTATTTGGCTCACAGTTTGTGGAGGTTTCAGTCCATACTTGGCTGGCTCTGAGGCAGAAGATAGCAAAGCAGCAAGAGCAAAGAGGAATGGCAGCCGAACAGCAAACAGCCAGAGCAAAACCCGGAGGAATGGCGGCAAGCAGCTTCTTTCTTGCCTTACATGGTAAACAGGCTACCCCCACCTAAGGGGCGTGTAGCTCTCACATAATCTTTGCCCTCCTCTTCCACAGGCTCAGGATGTATACAAAGTAGGTATCCTGGCTTCCTGCTGAGTCACTTAGCCAAACCTCTAGACTCCCCAAGTTGACACAATGTTTCAACCATAACAGGTGTATTACTCAGCTATAAAGAAAGATAAGCTAGAGGCTTTTATGGGTAAATAGATGCAACTAGAGACCATAATCACAAGGGAAATAAATCAGATTCACATGTGTAAACATTGTATTTCCTCTCTACTATAAGAACCTCAAAGAATAAGTAAAATCTGAAAGGTAAAATAGATATTTTTTTTTTATTTAACAATAGATATTGTGAAAGGGAAAAGAAATGGTTCAAATAGGAAGAAGCAACTGGGATGAAGGAGAGGAAAGGAAAAAGAAGAGAGGAAAAGTATATATATGTATACACAAGATAGCTAGGACAATTGTACTACTAGTATCTGTTCGTTTATCAAAAGGAAGTGTTAATGTGTAATTTTTTGATCAATCTTGCATGTCTAATTTGGTTTATATGTGCAACCATTTTGAAGATAACATTCTGTAATATAACAACCATTGTTAATATCACCATGTTTTGAAATTCTGTATCATTTTTATTGTCCTCCATGCTGTTTTGTTTATGTATTTGTTTTTGTTATTTTAGGTTTTATAATGTGAAACAAAATTTATATGTATATATAATAATAGATGGAATACGTGTATTGCTGATGTCTGTGGTTTATTGAAAGGGACAGTCAATGTTTAAAATTTTCTCTTTTATTGACCAATTTTGCACGTTTGAATCTGATAATCAGAATGACTGATCTGAAAACAACAACTTGCAGTATAAGAACCATTGTTGAACTCCTACCATCTTTTATGGTGAAGCCCTGCATCATTTCCAATTTTTTTTTTATTACTTGTTACTGTCTTTGATTGTTTGATCAATCTTACATTCTTACATCTGGTGGACTGAGCAACTTCGTTGAAGATAACAGTACGTAATGTAGCAACCACTGTTAGCTCCTATCACTTTGTTTTGAGGTCATGTATCTTTTTTGTGTGTGTGTTGTTTTGATTTTGCCTTCACTGTTGTTTTGCTAGTTTTTTAATTTTAAAAGGAATAAAAAGAGATAAAATTTAGTGTATGCTGCTTTGTCATTCTTCAAACTTAATTTCAGCAGCACCATTTTGGGAATTTGTTATAAACCATGAATAAATACAAAATTATACTAAATAATTTCCAACTTTAGTAGTGCTACTTCTTTATTTTCTATTCCTGTAATGATATATTAGGAAAAACAGATATTCATGTTCACTACTAATGGAAATATATATTGTAATAGACTTTTAATAAAGAGATCTGTCAATAAAAAGCATAACTCCATAATATAGCAATTTACACTCCACTGGTAACAATTCCATTTCTTAATGCTCTATCTAAAGAAATGAGAGATGTGGATGTGAATTCAAGCAAAAAATATTTATGTAGGAGTATTAAAAATTAAAATTCAAGTGATACGTTTTCCAAAGTGACTGATCACTTAAAATTTTCACATGCAAATGAAATAATTAAAATTATATTTTATGCAGGACTTTAATCATTTTGTAAAATGCTTAGGATATGACTAGAGTGAAATATTCTTATAAAAGAAATATATCTTAATTATGTAATTGAATATGTGAAAATAAAGTGCAACTTTTTATTCCATGTTTATCATATTCGATTCTTCCTTCAATTTTTTGGCTGAGAATTATTATATTTATGATTTAAAGAAAAGTACTCCTTTAAAAGTATGGCTCTGATCTCTCCTTTGATCTTAGTTCGCACTCTCTGTACCATCCTCAGCAGAGTTACGCCTTGGGAAAAAATTTCCTGCATGCTACAAAAGATTATACATGGTACCTTAAAGATGGTTGCCATATTTAGGCCATTATTTTATTAGCTTCATCGTTTGTTATTATTTAAAGCAATATTTTCACAGCAGAATTTCTGGCGACTCTCACACTCTCCTGAACCTGAAACCTCTTCCTCTCACCTTCCGTTTTGAGCGGCCAGCAGTCGCCAGGTTTCCCCCACACTTTCTATGTACAAAAAGCTTTTTGCCCTATTGTTCACGTTAAAGAAAAGGAAGAAACATCTGGGTTTCGAGAAAAGCAAATATTGTAAGAACAAAGGAAATAAAGATGGGTTTTATGTTAGTACAGGCTATTGTTCAATCGTACAATTTTCTTTTGTCGCATAAACACACATGGCAAACAAAACACCCTGAGGTTTTGCCTTCCTGTCTCCCTCTGGATCAAAAATATCTAATGACAGCGTTTTAAAAGGAAGCTTATACAATCATCTCAATTTTCCCCCCTCCAATTATGCTAAAAAGACGAAAGCTAGGAGCAGATAGCTAATTATTCAGAATATCACACAATATCAGTGCTCTCCAGCAGAACTTTTGTAACGAAGGAAACGTTTCGTCTTTGTGGTCCAATCACAAGCCTCTGGTTACATGTGGCTCTTTAGCACTTGAAATGGAACTGGAGCGAGTGAAGAACTGAATCCTTAAAATATATAGCTTTAATTAATTTGAATTTAACAAGTCACGTGACCTTACTGGCTACCATATGGAACAGTGCATGTCTTTTCTAATTTAGTCTGACTTCAGAAGAGTATATATATATATATCTTCACTGTTACTACTTAGCTACAATTTTTATTATTTATTATTAAAAGAATTTTGTATTTTCAGAAAAGTTAAGTGATAATAGTGACCGTTACTGTCAAATTTGGTCTACCGTAGAAAATCTATTTGCAAAATATAAAAAAAGAAATGAAGACATATTATAATATTTCTCCATAGTAGTAATACTAAAGTATAGTGTATATTTAAAGTAAAAACAAAAAATTAAAATACTGTAACTATAAAAAACCAAAAGGAATAGAAGCCTATTTACATTATACATTCATACATTAGTATTTCTTATACTAAATCTAAAAACTTGAGATTGAGTTTAAATTTTTTAAGATAAAAACATAGTTAATAATCTTTTATTTATATAGGTAGAACAACTTACAGATAATAGCATTTTGCATCCCAACTTTACAAAACTTCTGAACCCTTATTCAATGTAAAATTTTTGAAGACATAGAAAAGTAGAAGAAAAGCTCTACATTCTCATGAACCAAAGAGAGCTGCTATTATGATCACATGTATTTTCTTCATCACTTTAACTAACTTGGTGATATTTCCCTATGTACTTGTGCAATAACAGTAAAACGTCTTCACATACATTTTAAATGACTGCATAATATTCCATTAAGTGCCTATACAACATTTACTAAAACATTTCCACTTTAGGATATGTAGGTTTTTCTGAAATTTGTTAAAAATAAATCTCAGACAAACATCAATTTGTTGAATTCTGATTTGTTATCATAAACAATATCATTCTTGTCTAAGAGAAAATGTATCATGGCTATATTCTGGAAGAACTCTCCTTAGAATATACTACAGTTACAAATTTTAAACAGCTGGAAATTGAATTGGATAATCTTCACAAAACTTTGGGTAACTAGAAATTAGGGTTGATTTATTGCCAATATACCAAAACAAATTTGCCTTGCTTTTGATCTGTAAATTTAGCTGAAATTATATCAAAACAAGAAATATATATAGTTTCTTACTTACTGTCAGTGGCAATTTACTTCTATCAAAACTATTTTTTCACTGCATATATGTAGGAAGGTCATGTGCTCATCCCTTGATATTCCTTGATGATAAATGTTCCTTGTCAACAACCAAAGTATAGAAAAGAATCTGCACTGACTTTTTGGTCTTGCATCAGAAGAGGAGGGGAGAAATCGATCCATATGGCCCTATATGCTCTGTAATAATTAACCCACAACTCTCCACTTGTTTTAGGCTTTAAATCTAACCTTCATATCAAGAAACAACTGCTTTGGAGATAATGAAACTCTCTCCAATTTAGAAAGACAATAAACTTATCGTTTCTCAGATTTAGGGTTTCGAATAAATGAAAAAAGAAGGTGAACATGTCCATTATTTGCCCTGTTCTGAAAGGCTTTTAAAAAGCTCACAGTTAAGGAAAATACAGTTCATAATTACAAAATAATAACAAGTGAAAAAAAATGTTTTAAAGATGAACCACACAAATATTTTGAAGAAAAAAATACTATGCCACATTAATCAGACTTGGAAAATGAAACAAATGATAAACAAGACCACTATATTGTTATAAATGTTTATCAGATATTGATTTCTAATATTAAATTCATACCAGCGGAGCTAGATATTCTTTATTAGCACCTTTCTTCTACTTAATAATAGGCAAACTGCTGTATATTTTGTTCTACTACAATTTTTGATAGTTTAAAAAGGTGTCGAAATTCAGCTTAAAGACTAAAACAAAAGCTTAAACGTTGTGCTTTCTGTTTTGTGAATTGCAGACACTGCTTTACTGATACAACACCCAAGATTCTAAGCTGACATCAAAGAAAAAAAAATCATCTGAAATGACAGCAGCAGCTGCAGCATCCGCCTCTAAATTAGGCTGTGTTTCAAAGTCTGGACTCAACTGCTAAGCAGTATAAAGACCCAGGAGGAAGGCTTCCCAGAAAAGAGAGAGCCTTCCAATCCTAACACATCAAAGTAACACATGCCAGGAACAGCAATAAAGGCATGTGGCCCACATTCACGTGCAGCCTAATTGTGCCGGGCTCAGGAAACCAAGACAAACCTTCAGCTGATTCCTGGTTTAAGAGAGGATTCGAGGTTTTTTTTCTTTTTTCTATGCAGAAAGCTGACACAAATTGGTTGCAGATTATAGAGTCTGACTTTGCGATGAATCATTCTATAATTTCAAAACATGGCCATTTTGGTGTCATACGGTACCTTCCAAACACTGACTTCTTAATGTAGTAGAATATAAACTAACCATTAGGTACAATTAACACTTTAAAAATAAGCTTCATAAATGAAGAAAACCTTAATTTGAACATTCAAGGATAGATGCTTTGAGGAAAGGCTTTTTCATTTGTGTTGCATATAAATTACCAATTCTGAGGGCATTTAATTTCTAAAGCACAAGCTATTTAACAAGAACTCAGAATACTAATGGAGGGCAGAAACAGTTATATGTTTTTAAAGTAATTTTTAGTAGAAATGCCTTCTGTCAGGAGGTTTTCATTAAGCGAGTGTTACTATATATAGAGAGACAATGTAATATATTTAGTAGCACATTTTGCAATTAGATACACATAACAACACACAATAAGACAAGTTTAATATATTAAAATTTACCCTTTATGATCTTTAAGGTATTTTGCAGTATAATGTGCTGTTATTCTACAAGATACTCTTCTGTGTGTGTGAAGTGTCAAAGTTAACTTGCACGATTACCTGAGGGGGTTTAATTACAATTAGTGGAAGGTGGATAATGAATCATGTTAAATGCAGTATGTATGTGTTTTCACTGAACATATATACGAAAGAGAAACATCAGAAAAATATTCAGGGGACTAGAAACAGAAGAGAATGAAAAACTATCTGTCCTGAAGTTCTTTATTTTGCGGGGGTGGATTTCCCTGTACCAGGAACCGAACTCACGACCTTGCACTTGCCAGGCAGGTGCTGCGCCGCTGAGCTACATCCCCAGCCCTCTATCCTGAAGTTCTTAGTTTTTGCCCATTAATGTAACAAGTCATGATGACATGGTATTGAGAGTCAGAATCTCTTTGCTGCTCAAATGATGATCATTAAAGAAATTATTCAAGAATATGATATTGTTATATATTATGAGCCAAATCCCAGAACTGGTATAAAGGTAAATTCCACTTGCATTAAATCAGCTTTGAATTTATATATAAACTATATTATAAATTGAGTCACATTATCACTTGGAAAACATAAGCATTGAATAGGGTGCAGGAAGGTGATCATATCATTATCATTTTTCATTATGACTGTATGGGTTGAGAAAATTAAAAAATAATTCCAAACAATACATCCAACAGTCTCTATTACCAGTGTGTGGTGTTTGCAGTGGTCCAAAAGGGAAAATGCTCTTTTGCCTTTAAGAACCGTGGTTATTGTGTCTCCTAGGACATATATAAATTCTTTGATGTCGCAACATTGTCACATTATAAAATGGACTAAGTTACCTCAAGGAATACTTTCTTGTCATGGCCATAAAAT
The DNA here is from genome assembly GCF_000276665.1 of Chinchilla lanigera. Lineage (NCBI taxonomy): Eukaryota > Metazoa > Chordata > Mammalia > Rodentia > Chinchillidae > Chinchilla > Chinchilla lanigera. Next base: position 10,374,768 of record NW_004955474.1, on the reverse strand, counting down.
TGGACTATGAACAAATCAAAAGGAATCATGTTCCAAAAAGTTGGAACAGATTTGTCCTTTTCAAAAATCTCTCTGATGAACATCCACATCAAGGTACACAGGGGCAAAATTAGTGGAACCTGTTACTATAGATTTTTCAAGGATAGTGTGTTGAGAAGAACTCAATGTGAAAAACACTTTGAACTTCCCTGTTTCTCTACTTGGTATTTGCCAGTCCCTATTCTGCATTCTACCTTTCTGAGAGTTGTTGATTTTCTTGCTATCATTGCTGTCCAGTACATGTAACCACCAAACAACCATAACATAACAACTGCACCATGTTATTTCAACGGTATAAACTGTCAGAATTACAAAGAGGAAAGGCAGTATCAAAGAAATGTTCAAAAACTTGCCATCTCATATACTCACGGGTCAGTGTACTGTCTGTTTGCCATGGTAACAGCCTTTTGTCCTCTACAGTAGCCACTCTGCCCTCAAGACGGCTGGTGACTCTGCATTTATGAATTCTTATTTCTCCCTTAAGCAAACTCTTCCAACTAGATCAAGACTCCAGGAGCAACACTGACAACATTTTCAAAATAACTATAGCATTTGTGCATGCTTTATGGTTTACAAAAATTATTTCTCTCACATTATGTTGCTAATTATTACCGCAACCCCTGAGATATATTATGGTGCCTAATTAAAGGTGGGGAAATTGAGTTCAAAGAGACCCAGGATTTAAAGCAGACAGACAGTGAAGTGGCACCTCCTTGACCGCCCATCAACCTGTGCCTTTTACAGTTGCCACATTCAGAGACCCCTTCTGTATCCAGTGAATTTCATGAGTGGGGTAAATAAGAAGCAAGAACTTTTCCAGTGCTTCATAATCATTTTTGACGTTATCTTGAAAATCATTTTTAAAAGTCCTATAAAGACTCATTTGAGATCTTCTGTTAGATTTCTTAAATAAAATTATAATTCTGGATCGCCTTAACAGATTTATAAGGTCATCTTGCTATATCAGTTCTTAAGTATTTCAGAATGTATGTTAATATGGTTGGCATAACGTAAAGTGAGCTAAGGCGTGCTGCAAAGTTAATAAGATGGAAAGCTTTGAAGTTGCCTATTGAAAATCTTTTTATTTCAGCTCATGAAAATATCAATACAGGGTTCTTCTTTTATTATTTCACAGCATAGGCAATACTCTGATTTTATGCATTCTTCCTTGACTTTATTTTTTAATAGTATATATTTGCTATACAGACTGATCGCATTCATAATATGGAATTTATACCTCTACATGATACACCTTGATTCATTCTTCCCCATGCCCCTTCCCACTTTTAACCTCCTCTCCTCCCCTTATTTACAAAAACTTTCTTTCCATGTTCCCCTCCCATTCTCCTTTGTTCCCTTTCCCTTTCCCCTACCTGTCCTTCACTCCCCTCCAATCAGAACATGTTCTTCCTGCTTCCTAATATCCATCATCCACTTTGATCCATATTTAGACTTTTCTCACACAGCAGAAACAATATAATATTTAAACAAATGTTTCTGATTTATTTCAGTTAAAACTATGGTCTCAAAATGCATCCATTTACCTAAAATGTGTCAAGTTCATCCTTCTTTATGGCAAAGTAGTACTTCATCATATACAAAAACCACATTTTCTTTATCATTCATGTTTATGGAAGCACAATTTCTAAGAGCTAAATCTTGGAAACAGTCTAGATACCCATCGACAGATGACTGGGTAGTGCATTCTAAAATTAGGCAATATTATGCTTGAAACATCATTATTTATAAAAAGCTTTTCTAAAACATTCATCATCATGAAGTAAAATCACACCAGCTTTACATACAATGACCCTATTTCCTGGTTTTTGTTTTTTTTTATTGTTAGTACCAGGAATTGAACTCACGACATTACACTTCCCAGATAGGCACTTGTGCCACTGAGCTACACCCCCAGCCCTATGACCTGGTTTTCTTAGGGCAATTCTATTTTTTTTTTCAGTACCAGGAATCGAACTCACGACCTCGTGCTTGGCAGGCAGGTGCTGTGCTGCTGAACTAAATCCCCAGCCCATTCTTCAGGCAATTCTATGCAAACAAATAAACTTCTTGGGTTTCTTCATCAATACTGCAACACACTGGCTTTTCTCTTCACGTGTCCGGCAAAAATGTACAGCATGGTTACCATGGACACACACACTGATGTGTGTGTATGCAGTGTGCACTCATATACAACATACATATGCATGTTGTGAAGGCTTACATATAAAATGTTCCCCAAAAGTCTCAGGTGTTCAGAGTTGGAGTTTTGCAGAGGATTTGATTACAAGATGCAGTACTTATCCATGGAGTTATTCCAGTGGTGATTTCATAGCTGAATGCGCTGTTAGGAGGTGAGACCTGCTTGGAAGAGGTGTTCGGGACCTGAGTGCATGCTTTCCCCGGCTCTTCCCTTCTCGCTCTGCTTCCAGCTGTGGTGAAGCAGACGCCTTTCCTTTGCCATGCCCTTCTACCATGAGTTTTGTGCCTGTGAGTCAGTCAACTATGGACTGTACCCGCTGAAATTTTGAGCCAAAATAAACTCATACTTTCACTTATGACTGTCAGCTATTTTGTCCCAGAAATAGAAAAGTAACTAATACACAGTCAGTCTTCTTTAAGCATTCTTTAGAAATACAAATTTGGTAAGTGCTGTAATGCAAAGTAAAGAGGGCAATAGAAATGAAGAATGACTAGATTAAGACTCTCTCGGCAACAGCATGAAATTCAGAAGGAGTTAGTCAGGTGAAAGTTGGATAAAGAATAATTCATGGGGCAAAATCAATTTGTATGGATTTCTACTCAAAGACGAGCTTTATTTTTGAAGATTTAAAAGCAATACATCACTAAGGGCCTCTGCTGTGGCACCTTCACTTTTAAGTTTTAAGTTAATTCCCCAGGAAGTGAAAAGGAAAGAAAGGCGGGAAGGGCTCAAAGTGTGAGAGAGAGGAAAAGAAGGAAGGAGAAAGTGAAAGGAGAATGAGAGAAAGGGTAAGAAATAGGAAGGGAAGGAGAGAACGTCATAATTTTAAGATAGGGACGAATGTTTTATTGAGAACTATCATAGAAAGTAAAGAGCATTAGGAGAAAGACGATTGTTTGATTAGTAGGGCAGGGAAAACCTGTCTAAGGAAGTGACTGACAACGGAATTATGTTTCCATTTACAAATGTTCCAGCCAAGTGAAGACCTGAGGGAGGACTGCAAGCAGAAGAAAGAGTAAATGGACAGGCCCTGAGGTGAAACGAGCTTGGTGAGTTTAGACAACAAGTAATCAGACACCAGTGTGGTTGAAGCCCACTGAGTGGGCGGAGGAAAAACACCAGCGGAAATTAAGGAGAGTACACTTCTCGCCATGGTACAGAGTTGAGCAGCCTCGACCTGAGGAACTCACGAGCACTAGTAAGCAGGGGAGAGAGAGTCCGCAGGGGTGGCAAACTCATGACAGAACTCTGCACTGAGTTTAAATTTGTGAAGAAATCACTGAAATTGTTAAATAACCGAACAATGCACCCTGGTCCCTTGTTCGGCCAATGAAGGGCTTGTATGAGGACAAAAACGGAAGTGAGGTGAGTGGTCAATCAAAAGGTCATTTGAGGAGCTCAGGTAGACATGATAGTACTGTATACAAAACTTTAATGATGAAGATACAGCAGTGTGAGATTAAAGATTTTATGGTACTTGCAAAATCCAGTGAGAAAAATTTTCTCCTGCTGAAGGATATTTGACGGAAAGATTCCAAAAATGCATTTTTAAACAAAGTACCGTGTTGTGTATAGCATAGGCACCAAAAGCAATTTTAAAAGTGAGCTAAAAATATATACTATATGTATTTCTTTTCTCCTAACTTTACTATTTTCTGTCAGGAATATAGTAAGTTGGTTCACATATTTATTAAAACATTCTCACTAAAAAGATTTTGTCATCAGCCAGGCTGGCCAGTGTTATCCTATAATCTTAACTCTTTTGGAAACTGAGGCAGGAGGATTGCAAGTTGAAGCCCAGCCTGGGAAATTTAGTGACTTCGTATGATCCTGTCTCACAAGAAAGAATAAAAAAGGACTGAGAATGTAACTCAGCCCAAACATCTTGAGTTCAATCTCAAGTACCATAGAACAAACATTAAAAAAAGAAAAAAATGTTATGATTTTGGGGCTGGGGATTTAGCTCAGTGGAACAGTGCCTGCCTGGCAAATGCAAGGTCATGAGTTTGATTCCTGGTACCAGAAAAAACAAAACAAACAAAAAAAAAATGGTTATTTTATCATCATATTATACAATTTATGATCATATTATAGATTCTTAATGTAGGTACTTACAATGAAAAGCTCATATGCACCTCTACATTAACTTTAACATCACCTTAATTAAATAAACTTCTCAATTATTCACATTTTAAATGATACATTCTTCTTTGTGATGTACAATACAAATCAACTATAAATCCTGCTATTATGAAAGGAATGATGTACTCTGACATTATTAATTGTTCTTTATTTATTTTAATGATAAAAGAATGAAAACATATTAACGAACAAATATAAACAAAATAACACAAAAACAATAGAAACAATACAAAATTTCAGATAAGTTGATAGGAATTTAACAATGGTTGTTGTATTACATATTGTTATCTTCAAATTGATTGCTCAATTGAACTAATATAGGCATGTAAGATTGATATGACATGATTGATTATTCTTTAAAACAAAGTTTCTTTGAAGAAATGTGAAGCACAGTTTTTACATCTTTATCAGAATAGTTTCAAATCAAATTCTTTAAGAAGAATAGCAATTTATTCTATCAGTATGTAACTGACATGCCTACTGCATAATATTTTTTTAACCATTCCTACAACCTGAAGAAGTAATAATGAAGAGAAAAACGGGTAAAGTTCCAATTTTCCTATGGAAACCCTCATAGCTTAACCTTTTCCTGTTGATTTCCATGAACATTTCTCTTCTTTTCCCTTTCTTGCTAAGAATAAACATTATAAACCAAAGGCACATTCCATCCATTGAGCAAAGCTCTGAATCTCTAAATGTTTTCAGGATCGTAGTGGTATACTGACCTGTACACTAAGCACAGAAATGTCACCATGGTTAGAAACTTTTTGGAGTATTGAAGGGCAATAGAGGGCATGTATTTGGTCACAGAGTGATATGCACACCTTAGTGTTTTGTCTTAGGTTCTAGAGATCAAAGCCAATGTTAACTTCTACAACTTTAAAAAATTCCCAGAAGTTTAAGTTATAAGCAAGCAACTTTAGAGATTCGAGTCACTTTTAAAAGATAAGTGTTACTTCCAGGTCCTGAGTGCTTCTGGGAAGCTTCCAGAAAATTGTGAGCAAACAAGCCTTGAGTCCTACAAAACTAACATACGGAGAACACACTGAAAAGTAGTGGACATATAATGGGGGCAGTGGCAGATAGAACTACCGTGAACATTTCCCCAAGGACTAAGTCACATAAACACAATGACTAACATTTACATTGGCATTTTCCTCAGCCAATTTGGTTCTCTTCAAATATATTTGGTTATTGATCGATACTTACAGAAATTAAGATAATTTTCTCCCTCTACTCAATTACTGCCATTTCTTCCTTTCCACCTTTTTCTTGATTTTCTCTATCAACAGTTTTCCTTTGGTTTGACTAGTTGATCTCAAAAGGCTTAGTACCTAAAGTATCAACTCTTATTAGAGTAGCACTTGAGTGATGCAATTCTAGAAAAGGCAAATTTCTAAGTGGCTTGACCAAGTTAAGCATCCATTCACAATGTGGCAGTGTCTCCCACATCAACCACTAGGCTAATGGTTTCTTGGCTGGATCACATGACCAGCATGACCCTGGAGTGCTTTTGGTGAATCCTGCAAGCCTATGTGCACACACAACCACCTACTTAATCTTTCAATAAATGAGAGGCATTGTGGAGAAGGACATTCTTTAGTTACTCTTTTGTGTATTGCCTGAGGCCTGACCAAGCCATGATTGTTCTGGAGTTCTGGAGGTTCTGGAAGTTCTGGTACTGGAGGAAGTCTAGCTTAGGCTTTGTAAGTCCCCGAATCAATACTAGATGCTTTGCTGAGATATGGGTGAAGGAAGATAATATGATAGCTTCCTATGATAATTGAGTTGTATTGTCCTTTCTAAAATAGTTAATATTCTCTGATTCCTCTGCCGCCTCCTTGGTGGGTTCTGAATAAAAGGTTACTGAAGATGGTAATCAGGAGTCAGTCAGTCCTAGAGGCTGCTAGCACCTGATCACAGGATTTTTGTTCTCTTGGTTTGACTTTTTCTTACTTTTCTTGTGCATCTGTGGGCACCTAGTTTGGGGGATCTGCTCACCCTGGACAGAGTCGCCCTGATACAATGTGTTCTTGTCGAGCTGCACAAGTGTTGGTGAGTTTTGGAGAGGATCTGTTGTAGCTGGACTCTTTTGTCATTACGTTACAAAGTAAGAATTTAATACATACCCTGAGTCTGTTCAGGAAAGCAATATATTTGAGTTGCCCTAAGCAGCAAGTTTAATTAACTTCCTGTAGCAGCATTCTAGTTGCTCACAAATTTCACAATAATCATTAGGGCAACTTGTATAAGAATGAAACTTACTTTTCCACCAAAGAATTGGCAACAGTTGCTTACTTTTCTCTCATGTACCTTGCTAGTTTTCCTGAAAGATTTTTAAGAGCTTGAATTAATATTGAATTTAATTAGATGCTCTGATAAAGGGTTGGATTTGGTTTTGTTTTTTTAAATAAAACATATCTGGTGTGAAGAAAGCAAACAAATTGCAGGGGTCCTTCCTAGCTGTTACTTCTGAACCTATTTGCTGTTCAGTTACTCCCAAAGCAGACAGTTGTACTTCTGAAAAAATTCACAGTGCTATAATGTGTCAATTTAATTCAGATAATGTATTAATAAAAGTTACATGTTAAGGACCATTTATAAGCTAGGCATTAAAAAGTGTACTATACACTCATAATATCATGAATTCCACAATGTTTGCATGGTGTTGAGTATTGGAGACAAGATTGAAATGGAGAAATTCTGAGTCAGGATGCAAAATTTGGGAAATGTCCAAGAAGGATAAATTGATAATTTGGTTAACATTTTCTTTATGATTCTATAAAAATTAATCATTATGATTAGTAAGTAGTACATTCCTAGACATGAAGTAATCAAAGTACAACTTGGGTTTATGGTCCATCATCATTATAAAATTATTGTAAGTGTTAAATTACTATTCTTTAAGGAGGGAGTGAGGACTCTTTATAGTCACATTTAGGTAACAGATTATCTCCCTTATTTTCATGATTACAAAGATCCTTAGAGACTCTCATTGTCTCAGTCACTTCCCTCATGGCTGGAACAAAGCACATGACACCCATAATTTAGAGTGGTTCATAGGTCAGTCCATAGTGGGCTGGCTCCAAGACAGGAGAGTTTGGCAGAGGGTTGTGGGGGTGGGGTTTGAGACTTTCTGATGTATTCATGGTTCAATGTTGGAATTATGAATGTGAGTGCTATACCTGCCCTGGGGAGGATAGTTTGCATACAAGGTAAGGGAGGGAAAGAAACTGCTTGCCACCACTCCTCCCTTTTGCTCTTACCGTTTTTGCTGTTTTCTGCTGCCATGAACTGTTGAACTCTGCCATGTGCTACTCTGTCTTGGAGTCAGCTGAGTATGGACTAAAACCCCCACCAACTGTGAGCTAAATAAATCTTTCCTTCCTTAATGTTGGGTGTTGGGTATTTTGTCTCAACAATGAGGGAAAAGTAACCAAGACAGAATTTGGTACCAGGAGTGGGGTTGTTGCTGTGACTATAGCTAACTATGTGGTTCAGGAGCCTTTGGAAATGATTTGTGGGAAGTGTTTGGAAAGGTTTGGAGACGTTGTCTGAAAGAATAGAGCTGGAACATCTTCAGCTATTCTATATGGGAGACTCTGGTCAGAGCTCAGAAGACCAAAAGACTGATAGAAACCCTGCCAGTAAAGACCTGGCTCAGGAGGTTTCTGCTGGGAAGAAGGACTGCATTGGGTGCTAGACTCCTGGTGATGTATGTTATGGCTTGGTAGAAAGTTTGACTGCATTTTGCTTGTGTCCAGAGACTTTGCCTGAGCTTGACATTAAGGGTAGTGAACTAATTAATGTGGCCAAAGAAATCTCAAGGCACTCAAATGTTGAGGCGGTGGCATGCCTATTGTTGGGGGCTTTTAGCCAAATTTATGTTGAGAATCAAGAGCAAAAATCCCAGCAAGATGATTTAAAAGTCTTGTAAGTTTGGTCAGAAAGGAAGCTCCAGCAAAACTGTGGACTGCAAAGATAGAGCTGAGGAGACTTTGCTTTGAGACGAAAGTCATAGAGTGCCGTGTTCCAGAATGGCAGCAGCATAGAGAATTTGTTCCTCAGAATTGGATTAAGAGTGCCCAGCTATCCAGGCACTCAACCCTTATGGCCAAGAGACAGGAAGGCCTGCCTACTGCTGTAGGTGGCAGTAGACCTTGGCATCATCCACATGGCGCTGGTTTTAGGTGCACACAGAATGCAAGAGATCTGCAGTTAAAGAGGCTTCCACCTAGAATTCCAAAGAAGGCCGGGGAGGCCGGGCAGTGTATGAAGCTGTGAGTGTGAAGCAAAAAATGCAGTGGCGACCTCAGAAGGTTGGAAAAGCCAGGAACATGGATTATCTAAGGAAAGCTGCGAGGAGGGAGTAAAGCAGGCCTAAGACAGAAGCCAAGGGAGCTACAACCACCAGAAGTGCCACAGGGGTAGAGCCATATAAGGCCTTTGGAGCTCACAGTTTATCACAGATTGCTTCCAATATTCCACATGGAACTACAGGCCATGTTAGCCCTGCTGGATTTGGGACTTGCTTTGGTCCCAATGCTTTGTGTCCCACGTTTGTACCTTCTGGAATGAACATGCTTATTTTGTGCCATTGAATGTTGGAAGTGTTTAACTTTTCATTTTTACAGGGGCTTGCAACTAAGAGTTTGCCCTTTATCTTGGAGGAGACTTGGGACTTGGACTTTTCAGCAATGCTGCAACTGTTAGGACTTTGGCAACTCTTAGAGATGGACTAAAATGTCTTTTGCATAAAGGGATGTACATGAATCTTTGGGGGCCCAGGGACAGAATGTTATGGTTTGTATATGAATGTCCCCCCAAAGCCTCATGCAATCATGGGGTGGACTTCTAGAGTTTATGATTGATTCATGGTCCAGTGTTGGAATTATGGATGTGAGTGCTACACCTGCCCTGGGGCAGGTAGTTTGCATGCAATGTAAGGGAGGGAAAGAGGCTACTTGCCACCACTCCCCCTTTGTGCTCTTGTTGCTTTTGCTGTTTTCCACCTCCATGAACTGTTACCCTCTACCATGTGCCACTCTGCCTTGGAGCCAGCTGAGTATGGACCCTAACTTCCACCAACTGTAAGCTAAGTAAACCTTTCATTCCTTAATGTTGGGCCTTGGGTATTTTGTCTCAGCAACAAGAAAAAGTAACCAAGTCTTAGAAAAATAAAATCAAATGAGGAATATAAACTCTTCCAGGCCATGCCCAGTTACCCACCCACTTCTAACAGCAAGTTATCTGTAAACCCTCATAATCGTATCACCTTCTGAAAGCTCCACCTTGGAGCATAGGAGGCTCTTGGGTGCACCTACATATGATGTACACTAGCATCAGTGGAGGTGTCTTATTCCTAAATTCTCTTGCTGGGATGCTTTTAGCCTCTGGGTGGTGCTTGTAACTCTTTTCTAAAATCCCTAGGAATCCAACATTTCTTTCCAGCTTCTTGCTGCTGAGGTCCCTTCTTTCCTCTATTTTCCTCTTAAATGGAACACAGGAGAGCTCTATGCCTGTCCCTTCTCTCAGATCTTCACATCTGGTCTTCAGAAAACACACTTTATTTTCCCTGACAGCTCTGGAAGTACAAGTGGAGCACAAGACAGTCATCTTCACCCTCACAGCTTGTTTTAAACTCTCAGTCTCAAATCATTAATCAGTCTACTGGGTCTCCTAATGGCAAGGGACGTATTTCAAGATCCCCTAGGTAGGTCCATGGCATCACTCCTCTCCTGGAAATGAAGGATGCAAACCTCCTACTGAAAAAACTTGGAAAGGGAAAGGATTCATAGGAAAACAGCAGACATGTCTAGATAATTCTGTTTAATACATTCCAACTCTTCTCTGTCCTTGATATCTTCAAATGGTTTAAACTAACCAAAGAAGTTCTGACTCATGGAATCCATTTTTTACCTTCATACCTGATACGTTCTGTAAGACACACAATTTTTATAAACTAAGTTAATAAAAGTCCCAGTTTCACACCCTGGTCTATTTAATCAGCATCTACTATGTTGTTGACACAATGCTCCATATTCTAGATATAATGTATGAACTACCCACTATCTTTTGTTCCAGTTATTATTTATTTCTACATTATAGATGGATAAAACTGACCATGCATCTTCACTGAATCATCACTTACCAGTCACATGCTATATGGTATGAACCCTGTTTTATTAGACATATGAATAGGGCATAGACCTGCCATATAAAGAAACTATGCACTAGTGAAAACTTTGATTAGGTCAACAATAATTAAAATTCCAAGGGACAAATGTAAGATGAGGTAGCACATCATTTTGGAGTCTGTAGGAAGTATCCAGCCCCTACTAGTATCCAGGAAAAAGTACTTGAGAGGATGAGATAATATTCAGAGAAGCTTTTCTGAAGAAATTACTTTCTCTAGAATTCATATAAAATGCACAACTGGAAAACAAGAAAGCAAACAGCCAAAGCAGAATATAGCAAACACTGACACTAAAAACTTTCCCCTTTCTTCATCCTTCTTTTTTTTTTTTCATATTGCCCATATTAAAAGTATTTTAATTTTTATTTGTTTTTTAATTCTCAAATTCTAAGTTGTACTATCAAATTAACCCCTTGTTAGGGTGAACAACAACTTCCTTTTTTGTTACAGAGGCAAAGATTCTGCTGGAATAATAATTTTCAAATAAAATCATACAACAATGGTATGTAAAGTAGTATAACAACTTTAAATAAAATAATACAATACAATGATAGAATAATATTTTTAAGCAAACTTCAGTAAACAAAGAATTTTTACAGGAGCTATGACCATAAACTATGGTGAATGCTTAAATTTTTTAAAAAGTTTTACTACAATAGGAGACACATTGTCATTAAACCTGCCATAAAATATTTCCCCTCCCTTTAAGCTCACTAATCCCATTGTTCTTTGCCACTTTCTGAAGCAGTTCTGGAAGTCCACTTTCATGTGTGTCTTTCGTTAGGTTGTACTTTCTGCCTTGGTCTTCTGAACTGATTCAAAATATTTACCTTTCATGGCCATTTTGATTTTGGGGAAAACCAGAAGTCACAAGGTTCCAGGTCCACTGGATAAGTTATATGAAGATGTACTGTGATGCTCTTATGAACCTGGCTTTCCACTGCATGACACTGCACAGTGCATTCACTGTATACTTATCACACCTCATAAATACACTAGCAGAAGAAGAATTCCAGAACTGCTTCAGAAAACGGCAAGAATGATGGGGTAAGAGTGTTCAAAGCAAGTGGGAGCATTTTGCGAGGAATAAATAACAATGTATATTTTATAGTAACCAATATTTTATTTAATTACTGACCAGACATTTCAATTATACCCGCCAAGTCTATATACTGTCCACCATTGAGGAAAGTATAGGTTAGGGCTAGCACTCTATATTTTAAAAAATATACAAATAATTCAAACATATTGTTAGGTTGAGAATGGCTTCTTTTTAATTTTTGGGTATTTTTCCAGAAGAATTAAAAATGTCATACCACAGCAATATATGTGCACTTATGTTTATAGGAGCACAATTTGTCATAGCTAAATCTTGGAAAAAACCCAAATGCCCATCCACCGAGGGATGGATAAAAAAAGATGTGCTATTTCTGTACAATGGAGTATTACTCAGGTATTAAAAAGATTAACTCAAGGCTTTTATAGGTAAATGGATGCAACTAGAGACCATACTTATAAGTGAAATAAATTGGACCCACATGTGTAAACATCATATTGTCTCTCTGGTGTAAGAACATGAAAGAGTCAATAAAACCCAAAATGTACAATAGATAATAAGAAAGGGAAAGAAATTTCTCAAAGGAAGGAAAAACTGGGATGAGGGAAAGAAGAAAAAGAAAGTATTAAGGCATTATATATATTTATGCATGTATATATATGGCTTGGTGGCATAACTGTATTGCTGGTGTCTGATGGTTTGTTGAGGGGAACGGTTAAAGATTAAAGTTTTTTTATGTATATTCTGACCAATTTTGCATGCTTATATCTGGTAATCTAAGCAACTTATGTGATGAAAACAGTTTGCAGTATAACAACCATTGGTGAATTCTACAGTCCTGTCTAGTGAAACTATGTATTGCCTCTAATGTTCTTTTATTTGTTTTGGTTTGTTTTTGTTTTCTTCTGGTACCAGGAATCGAACTCACGATTCCTGAGCTAAGTCCCCAGCCACTGAGCTAAATCCCCAGCCCCTCTAATGTTCTTTTAAATTATTATTTTCTTCATCCTTCTTGAGAGAACTCTAGTTTTACTTGAACATCCACCCCTCACATATTCAGCTATGTGCTTACAAAACGTAAGCCCATCCCCAGGTCCAAGAAGGGTCACTAAGGAGAGTTTCTTGACCATGACTACTGACATTCAATATGGGATAATTCTCTGCTTTAGTGGACAGTGAGGGGCGATGCAGTAGGTTGCTGTCTAAATTATAAAATGCTTAGCAGCATCCTTGGGCTCTAGCCACTAGATGACATTGCCACATGATGCATTCTTTATCCCTCAACTTGTAACAGCCAAAATTAACTCTGCATGTTGTTCAGTGTCTGCTTGGAGGTGACAGATCCTAACAGATCTAAGCATCATCCTAATGGATCTATAATGAAATACGTGATCAACTTCTGGCCCTTTTTTTTTGTTTTATACATCTTTGTATATTGAAATTACATATGAGCTGTTACAGACATCTTGCTTTAGCCTAAAATAAAGTAGTAACCAAAGATAATAACAGCAAGAGTCCTTGATTTTCTTATGAAGTGGATTCATTATTGTGGGGACCTGTCCTGAATTCCTTGATATATGAAATAATATGTTTATTATCAAAAATAGTTTGCAGTAAGGTTGTTACAGATTTCAGACTAGAGATATTTAACTAGTATAGCAGAAGGCAGGTATGTGCACTGTCCTGAAGTTACAGGATACACCTTAGAATTATGGATAGAGTACAAAAATTGAAGAGGTGTCATAAGGAAAGATATAATGCTGTATGTACCTAGTGGTTCACACTTTTATTCCCAGCACTTGGGAGACTGAGGCAGGAGGACTGCTGGGAGTCTGAGACCAGCTCGTGATATATAGTGACTTCAAGACCAGCCTAGACCATATGGTGAGACCCAGTCTCAAAAAACAGATGTAAGATATCACAATAATAAGATGTGAAAATATTATTTGTAGAAACTGAGGGTGTGGTTCAGTGGTAGAGCACTCGCCTAGTGCATTTAAGTTCAGAACCTAGTACTAAAATAAACAATAGAAGAAAAGGTAAGTAATAATTCAGAGACAGTGAGGGATTAGGCAGGATTAGAATTAAGATGTTACTTTTTGAATTTTGTTTTTTTAAGACAGAGTTTCATTGTGTAGTTCAGACTGGCCTTGAACTCACTATATAGCCCAGCCTTGCCTTGAACTTTCAGCAATCCTCCTGCCTCAGCCTCCCCAGTGCTGTGATTACAGGTATGTGCCACCATGCCTGGTCCCAACATTAGGTTTTTAAATGCAGGTTGGGTATTGGATGTAAGATTTGGCAAGCTAGACTAAAGCCCAAGAGTAGTATTTGGAGGAATTTGTAATGAACAGAGGAAGCTGTGTGAGGTATCTTTGCCCTCACTTTCCCAAACTAGCTTGCACTTTAGTTTGTCTCCACGACATTCAGAGCCAATAGACCAACTGTCCACTTTCTCCTCTTTGGGCAACCTTCCTTGTGTCTGGTTATTCATCTGAGTGGCATATCTCATCCACAGTTACTTATAACAACTCTACAGTGAAAACCAACTAGAGCACTACCATTTTCACAATTTTAAATAAAACAGACATCTACATGTAGAAATCTGATTACATATACTACATTTTTGTTAGTCACACATCATTGTTGAACACATAAATTATTTCCATAACAACTCTACAGTGAAAACCAACTAGAGCACTACCATTTTCACAATTTTAAATAAAACAGACATCTACATGTAGAAATCTGATTACATATACTACATTTTTGTTAGTCACACATCATTGTTGAACACAAATTATTTCCATATTTGGGGTATTGTGACTAATGTTGCAATAAACATATATGTGCAAATATCTCTTCAATTTCTTTAACTACCTTTATGTACACCCAGGGATGAGATTGCTTAGTCTATGGTAATTCTATTTTTATCACTTTGGGGAAGGTCCAGACTGTTTGCCATAAGTACTCCACTAATTGACATTTCCACTAGCAGTGTGCAAGAAATTCCTTTTCTCTATGTCCTTGACAATGCTTATCGTTCAAGTTTTTTATAATAGTCATCTCCTTATGAGATATCTCCTTATGAGATAATTTGTATTTTGTTGATGATTAGAAGTGTTAAGCATTTTTTCATGTACCTGTTAACTATTTGAATATCTACTTTTGAAAATTGTCAATTCAGATATGTTGTCTATTTTTTCATAGTTATTTGTTTTTCTATTAATGAAATATTGAATTCCTTACATATATTGAGTATTGGTCTCTCATCAGAAATGTTGGAGTTGAAAATAGTTTCTTTTAATATACATGTTATCTTTTCACTTTGTTGATTGTTTTATTTCTTGTGTAGAAGCTTTTTAGGTGAATATAATCCCATTTGTATAATTTAGTTTTGTTATGGTGTGTGTAGTTTTCATTGTGCAGATCTTTCACCTACTCCAAATTCATCCCTGTTATTTCAGTTTGGATATATTGCACAAGTAATAATTTTCTTGATTTCTTTTTAATTATAATTATTAACACATACTAATTGTATAAATTAAAGGGATCCACTGTACTAGTTCTATATATCAAAAAAAATCATTGCACAGACAAATGCCTTGGTGCTTCCTCCTAAGTTTTCTCTAGTAGTTTTACAGTTTTATATTTTATGTTTACATCTTTAGTCTACACTGAGTTGGTTTTGCACATGATGTGACATAGGGACTGATGTCATTCTTCTGCATGTTACTATCCATCTCTCTCAACGTAGTTTATTGAGAAGAATGTTTATTCTTCATGATAAATCGCTGGTATATTTGCAAAAGATCAATTGAACATAATCACATGAATAGATTTCTGGAGTCTTTATTCTGTTCTAATGATCTGTGTTGTTTTCTTCCAGTGCCATGTTGTTTTGGTTACTATATCTTTGTATTATATTCTGAAAGGTAGTGTGAGGTCTCAAACTTTGCTCTGTTTTTCCAAGATTGCTTTGGTATTTGGGGATCTTCCTTGTTCCATATAAGTTTTAGGATTACTTTTTCTATTCCAGTGGGAGAAAGATATCATGGAATTTAACACCAATTCCACTGAATTTCTATATTATATGGTATGGACATCTGAACAACATTAGCTTTTATTATCCATTAACATAAAATATCTCTATTAGCGTTTCAATTACTTTTACTCAGTTATAGTTTTCAGTGTGCAGATCTTTCATCTCCTTCAAATTTATTCCTATTATCTCCCTTTTCACTATATTGCAAATGGACTAGTTTCCTTTATTTCTTCTTAATTATAATTCCTAATGAGTATTAATTGTATAAATTAACAGGATTTACCGTACCATTTCTGTACATGAATATATCATCATTGATCATGTCTATTCATCCAACACCATGAATCATTATTGTCAACTTGAATGCATTTGGAAGTGCCTAGATTATTAGTAAAACATATTTCTTAATGTGCCTGTAGGGTATTTCCAGAGATGAATAGCATGTAGGCCAGCATACTAAGAAGAGACTAACCTGAATTGTGGGTAGCATCATCCAACAGGTTTGCATCATAATGGAATGAAAGGGGAAAAAGAAAGAAGATGTTAGACTGTGTTTGACAGGCTATGTTGTGCTGCAGTGGGCCATTTATTTCTTACTGTCATTGCCTATGAACATTAGAGTCCAGTT
This sequence comes from Chinchilla lanigera, assembly GCF_000276665.1. Classification (NCBI taxonomy): domain Eukaryota; kingdom Metazoa; phylum Chordata; class Mammalia; order Rodentia; family Chinchillidae; genus Chinchilla; species Chinchilla lanigera. The sequence goes on along the minus strand of NW_004955474.1, from coordinate 10,358,461 downwards.
TCTTTAGCCTCTCAACCCAGGCTCATACTGATGACTCTCCACAGACGTAAGCCAGGGAACTACCAGGCCTTCAGCTTCAGAGTTATGCCATATCCTTGATCCTTTTTGTTCTGTACTTTTCAGTTCCTTAGGCTGAGTAACTACTGGATCCTCTAGCTCTCTTCCATGCAGATGCTTATTGTGGACTGTCTCACCTCTGGTCCTAAAAGCCTATAAAAT
>NW_004955474.1:10342636-10358142 GCF_000276665.1 Chinchilla lanigera | reverse complement strand
TATATAATATGTGTGTATATATATATACACACACATTCCACAAAAAATTTATTCTGACTGCATGGAAAGAAAAACTTGCATACATATTTTAATACTGAATTTATTGAGATATCATGAGATTAATACAAGTTACCTTTGGCTACTACAATTACAAGAGGTGCTCAAAGTAGTGGCTGTTAGCCTCTAGCTGCTTGGGTAACCTGAGTCATTGAGATTGCTGCATGTGCATTTATGGAATTAAAATGTGTACACTGTACAATTTACAAAATTCATGTATAATTCAGTAGATTTTAACACATTGGCAGAGTTGTACATCCAAATTTTCTTTGCTGGCTTTTCTTATTTCTAATTGGGGTGAAAAATATTTGGGTGTAATTTTGATTTTCTTTTTCCTGAAGGCTAATGACATTCAACTTTTTTCATATATTTAGTACACACTTGTAGTTTTTAGGTTATTTGCTCATTTTTCAACTGGATTACTTGATTTTTGTTAAGTATTTTGAGTTCTTTATTTATTCTAACCACTAACCCTCTGTCAGAAAAATAACTAGAGACTATTTTTGCCCATGCTGTAGGTTGTATCTGTTGACCACTTCTTTTGCTTGCTAAAGCTTTTTGAATTTGATTAATGCCATTTTGAGGGATCTCACTTGTCTTACTTTTGTTTGCTTGGAGTCCTATACAGAAACTTATTGCCCATACCAATATATTAAAGTATTTCTTACTTTTTACTTGAGTAGTTTCAGTTTTCACATTTAGGTATTTGAAACATTTGATTTTTTGCACAGAGTTGAAAAAGAGATCAAGCTCTAATTATTTGCATGAAGACAGTCATGTTTTTCATTTGTCAAAAAGCTGTCTTTTTATCCAGTGCATATTTTAGCACTTTGTTGAGACTCGCTTGGTTATAGATGTGCTCTCTGTTCTTGTCTGTTGGCCTAGGTATCAGTTCTGAAGGCAATATCCTCTGGACTTTGTTACTATAGCCCTGTAATATGTCTTAAAATCAGTACTGTGACACTTCCAACATTGGATTGCTTTGGTTATTGGGGTCTTTTGTACTTCCATACACATTTTAGGATTTTTATTCTAGTTCTGTGAACTGTCATTTTATTTTTTATGGGGATTGCATTGACTCTGTTGGTCACTTTAATCAACGTGGATATTTAATAATATTAATTCTTCCAATAAGTGAACATAGAGAGTTTTCAGTATTTTGTATACTTTATTTCTTTAGAGCTTTGAATATTAATCATAAAACCCATTTACTTCCTGAGTTAAAATAATTCCTGGGTAGTTTATGTTTCTGTGGTAATTATACATATAAGACCTTTCATGATTTCTTTCACAGGAATTTTTTTATTCATATAATGTTACCTTGGTTCACAAACTTAAGTTTTTGTACTATTCTGGTCACAAACTGAATTAGACAAACTGTGAAAGAATTAAGTTCATGAACCGAGCGACAACTGTATGATGAAAATGTGGTGATTTTGTTTGCTGATTTTATTTCCTATTACTTGAATGAATTTATCAATTCTAATAGTCTTTTGCTGGACTGTTTCTGTTTTTCTTTGTATAGTAACATATCAACTACACATAGGCTTTATTTGACTTCATTTCCTATCCTTTCTATTTCCTATCTTTTTCTTACTTCCTATCTTTTCTTTTTCTGTCTTGCTTAACAACTCATTAAACTTTCTAGTACTATATTGAGCAAAAATACTAAAAGTGGACACCCTTGTCCTATTAATGATCTTAGTAGAATTGTTTTCAGTTCTCCTCCACTCAGTTTTGCATTGGCTGTGTAGTCACCATATACACCTTACATCACGTTGTAGTATGGCCTTTCTACAAGATATGATCAAATTATAGGGTGAAAATTTAAAAGTCATTTCTCACCATAGAACATACATTGCCATCAATTCCCTTTAAAATACTCTTCTTCACTGTCTTGGTTACTTTTCTCTAGTTGCTGAGACGAAATACCTGACATCAATATAAAGGAAGGAAAGGTTTATTTAGCTTAGTTTGTGGAGGTTTCAGTCCATACTTGGCTAGCTCCAAGGCAGAGTGGCACATGGCAGAGGGCAACCTGCCATGTTCATGGTGGCAGAACACAGCAAAAGTAACAAGAGCAACAGGGAGGATCAGGGGCAGGCAGCCTCTTTTCCTCCCTTACATTGTATGCAAACTACTCTCCTCAGGCAGGTGTAGCACTCACATCCATAATTCCACAACTGGACCATGAATCAATCATAAACTCTAGAAGGCCACCCCATGACTGCATGTGGCTTTGGAGGGACATGTCAATACAGGTTTTTTATATCCTCTTGGTTCTATTTGGGCAAATCGTATATGTCCAGAATTTATAAATATCTTCTAGATTTTCAGATTTGATAGCACATACTTTTCAACACAATCCTTAATCATACCTTGAATTTCTGTAGTATCAGTTGCAACACCTCCTTCCACTACTGACTCCTGCCTTCTTCTAGCAGGACTTACACTTTCACATGCTATTACCACTATGGCAGCTCTGCTTCTTCTACTTCTTGGTGTAGGACTGCTTTCAGAATATTTTGTAAGGCTAGTCTCATGGTCAGGAATTCCTTTAGTTTTTTTTTTTTTTTTTTATTGTCCAGCAGATCTTCATTTCCCCTTCTCCTGAAAGGTCTTTATTTCTCTTTTGATTGTGAAAGATAACCTTGTTCATCATAGTAATCTTGGCAGATAGCTATTTCCTTTCTGTAATCAAAATACATAATTTCATGAATTCCTGGCCTGTAAACTTTCTGCTATGACTGTCCTATTTGAGGGGCTTAGTCTTAAATGTGACTTGCTGCTTTCCTCTTGCAGATTTTTAAATTCCTTCTTTGTTCTGCTTTTTGAAAGTTTGCTGTGGTGAGGATCATTTCTGATCATGACTGTTTAGGGTTCCACAGGCCTCCTCTACTTGGATTTTAATGCATGTATCAAGATTGAGGAAGTTCTCTGTAATTATTTCATCGAATAATTATTCTGTGCTCTTTAGTTTTATCACTTTACCCTTGACTCTGACAAAGAGATGACTATTTAATTTTTTAAATGCCCCAAATGTCTTAATGTTGTCTTCATTGTTTTTTCTTTAGTTGCTTTATTTCTATCTAATTGTGTTATTTCAAAGAATTTATCCTCAAGCTCTGATATTCTTTCTTCTGCTTGATCAGCTCTATTGTAGAGGCTTCCACTGTTTTCTGAATGATGTATAGGACTCTTATTTCTCACTTCTGGTCAGTTCTTTCTCAAATTCTCTCCAATGAATTTTTAATTCACATCCTGACTGTCTTCCTATTTGTATTACATTATTCATCACTGTCTTAATTACTTTCTCATTCTGGGACAAAAAACTCAACACCTATAATTTAAAGCGGGAAAAGTTTTACTTTACCTGACAGTTTCAGTCCATAGTTAGCTGACCCCAAGGCAGAGGAGCACAGTAGTGGAGAAACAACTCATGGCAAACCAGGCAAGAAGCAGCAACCCTTTGTTCTTTCCCTTTTTTTCCTATCCTGGCTACAAGTCTTTTGGTTGGTGCGACACATAGGATGGGTACTCTACTTCCATTGCTTTTAGACCTGTAGTGAGGCAGAAACACCCTGGCAGAGGAGCACGGTGCAGGAAAGCTGTTGTGACATGAAGCCAGAAAGCAGAGTGAGTGAGAGAGCATGTGTTGTTGAGCCTCCTCCTGTTTTTGGTCCATCAGGGCTCCCATTCTATTGGATTTTGTACTACACACACGTGGTTGTCTCTTCTTTCAGTGTGCTCTGCCATATGCCAGTTTTTTCTGAAAACATTCTCAATGACACACCCAGAGATGTGCAGTACTAATTTCCTGTGCATTTCTCAAGAAAATCAAGTTAACAATCAAGATGAACCATCATAAGTAGAGACACTCCAGCATTTCAGAGAAGTGTGGTGTAGCTATTACAGTGTACACCCTGTATGGTTACTTAAAGGGTCAGGGGACTTATTTTGGTATAAAATAGGAAAAATTGTGTCACCTTTGCTGCTGGTATTGACATCCTTACTTTTGAGCAGGACCCCAGAACCCTCTAAATATGAGTGCCAAGTGACATGTGACCCTTGACTGTGCCACCTGCTGATTCAGTGCACTTATGCTAGTCAATTTTCCATCACTGGAAATTAACTTAAAGTAAGATTCATTTTGGCTTGCAGTTTCAGAGGACTGAGCCCATGGTTGGCGGTTTCTTTTGCTTTTATGCCTATTGAGACCACTAATCATGACATGTCAATTTGACTTGATTGAGAAATGCCTAGAAGACGAGTACAGCATACTTCTGGGTGTGCCTGTGGGGGGTTTTCAGAGATGATTGCACGTAGGCCAGCAAACTAAGGGGGGAGAACACTTAACTGTGGGTGGCTTCTTCTAATGCGCTTACAGCTGGGCAGAATACAGTAAGGGGGAAAGAAAAGATGAAGTTTCCTGCATTCTTTGAGGTTCTGTTTGGCTTGAGTGCACACAGCTTTCACTGTCATCACCTGTGGACATCAGGCTCCAATTTCTTCAGCCTTCCAACTCACACAGTAATGATCCAGGGAGCTTCCAAGCCTTTAGTCCTAAATTGGTGCTATATCACAACCCCTCTTTTCTGCTGCTTCGAGGATTTAGACTGAGCAGCTGTAGGATTCTGCAGCGCACCAGTACTCAGATATTCATTGTGGACTCCCCTGCCTCTGATCCTGTAAGCCTCTCTAAACATATTCCAGGGAATTTTTTTTTTTTTTTTTTTTTGGTACCAGGAATCAAACTCATGACCTTGCTCTTGCCAGGCAGGTGCTTTGCCGCTGAGCTAAATCCCCAGCCCCTCCAGATACTCTTAACCAACACACAGGGAAACTCATGGTGCATGGGGAGCATGTGGAAGAGGCCAGCTTCTTATTTCTTGGTGACTTCAACGAAGAGAGGAAGAAACCAGGGACAAAATAGAGGCTTCCACGGTGTGTCTCAAGGAACTACTTCTCCCAACTATACTCTGCCTCTTATATTTCCACCATTTCCCAATAATCCATTAGATTATTCAGGTTAAAACTCTCAAGATCTAATCAGCCTCTGAAGGTCCTACCTCCGAACACTGCTGCCTCAGGGACCAAGCCTTCAACACAGGAGCTTTCAAGGGCACATTTCAGAAAGGAATTGTAACAGCAGTGGAATGTCTTCAAAGCCCCTGAGGTGGGAATATGCAAGAGTTCTGACACTTTAGGCAGTCTAAATTCAGAAAATAGGTCCCCTCTCAAGATAGCACCCAGCTATACCACCCTAGAGGTTTACTGGGAAATGAAGTAAATTCCTTCTCCAAAACCAGACTGCTAAGATTTCAGGCCTCTTCTCTATTTGGCGGTGAGAAGAGCCGTGAAACTTTTGTAAGGTCAGGATTGTCAGTGTGTCTTGATAAGGTTTACTGGGACTTTTTTTTTTTTCTTTACCACTGAGGAAGGGAGACTTTTCCTCCCCCAGCTACGGAGATGGGTACCAAGTGATGGGATATACAGTACTTTGTTTTTCTTTCTATGCTGCTATCACAGGTTTCTGAATTTTACAATATTTTTATTTTTTTGCTGGTGAATTCCAGTGTTCCCCCATAGTCCCTCCCCTTAAAAGAGAGCCATGTTCCTGTTGCTTTGAGTCTTCTTCATGGAAGATCAGTGAATGCTAAGCACCTCTGGTCATCTTACTGATCTCTTTCTAGATAGCTCCTTGAAATAGTTATTACTGAGTCAAAATCCTACCAATTTCTTTATATTATTTGTGTAGGCTGCAACTTTACTAATTCACTTATTAGGTTTACTTTTAATAAGATCATGTTGTTTGAAAGCACAGATAATTTTTTTTAAAGTTTTTTGCAGTTGTGGAGCCTTTTTTGCCTAATTACTCTAGCTAGGACTTCCAGTAACATATTGAATAGAACTGATAGGTATGGGCATACTTGCATTGTTCCTCATCTCAGAAGAAAATATTTAAATGTTTTACCACTTAGTATGATCTTTAATGTGGATTTTTTAATTTTACAGTCTTTATTGCATTGAAGTACATTCTTTCTATAACTAGTTTGTTGAGAAATTTTCTCTCAATGGATACTGAATTTTGTCAAAATTTTTTTCTGCAACTATCAAGATGATCACATAGTCTTAATCCATTCCCTTATTGCACTGTACACTTACTGATTTGCATCTTTTGAGACTGCCTTTCATCCCTCCAGTAAATCCCACTTGATAGTGGTGAATGATCTTTCCACTGTGCTGTTGCGAGTGGGTTGCTCGTATTCTGTTGAGAAATTTTGCATCTCTGTTTAAGATATTGGCCTATAATCAGTTTTTTCATCTGACCAGGTTCCATGGTAATGCTGGATTGGTAAGTAAGTTTTGAAATGTTCTCTCTACTTCAGTCTTGTGGAAAAGGTTGAGAATCATTGCTGTTAATTATTTCACTGTTTACCACAACTCATCAATAAAGCCATCAATTCATGAACATTTTTTTGATTCAAGATTTTTTTTTCTCATAGCTGATTCATTCTAAACTGCTTTAAAGTTCTTATATTGTTTAGTATATCTCTGCTACTATTTCACATGGTATATTTAAAGAGGCATTTCCTCTGCACATAATTTGCTTTTATTTTCTCTAAAATAGTAATACAGAAATTCAATGTGCCCCCCCAAAAAAATCTCGTTTTGGAACCAGTATTACTGAAATTAAAGTTATATTTAGAAGTATTTAATATTTAACTTTTTCCTGTCTTTAGTAAAGAATGAAAGGAATTAATTTACCATGTTAATATGGAAGTACTAGAAAATATAGACAGTAGCTTTTGATGTTTATGTACTTTTGTATTTTCTTTTTTGTTTTAAATCTGCTCTGTTTTTTGTAGTGCTTTTTTAATGCCCTCACTAATCAATTTGATTTTATACTTAAAAATTAAAGTTTCTGGTATGTTTTTCATTTTTAGCAGTCTGTTAAAAGTTGTAACTAAACACTCATGTGTATACCCCATAGGAATGGCTAGAAAGAATATCCATAAATTTTTGGAGGTGCTTTTATCAGACAGAGATACATCAAAATTAGCCATGAGAAATGTCTGATATCACATATATGTGCATGTTTATAGAGATTTTAATCTTTCACCAGTGAGCAGGTGAGGGGTATAAGTAATGGTCCTAAATCCCTACATACCACAAGGGAAACATAAATTTTCACTTCATCATAGTACTTCAGAAAGCAAAGGACATTTTGGATCTTGTTATATCCTCTAGCATTCATTTTAGAAGAATGTCTTCCAGAGTTTGTTCAATGTTTAGTCTTCTTTGACAAAGAATACTTCATGTTCTGTCATGTCGCTGGACAGGTGAAGCAAATGTTATAAAAATCATGTTACCCTTACATTTGATCAGTTTCATTTATTAGTTAAATAACTACAAGTAAGATGCATATCTTTTAATTTCTTTTAAAAATCTGGTGCTACCTTCTTAATTAGTTAATATGGCTTAAATAATTCAAGCAAATTATTTACAAATACTGACACATCATTGCAAATGTCTCTGTACTTATATCTTAAGCACCCTAATGTCCGATGGTATATATTTTTCATTCTCTGTGAGCAAATAATCATTTTGATGTGAAAACACTGAAATATTTGATGGTAAATCAAGAATACCCCTCCTTATAAAGACCCGCCCCTACTCCCCCTCACACACACAAGAAAGAGAAAGATAGAAAGAAAGAGAAGGAAAGAAAGAAAGAAAGAAAGAAACAAAAAAAGAAAGAAAGAAAGAAAGAAAGAAAGAAAGAAAGAAAGAAAGAAAGAAAAAGATCTTCAGAAAGCAATTCTATTTTGGGTTGTTTATCCTAAGGAAATGATACAAAAGAAGGGAAAGATCTATATATCAAAAAGATTCCCTCAGAGAAAAGCTGGAAAGAACCCAAATGCTTAGCAATGTGGGAATAGTTAATTAAACCAGTTTTCCACTTAATAAAACCTTATGCAAGTTCTGCCTGTTCTATTCACTACTGGTGACAAAAATGCAGTGTATAGTTGGTGATCCAAATATATCTGTAAAATGAATCAATGATGGTTCCATTAGTTTTATAATTAGAAACACTGTGCAATTAAATGGTAAAAACATTTCTGATGCAAAATTAAGCAGAAAATGTAAAAGTAGATGTATATTTGCAATTAAACTATTAGTAAAAATAAGTGGGTAGGTAGGTGGAAATGAGTAAAACAAACACTTTAAAAGGATTTTTTACTGGCAAATTTCCTGTCATTTTTTTTCCTGTAAAATAAACCAAAACTAAATATGAACACAAGTGGATACGCTTAGTGCCCTTAACCCTACCTTGGTTAACTTATTCCCGGAGGCAAGTCTTTTTCTTTGTCACTCCAAGTACTAAACTTTGCCTACCTATTCTTCACTCACCTGACATTTCCTCTTCCTATTTCTTCCTCTACTTCCATCTATCTTTCCATCCATTCTGCTTTTAGCATTTGCAAGAGCAAGTACAAATCACTCTGATTCTCCCAGGAAGATGAGCTCTACCTACAGCTGGCATGAAGTTCTTGTTATGGCTGTGATTCACTAAGAAGATGTAAGCATAATTTAATCTCTCACCTCCTGATGAAACACAATGGAATTCAAAGTACAAGTTCATACTGAAAATTTCTAAAGACAAAATCATGATTTTATTTAGAAAAACCTCATAGAATGATAGCTACACACTGAGACAATGAATAGTTAAATTTTTAAAATTTGGAAGTCAGATAAAAACTAAATCAGTCCATAAAATGACCTCAAATTTGGAACAGAAACAGGGAAGTAATAACCGGCAAGCTGGGCAAAGTGGCACATGCCTATAACCCCAGAAGCCTGAGGTAGGAGGATCCTACTTTTGAGGCCAGCCTGGACAAATTGGTGAAACCACATTTCAAAATTTAACCAAAAACAAAAATATGAGTGTGGGGCAGCTAGGAATGTAGCTGGATGCAGGAACTTGTGTTCAATGTCTAGAACTACCCAAAAAAGGCCAATTTTTTTTTTTTTTTGTCTTTTCTTCCAGTACCAGGAGTGGAAATCACTGCCTTGTGCTTGACAGGTAGGCCCTTTGCCATTGAGCTAAATCCCCAGCCCCTAAAATCAATTGGAGAATTTTTTTTTTTTTTCCCGGTACCGGGGATCAAACTCACAATGTTGTACTTGCCAGGCAGGCGCTTAGGCCACTGAGCTATACTCCCAGCCCCTAAGGCCAATTTTTTGTAAGTAAAGTATTACACTCACAATTTTCCCTTGATTCAGGCCATATGAGCAATTCACTGGTATTGGATAGTATATCAGAAACAATGCATTTTAGTTATTTTATTGTCTCAAACCATTTGCAATTTAGCAAAATGGTCTTTCATGTTGTAAAGAAATACCATGTACAGATGGGAAGAGGCGATGGAGGTGACATTAGGTTTAGCCAGATGAAGACACACTATGGTGACGTTATCTCATAACATGTTTATACCTAATGCATTATTTAGCACTTCTTTGTGTGATTGTGTGTTTAAAACGTAAGTTTCATAAGAGCAGGGACCGAGTATCCTCAGTACACACTATGTTACCTGATGTATTCTAAATTTCATGAAACCTAAGGCTCTTCAGAAAATAAATCAAACCGTTATTTTGTGTCTTATAAAGAATAAGTTCCGCTAAAGATTGAGTTACAGTGTGCCTTTGTACATCTGACTAATCAAAACCTCAGAAATGTTAAAATGTGGGGCTGGGGATTTAGCTCAGCGGCAAAGCGCCTGCCTGGCAAGCGCAAGGTCGTGGGTTCAGTTCCCGGTACCGGAAAAAAAAAAAAAAAACAGAAATGTTAAAATGTGCTAAAGGTGTGCCTTAGAATTTCACTTTGGCCGTAGGAATCTGAGATATATGTACTATTAAATAAACCACGTATCATAAATGTCCTCAGAAATCACCTAAACCTCTCTGTCTTTACTTTCTTCTGTTTGGTTAGAGATAACAAATGCAAGTCATACAATGTTCTTCAAGTCCTTAAAGATCACTATGAATATATAAATTTAGAGGTAAGTAGAATATTAAAGATAATCTGGTCTACACCCTTAGCAATAGAAATCCAAGGCTCATGAAGGCTAGAATATTTCTTCAAGAATGTTGTCAATATGACAATTATAACATTCCTGAGAAGACCAACGCTTGCCTTTTGAAAGTAAATATAAGCTCCAGCAATTGGAACAACAGCTACCAGAAAGGTACTTTACTTTATTAATGACTACAAAAACTCCCATACTTTATTAAACCAAAATACTATGAATTCTTAAATCCAGTGATTTATCACAAATTCTTCTTTTTTTTTTTTTTTTGGTTTTTCTCTGGTTCCGGGAACTGAACTCACGACCTTGCGCTTGCCAGGCAGACTCTTTGCCACTGAGCTAAATCCCCAGCCCCTATCACAAGTTCTATTTACCCATCACATATCACCTTTTTCCAAAGATAGGCTCTTTATAAAATATTTTGTACCATTAAACATGCTAGGATTAGATTGCTATAATTCCAGTAGTGGTCATAATTAAATAATAATTTTTAAAGAATATATTTCCTGGTACTACTCCTTCCTATAAATATTCATTAAACTAAGCAGCATCATATTTACTTTTTGTGTTTTAAAATGCAGTCTTTAAAATGACTGTTTTGATTTATTAACACAACTATGGTCTAATAGGCTTATCTTAATTCTTCCCTCTGCTGACAGAACCGATCATAGCTGTAAACTAAGCAGATGTGCTCACAAAGGTGTCTGTGGTGACATCAAATTCTTGCCATGGGATGTTTCAGGCACAAATATGGGGAAGGAAAGTGTCATTTAAATAAGTTTCATGAGTCTAAAACCACAGATTCCATTGAAATGAGCCTTCAGCTTTTGAGTTTCATCTGGAATATCATATCCACAGAATTTCAAAAGAAATAGCAAGCTCTGGAGAACTCACTAGTTTTGTAAGACTTCCAGGATTTATTTTGCTCCATCTGTGGTTAATTATACCTGAGAAAAAAGTTTACCCATAGTGTCATCTTCAAAACAGTATAGACCTTTTGAGCTAGTTATTCTGTGCTGACAGAATGTTTTCACTCAGGATAAAGTGTTTGAAATGGACATCAATCCCAAACTGAATGAACGGGAATATGGCACACATATTTTAATTTTCAAAATATGATAATCTGTACTTTTTATGATAGGAGATAGGGATTAATATATTTGTCCTCTATATGATTTGCAAGTCATCACACTGCTTTGTAAATGGTCTAGTGTTTCTATGTTAATCTGAAAATATGTGTATAACATGAACATACATATACTATTTTAACAATATCTATTGTACCCCTCTGCATCCACAGTGCTAGAACTCTACCATTTTTATATCATTGTACAATTTAATACTTGCTGCTATGACTATTCACCTTTATTTTCTAAAGCAAAATTGGTTTTTTACCTGTGTCCTATGAAACATTTTGACAATAACCTCCTTGAAAAATTATTTGAAAATGCCTAAAATCTACCCAATAATTTCATTAGAACTAGAATCATAATGTCATTGAAAATTCTTCACTAAAAATATCCTCATCTTACATAGGATGCAAAAAACTTGATATGTTTCTTATACAATTAAATGCATTTCTAGATTTTTTCCTAATATAAATGGAATATTTTTCTCCACTACAATTTATGATTTTTGGTAATGTTCTATGAGAAAGCTATGTAAAGGATCTGCTATGGAGGAAGAATTGTATTAAGCAGGTGGGGGAGCAAGTGTTACTTTGAGAAAATTCCAGTTTAGAAGTGTGATGCTACTAAGGGAATTAACGATAAAGCACAGTTATCACCGATTAAGCGCAAGGCAGGATTCACAGTGGAGAACTCCATGTACTGTGACCATCTCACCACCATCTTTGTAGTCCACATAGATTTTTCTTTTTCTAAAATAGTGTAGCTACATTATCCATAGGATAAAATAGACTTATTCTAGGTCGTAAACCTGTACCATTTTTCTTCTCATACAAAGACTAATTACTTCCACAATATTATTTCAATGAATTAGTATGAATCTGTTATGTGCCTAACATTCCAGTAGGTAATAAGGATACAGTTGTCAATAAAGTATATATGGTCCAGGTATTCACATAGTTTATAGCAGATCTGATCAGATGAAAGAAAGACAAAAACGACCATACATAGTACAACCATGTCTTTCTTTTTTAAGGACCTGCACAATTACACAACTACATATTATGCTCATGTTAGCTAAATAATATTACCCACCTCAAAGATATCCACCTCCCAGTGGCACGTAGAATTTAAATGATTTGGGGACTTCACAATGAAGATAAGTCTGGAACCTTGAAAATGGGAGATAATACTGGATTGTTTGTGTGGTCTCAGTGAAGTCCCAAGGGTCCTCATAAGAGAGGCAATAAAGTCAGAGCAAGAGGGCAAGTAATATGTTAGCACAAGCAGAGGAGGAAAAAAGGAGACACCACGACAGAAGCAGGAGTCAGAGTGGGGCAAGGAAGGGGCTAGGAGACAAGAAATCCAACTGCCGTCTAGCAGCTGTGAAAGGCCAGCAAATGGACACTTACCTAGAGACTAAGGAACTCCATCAGTCCATTCAGACTTTAGACCTCCAACATGACGCTAAACTTGTATTCTTTTAAGCCATGAAATGTATGCTAATTTGTTACAGCAGCATTAGGAAGTTGAAATAGCTGACACAGTTATTCACACTCTGCACTATAACATTCACACCTTTCTCTCAAGCATCACAGTGAAACTCTTCAGCTTTAATTCCCAGTGCAGCCTAATTGGGCCCACTTGAAGCAGCAACACAATCGACATCACCTCCTTCTTGTTTTCCTTGATTTTCTTGCCTTTCCTCAATACTAGGTAAGGACCATACCAGTTTCCTTTATCATTCATGTTGACACCCTGCCAAGAACCAAATCTCTAAGTTGATTTTATCCCACCAGTTTGAATTTGTCTCATACAAGTAGTAGCCAAACATCACTTTAGATTTCTGAACTCCACATTATGTTTCACAATTATTTTAAAGTCATTTGAAGTATTCAGTCTGATGCTTTACTATATTTATAACTTACAAGGAAATAGGAAAATATATGTGTTTTCAGTTTTTAATCATTATATCAGGGGTGCTCAAATTTCTCATGTCATGTTACACACATACAAAAAGAGCAGAATTTGCTCAGCCTTCTTGAATAAATGTGTGAGATTCTTCCTGGATGGATTTCTGGCTACCACAGGACCTGTCTAAAGACCTGGTACTGAGAACCTTGAAATCAGGGAATTTTTCTAGGTATTTAAGTCTCTACTATTAATGTTCAATATGCTTGCTAAATTCATGTTATTAATCAGTAATAATAAAGCTGCTGAGCTTCTGATATGTCTAAAACCAGAGGAGTATTTCTCTAACAAAAATAGCCATAATTTATATTTCCATGCAATTATTATTTATGAAGGATTTCCCACACTTCTTCATTTGAGTAACACAAAAATCCTGTGAGATAAGATGGTAGATATTATTTTTACTATTTTATAGGTGGAGAAATAAACTGAGAAAAGTAAGTTCCTTTTCAAAACTATCAGATCAAAGAATGTGGACTGGAAACTAGCATGTCTAACTTCATGTCCATTGCTTCTCTCTGCCCACGACTCGAGGTACCTAAAGCTAGTAATAATTTTTGTAGAACTCAGACTAAAATGTAAATGTGTCTGTTCTTTAAGTTTCACACATCAATTAAGTCTTGTATTCTAAGATCTAAATGTTTTCTTTTTAAGGTATATTTTCTATTCTAATTTTAAAAACCAACACACCATGTGATTTTTTTTCTATTTATCACTTAGAGGAAAGACTCCAGTGGCCTCACACTCTTACACCAAAAAGTTTCATGCTTCACAGTTAACTTGCAGTGTCAGCAATTTGCAGCCTCACTGGAGAAGTGCTACAAGGGATTTGAAGATAAGAGAATGACTCAAATAGAGAAGCCGTATGCATTATGAAAAATGCTTAAGGGTCCATATGGCTGCAGGATAAAGAAGACATATACCTCTCTGCCCTTGAGAAACACGAACAACTACATTCTTTTATTCTCATATCTCCTATTGAAGTCAGCAAGTTCCTCCAGAAGGAATCAATAAAACAGCTGAATTTGTTGGAGGTGTAGCAGTAAGCTATCTACTACTCCTCTTTTCAAAGAGAAGAAAGATGAAATTTATTCAAATTAAAGGGAGATAATATATAACTTACCTTAAGCAATATGCAAGCGTATTTAAAGTAATAGTAATATCACTCCAAGTGCCCTCAGGATCCACAGAATGCAAGAGAAGAAAATAATTTACTGTGTTTTTTGTTACTGTTCTGTCACTTAATAATTGTTAATTTGATAAGACCATTCCTTTAAATGTGTGGTTCTGTAGAATGCACATATACAAGAAGAAGGTGTTCTGTATTACAAATTTAGAAAGTTTCATTATCAGAGCACTCCCTTTGTTCACTCCCATGAGCCTAGTGGAATGGGTTTTTTGTACCTCTTCTATTTCAAGCTAGTTTTTGTGGGTGGTTACTTTTAAAAATGGAAATAGCTTAAGAGAACAATAAGGAAGGTACAGGGGTGTGGGTCAGTGTTGACTCTGATGATGGTTATCTGGCTGTGCCTTTAGTTGTGTGATATGAGGCAAGGTATTCAGCCACCCTTAAATCTTATGTTCCCACCCATAAAGAACTTATATATGCTCAACATAAGACTGTTGTGAGATTTTTATAAAATGATACATTTAGAGTGCTCAGCATCCCTCCTTTTCCCTCAGTTTCTCTCCTAAAGTGTTCGCTTAAAATATTTACATCCCTCTTCGTGCTTCAGCCAGTACAATACCAAGAGATACCATGAGCTGGTAGTTAAAGAAACTTCATTGTATACCAAGAGATAAACTTGCATCATAGGTATAATATATATACATATATATATTTTATATATCTACATTTTAATATATATATATGGTAGTTAAGATAGTTATACTGCTAATTTCTCTTAGTTCATGGAAAAGAAAGTTTATGCTAATATTGTTTGGATAATTAAATGCCTATATCTTATACTCTGAGTTAACTATTTTTTGTGTTTTGTTTTGTTTTGTTTTTTTCCAGTACCGGGAATCAAACTCATGACCTGTGCTTGCCAGGCAGGCACTGTGCCACTGAGCTAAATCCCCAGGCCCCTGAGTTAACTAATTTAAAGATAATAATATGCAATATATCAACCAATGTTACCCTCCTATTATCTTGTGTTGAAATTCGGGGTTTTGGGGGGCTGGGGATTTAGCTCAGCGGCAAAGCGCCTGCCTGGCAAGTGCAAGGTCATGAGTTCAATTCCTGGTACTGGAAGAAAAA